>NC_082706.1:38145113-38474170 GCF_030144855.1 Hypanus sabinus | reverse complement strand
GGGGATTCACACTGAAGGTGTGCTTTACCGAGAAGGTATTCACACTGAAGGTGTGTTTTGCCAAGAGGGGATTCACACTGAAGGTGTGTTTTACCGAGAGGGGATTCATACTGAAGGTGTGTTTTGCGGAGAGGGGATTCACACTGAAGGTGTGTTTTACCGAGAGGGGTTTCACACTGAAGGTGTGTTTTAATGAGAGGATTCACACTGAAGGTGTGTTTTACCGAGAGGGGATTCACACTGAAGGTGTGTTTTAATGAGAGGATTCACACTGAAGGTGTGTTTTACCGAGAGGGGATTCACACTAAATGTGTGTTTTAATGAGGGGATTCACACTGAAGGTGTGTTTTAATGAGGGGATTCACACTGAAGGTGTGTTTTACTGAGAGGGGATTCACACTGAAGTTGTGTTTTACCGAGAGGGGATTCACACTGAAGGTGTGTTTTAATGAGAGGATTCACACTGAAGGTGTGTTTTAACGAGAGGGGATTCACACTGAAGGTGTGTTTTAATGAGGGGATTCACACTGAAGGTGTGTTTTACCGACAGGGTATTTACACTGAAGGTCTCTTTTACCGAGAGGGGATTCACACTGAAGGTGTGCTTTACCGAGAAGGTATTCACACTGAAGGTGTGTTTTGCCAAGAGGGGATTCACACTGAAGGTGTGTTTTACCGAGAGGGGATTCATACTGAAGGTGTGTTTTGCGGAGAGGAGATTCACACTGAAGGTGTGTTTTACCGAGAGGGGTTTCACACTGAAGGTGTGTTTTAATGAGAGGATTCACACTGAAGGTGTGTTTTACCGAGACGGGATTCACACTAAATGTGTGTTTTAATGAGGGGATTCACACTGAAGGTGTGTTTTACCGACAGGAGATTTACACTGAAGGTGTCTTTTACCGAGAGGGGATTCACTCTGAAGGTGTGCTTTACCGAGAGGGTATTCACACTGAAGGTGTGTTTTGCCAAGAGGGGATTCACACTGAAGGTGTGTTTTACCGAGATGGGATTCACACTGAAGGTGTGTTTTACCGAGAGGGGATTCACACTGAAGGTGTGTTTTGCGGAGAGGGGATTCACACTGAAGGTGTGTTTTACCGAGATGTTATTCACACTGAAGGTGTGTTTTACCGAGAGGGGATTCACACTGAAGTTGTGTTTTACCGAGAGGGGATTCACACTGAATGTGTATTTTAGTGAGGGGTTTCACACTGAAGGACTTTTTAACCTAAAGGGGATTCACATTTAAGGTGTGTTTTAATGAGAGGATCCACACTGAAGGTGTGTTTTAATGAGGGGATTCACACTGAAGGTTTCTTTTACCGGGAGGGGATTCACACTGAAGGTGTGTTTTAATGAGGGGATTCACACTGAAGGTTTCTTTTACCGGGAGGGGATTCACACTGAAGGTGTGTTTTAATGAGGGGATTCACACTGAAGGTTTCTTTTACCGAGAGGGGATTCACACTAAAGGTGTGTTTTAATGAGAGGAGTCACACTGAAGGTGTGTTTTACCGAGAGGGGATTCACACTGAAGGTGTGTTTTAATGAGGGGATTGACACTGAAGATGTGTTTTAATGAGGGGATTCACACTGAAGTTGTGTTTTCCCGAGAGAGGATTCACAATGAAGGTGTGTTTTAATTAGGGGATTTACACTGAAGGTGTGTTTTACCGAGAGCGGATTCACACTAAAGGTGTGTTTTAATGAGAGGAGTCACACTGAAGGTGTGTTTTACCGACAGGGGATTCACACTGAAGGTGTGTTTTACTGAGAGTGGATTCACACTAAGGTGGTGTGTTAATGAGGGGACTCACACTGAAGGTGTGTTTTACCGAGAGGGGATTCACACTAAATGTGTGTTTTAATTAGGGGATTTACACTGAAGGTGTGTTTTACCGAGAGTGGATTCACACTGAAGGTGTGTTTTACTGAGAGTGGATTCTCACTAAGGTGGTGTGTTAATGAGGGGATTGACACTGAAGGTGTGTTTTACCGAGAGGGGATTCACACTGAAGGTGTGTTTTACCGAGAGTGGATTCACACTGAATGTGTGTTTTATCCAGAGGGGATTCACGCTGAAGGACTTTTTAACCTAAAGGAGATTCACACTGAATTTGTGTTTTAATTATAGGATTCAAACTGAAGGTAAAGTTTACCAAGAGGGGATTGTCACCGAAGGTGTGCTTTAAAGAGAGGATTTATCCCGAAGGGTGTTTTTATCAGGAGATTCACACTGAAAGTTTGTTTTACCGAGAGGGGATTCACGCTGAAGGTGTGTTTTAATTATGCGATTCACACTGAAGGTTTGTTTTACCGAGAGGGGATTCACACTGAAGGTGTGTTTTACCGAGAGGGGATTCACACTGAAGTTGTGTTTTACCGAGAGGGGATTCTCACTGAAGGTGTGTTTTACCGAGTGGGGATTCACACTGAGGGTGTGTTTTAATGAGGGGAATCACACTGAAGGTGTGTTTTAATGAGGGGATTCACACTGAAGGTTTCTTTTACCGGGAGGGGATTCACACTGAAGGTGTGTTTTAATGAGGGGATTTACACTGAAGGTTTCTTTTACCGGGAGGGGATTCACACTGAGGGTGTGTTTTAATGAGGGGATTCACACTGAAGGTGTGTTTTAATGAGGGGATTCACACTGAAGGTTTCTTTTACCGGGAGGGGATTCACACTGAAGGTGTGTTTTAATGAGGGGATTCACACTGAAGGTTTCTTTTACCGGGAGGGGATTCACACTGAGGGTGTGTTTTAATGAGGGGATTCACACTGAAGGTGTGTTTTAATGAGGAGATTCACACTGAAGGTGTGTTTTACTGAGAGGGGATTCACACTGAAGGTGTGTTTTACCGAGAGGGGTTTCACACTGAAGGTGTGTTTTAATGAGAGGATTCACACTGAAGGTGTGTTTTACCGAGAGGGGATTCACACTGAAGGTGTGTTTTAATGAGAGGATTCACACTGAAGGTGTGTTTTACCGACAGGGTATTTACACTGAAGGTCTCTTTTACCGAGAGGGGATTCACACTGAAGGTGTGCTTTACCGAGAAGGTATTCACACTGATGGTGTGTTTTGCCAAGAGGGGATTCACACTGAAGGTGTGTTTTACCGAGAGGGGATTCATACTGAAGGAGTGTTTTGCGGAGAGGGGATTCACACTGAAGGTGTGTTTTACAGAGAGGGGTTTCACACTGAAGGTGTGTTTTAATGAGAGGATTCACACTGAAGGTGTGTTTTACCGAGAGGGGATTCACACTGAAGGTGTGTTTTAATGAGAGGATTCACACTGAAGGTGTGTTTTACCGAGAGGGGATTCACACTAAATGTGTGTTTTAATGAGGGGATTCACACTGAAGGTCTGTTTTAATGAGGGGATTCACACTGAAGGTGTGTTTTACTGAGAGGGGATTCACACTGAAGTTGTGTTTTACCGAGAGGGGATTCACACTGAAGGTGTGTTTTAATGAGAGGATTCACACTGAAGGTGTGTTTTAACGAGAGGGGATTCACACTGAAGGTGTGTTTTAATGAGGGGATTCACACTGAAGGTGTGTTTTACCGACAGGGTATTTACACTGAAGGTCTCTTTTACCGAGAGGGGATTCACACTGAAGGTGTGCTTTACCGAGAAGGTATTCACACTGAAGGTGTGTTTTGCCAAGAGGGGATTCACACTGAAGGTGTGTTTTACCGAGAGGGGATTCATACTGAAGGTGTGTTTTGCGGAGAGGGGATTCACACTGAAGGTGTGTTTTACCGAGAGGGGTTTCACACTGAAGGTGTGTTTTAATGAGAGGATTCACACTGAAGGTGTGTTTTACCGAGAGGGGATTCACACTGAAGGTGTGTTTTAATGAGAGGATTCACACTGAAGGTGTGTTTTACCGAGACGGGATTCACACTAAATGTGTGTTTTAATGAGGGGATTCACACTGAAGGTGTGTTTTACCGACATGGGATTCATACTGAAGGTGTGTTTTACCGAGAGGGGATTCTCACTAAATGTGTGTTTTAATGAGGAGATTCACACTGAAGGTGTGTTTTACCGACAGGAGATTTACACTGAAGGTGTCTTTTACCGAGAGGGGATTCACTCTGAAGGTGTGCTTTACCGAGAGGGTATTCACACTGAAGGTGTGTTTTGCCAAGAGGGGATTCACACTGAAGGTGTGTTTTACCGAGATGGGATTCACACTGAAGGTGTGTTTTACCGAGAGGGGATTCACACTGAAGGTGTGTTTTGCGGAGAGGGGATTCACACTGAAGGTGTGTTTTACCGAGATGTTATTCACACTGAAGGTGTGTTTTACCGAGAGGGGATTCACACTGAAGTTGTGTTTTACCGAGAGGGGATTCACACTGAATGTGTATTTTAGTGAGGGGTTTCACACTGAAGGACTTTTTAACCTAAAGGGGATTCACATTTAAGGTGTGTTTTAATGAGAGGATCCACACTGAAGGTGTGTTTTAATGAGGGGATTCACACTGAAGGTTTCTTTTACCGGGAGGGGATTCACACTGAAGGTGTGTTTTAATGAGGGGATTCACACTGAAGGTTTCTTTTACCGGGAGGGGATTCACACTGAAGGTGTGTTTTAATGAGGGGATTCACACTGAAGGTTTCTTTTACCGGGAGGTGATTCACACTGAGGGTGTGTTTTAATGAGGGGATTCACACTGAAGGTGTGTTTTACTGAGAGGGGATTCACACTGAAGGTGTGTTTTACCGAGAGGGGATTCACACTGAAGGTGTGTTTTAATGAGAGGATTCACACTGAAGGTGTGTTTTACCGAGAGGGGATTCACACTGAAGGTGTGTTTTAATGAGAGGATTCACACTGAAGGTGTGTTTTACCGAGAGGGGATTCACACTGAAGGTGTGTTTTAATGAGGGGATTCACACTGAAGGTGTGTTTTACCGACAGGGTATTTACACTGAAGGTCTCTTTTACCGAGAGGGGATTCACACTGAAGGTGTGCTTTACCGAGAAGGTCTTCACACTGAAGGTGTGTTTTGCCAAGAGGGGATTCACACTGAAGGTGTGTTTTACCGAGAGGGGATTCATACTGAAGGTGTGTTTTGCGGAGAGGGGATTCACACTGAAGGTGTGTTTTACCGAGAGGGGTTTCACACTGAAGGTGTGTTTTAATGAGAGGATTCACACTGAAGGTGTGTTTTACCGAGAGGGGATTCACACTGAAGGTGTGTTTTAATGAAAGGATTCACACTGAAGGTGTGTTTTACCGAGAGGGGATTCACACTAAATGTGTGTTTTAATGAGGGGATTCACACTGAAGGTGTGTTTTAATGAGGGGATTCACACTGAAGGTTTCTTTTACCGGGAGGGGATTCACACTGAGGGTGTGTTTTAATGAGGGGATTCACACTGAAGGTGTGTTTTAATGAGGGGATTCACACTGAAGGTGTGTTTTACTGAGAGGGGATTCACACTGAAGTTGTGTTTTACCGAGAGGGGATTCACACTGAAGGTGTGTTTTAATGAGAGGGTTCACACTGAAGGTGTGTTTTACCGAGAGGGGATTCACACTGAAGGTGTGTTTTAATGAGGGGATTCACACTGAAGGTGTGTTTTACCGACAGGGTATTTACACTGAAGGTCTCTTTTACCGAGAGGGTATTCACACTGAAGGTGTGCTTTACCGAGAAGGTATTCACACTGAAGGTGTGTTTTGCCAAGAGGGGATTCACACTGAAGGTGTGTTTTACCGAGAGGGGATTCATACTGAAGGTGTGTTTTGCGGAGAGGGGATTCACAATGAAGGTGTGTTTTACCGAGAGGGGATTCACACTGAAGGTGTGTTTTAATGAGAGGATTCACACTGAAGGTGTGTTTTACCGAGACGGGATTCACACTAAATGTGTGTTTTAATGAGGGGATTCACACTGAAGGTGTGTTTTACCGACAGGGGATTCATACTGAAGGTGTGTTTTACCGAGAGGGGATTCACACTAAATGTGTGTTTTAATGAGGGGATTCACACTGAATGTGTGTTTTACCGACAGGAGATTTACACTGAAGGTGTCTTTTACCGAGAGGGGATTCACTCTGAAGGTGTGCTTTACCGAGAGGGTATTCACACTGAAGGTGTGTTTTGCCAAGAGGGGATTCACACTGAAGGTGTGTTTTACCGAGATGGAATTCACACTGAAGGTGTGTTTTACCGAGAGGGGATTCACACTGAAGGTGTGTTTTACCGAGAGGGGATTCACACTGAAGGTGTGTTTTAATGAGAGGATTCACACTGAAGGTGTGTTTTAACGAGAGGGGATTCACACTAAATGTGTGTTTTAATGAGGGGATTCACACTGAAGGTGTGTTTTAATGAGGGGATTCACACTGAAGGTGTGTTTTACTGAGAGGGGATTCACACTGAAGTTGTGTTTTACCGAGAGGGGATTCACACTGAAGGTGTGTTTTAATGAGAGGATTCACACTGAAGGTGTGTTTTACCGAGAGGGGATTCACACTGAAGGTGTGTTTTAATGAGGGGATTCACACTGAAGGTGTGTTTTACCGACAGGTTATTTACACTGAAGGTCTCTTTTACCGAGAGGGGATTCACACTGAAGGTGTGCTTTACCGAGAAGGTATTCACACTGAAGGTGAGTTTTGCCAAGAGGGGATTCACACTGAAGGTGTGTTTTACCGAGAGGGGATTCATACTGAAGGTGTGTTTTGCGGAGAGGGGATTCACACTGAAGGTGTGTTTTACCGAGAGGGGTTTCACACTGAAGGTGTGTTTTACTGAGAGGATTCACACTGAAGGTGTGTTTTACCGAGAGGGGATTCACACTGAAGGTGTGTTTTAATGAGAGGATTCACACTGAAGGTGTGTTTTACCGAGACGGGATTCACACTAAATGTGTGTTTTAATGAGGGGATTCACACTGAAGGTGTGTTTTACCGACATGGGATTCATACTGAAGGTGTGTTTTACCGAGAGGGGATTCACACTAAATGTGTGTTTTAATGAAGGGATTCACACTGAAGGTGTGTTTTACCGACAGGAGATTTACACTGAAGGTGTCTTTTACCGAGAGGGGATTCACTCTGAAGGTGTGCTTTACCGAGAGGGTATTCACACTGAAGGTGTGTTTTGCCAAGAGGGGATTCACACTGAAGGTGTGTTTTACCGAGATGGGATTCACACTGAAGGTGTGTTTTACCGAGAGGGGATTCACACTGAAGGTGTGTTTTGCGGAGAGGGGATTCACACTGAAGGTGTGTTTTACCGAGATGGGATTCACACTGAAGGTGTGTTTTACCGAGAGGGGATTCACACTGAAGTTGTGTTTTACCGAGAGGGGATTCACACTGAATGTGTATTTTTGTGAGGGGTTTCACACTGAAGGACTTTTTAACCTAAAGGGGATTCACATTTAAGGTGAGTTTTAATGAGAGGATCCGCACTGAAGGTGTGTTTTAATGAGGGGATTCACGCTGAAGGTTTCTTTTACCGGGAGGGGATTCACACTGAAGGTGTGTTTTAATGAGGGGATTCACACTGAAGGTTTCTTTTACCGGGAGGGGATTCACACTGAAGGTGTGTTTTAATGAGGGGATTCACACTGAAGGTTTCTTTTACCGGGAGGGGATTCACACTGAGGGTGTGTTTTAATGAGGGGATTCACACTGAAGGTGTGTTTTAATGAGGGGATTCACACTGAAGGTGTGTTTTACTGAGAGGGGATTCACACTGAAGGTGTGTTTTACCGAGAGGGGATTCACACTGAAGGTGTGTTTTAATGAGAGGATTCACACTGAAGGTGTGTTTTACCGAGAGGGGATTCACACTGAAGGTGTGTTTTAATGAGAGGATTCACACTGAAGGTGTGTTTTACCGAGAGG
Organism: Hypanus sabinus; assembly: GCF_030144855.1. Taxonomy (NCBI): domain Eukaryota; kingdom Metazoa; phylum Chordata; class Chondrichthyes; order Myliobatiformes; family Dasyatidae; genus Hypanus; species Hypanus sabinus. The sequence continues at coordinate 38,466,283 of NC_082706.1, read as the reverse complement.
GGATTCACACTGAAGGTGTGTTTTAATGAGGGGATTCACACTGAAGGTGTGTTTTACCGACAGGGTATTTACACTGAAGGTCTCTTTTACCGAGAGGGGATTCACACTGAAGGTGTGCTTTACCGAGAAGGTATTCACACTGAAGGTGTGTTTTGCCAAGAGGGGATTCACACTGAAGGTGTGTTTTACCGAGAGGGGATTCATACTGAAGGTGTGTTTTGCGGAGAGGGGATTCACACTGAAGGTGTGTTTTACCGAGAGGGGTTTCACACTGAAGGTGTGTTTTAATGAGAGGATTCACACTGAAGGTGTGTTTTACCGAGAGGGGATTCACACTGAAGGTGTGTTTTAATGAGAGGATTCACACTGAAGGTGTGTTTTACCGAGAGGGGATTCACACTAAATGTGTGTTTTAATGAGGGGATTCACACTGAAGGTGTGTTTTAATGAGGGGATTCACACTGAAGGTTTCTTTTACCGGGAGGGGATTCACACTGAGGGTGTGTTTTAATGAGGGGATTCACACTGAAGGTGTGTTTTAATGAGGGGATTCACACTGAAGGTGTGTTTTACTGAGAGGGGATTCACACTGAAGTTGTGTTTTACCGAGAGGGGATTCACACTGAAGGTGTGTTTTAATGAGAGGGTTCACACTGAAGGTGTGTTTTACCGAGAGGGGATTCACACTGAAGGTGTGTTTTAATGAGGGGATTCACACTGAAGGTGTGTTTTACCGACAGGGTATTTACACTGAAGGTCTCTTTTACCGAGAGGGTATTCACACTGAAGGTGTGCTTTACCGAGAAGGTATTCACACTGAAGGTGTGTTTTGCTAAGAGGGGATTCACACTGAAGGTGTGTTTTACCGAGAGGGGATTCATACTGAAGGTGTGTTTTGCGGAGAGGGGATTCACACTGAAGGTGTGTTTTACCGAGAGGGGTTTCACACTGAAGGTGTGTTTTAATGAGAGGATTCACACTGAAGGTGTGTTTTACCGAGAGGGGATTCACACTGAAGGTGTGTTTTAATGAGAGGATTCACACTGAAGGTGTGTTTTACCGAGACGGGATTCACACTAAATGTGTGTTTTAATGAGGGGATTCACACTGAAGGTGTGTTTTACCGACAGGGGATTCATACTGAAGGTGTGTTTTACCGAGAGGGGATTCACACTAAATGTGTGTTTTAATGAGGGGATTCACACTGAAGGTGTGTTTTACCGACAGGAGATTTACACTGAAGGTGTCTTTTACCGAGAGGGGATTCACTCTGAAGGTGTGCTTTACCGAGAGGGTATTCACACTGAAGGTGTGTTTTGCCAAGAGGGGATTCACACTGAAGGTGTGTTTTACCGAGATGGGATTCACACTGAAGGTGTGTTTTACCGAGAGGGGATTCACACTGAAGGTGTGTTTTGCGGAGAGGGGATTCACACTGAAGGTGTGTTTTACCGAGATGGGATTCACACTGAAGGTGTGTTTTACTGAGAGGGGATTCACACTGAAGTTGTGTTTTACCGAGAGGGGATTCACACTGAATGTGTATTTTACTGAGGGGTTTCACACTGAAGGACTTTTTAACCTAAAGGGGATTCACATTTAAGGTGTGTTTTAATGAGAGGATTCACACTGAAGGTGTGTTTTAATGAGAGGATTCACACTGAAGGTGCGTTTTAATGAGGGAATTCACACTGAAGGTGTGTTTTACCGAGAGAGTATTCACTGTGACGGTAAGTTTTAATGAGGATATACACACTGAAGGCGTGTGTTCCCGAGAGGGGATTCACACTGACACTGCGTTTTACGGCGAGGGGATTCACACTGCAGGTGAGTTTTAATGATAGGATTCACACTGAAGGTGTATTTTACCGAGAGGGGATTCACACTAAAGGTGTGTTTTAATGAGAGGATTCACACTGAAGGTGTGTTTTACCGAGAGTGGATTCATACTGAGGGTGTGTTTTAATGAGGGGATTGACAGTGAAGATGTGTTTTACCGAGAGGGGATTCACACTGAAGGTGTGTTTTAATAAGGGGATTGACACTGAAGATGTGTTTTAATGAGGGGATTCACACGGAAGGTGTGTATAACTGAGTGGGGATTCACACTGAAGGTGTGTTTTACCGAGAGGGGATTCACACTAAATGTGTGTTTTAATTAGGGGATTTACACTGAAGGTGTGTTTTTTCGACAGGGGATTCACACTGAAGGTGTGTTTTACCGAGAGGGGATTCACACTAAATGTGTGTTTTAATGAGGGGATTCACACTGAAGGTGTGTTTTACCGAGAGGGGATTCACACTGAAGGTGTGTTTTAATGAGGGGATTGACACTGAAGATATGTTTTAATGAGGGGATTCACACTGAAGGTGTGTTTTACTGAGAGGGGATTCACACTGAAGGTGTGTTTTACCGAGTATTGATTCACACTGAAGTTGTGTTTTACCGAGAGGGAATTCACCCTGAAGGTGTGTTTTACCGAGAAGGTATTCACACTGAAGGTGTGTTTTGCCAAGAGGGGATTCACACTGAAGGTGTGTTTTACCGAGAGGGGATTCATACTGAAGGTGTGTTTTGCGGACAGGGGATTCACACTGAAGGTGTGTTTTACCGAGAGGGGTTTCACACTGAAGGTGTGTTTTAATGAGAGGATTCACACTGAAGTTGTGTTTTACCGAGAGGGGATTCACACTAAATGTGTGTTTTAATGAGGGGATTCACACTGAAGGTGTGTTTTACCGACAGGGGATTTACACTGAAGGTGTCTTTTACCGAGAGGGGATTCACACTGAAGGTGTGTTTTACCGAGAGGGTATTCACACTGAAGGTGTGTTTTGCCAAGAGGGGATTCACACTGAAGGTGTTTTTTGCGGAGAGGGGATTCACACTGAAGGTGTGTTTTACCGAGATGGGATTCACACTGAAGGTGTGTTTTGCGGAGAGGGGATTCACACTGAAGTTGTGTTTTACCGAGATGGGATTCACACTGAAGGTGTGTTTTACCGAGAGGGGATTCACACTGAAGATGTGTTTTACCGAGAGGGATTCACACTGAAGGTGTGTTTTACCGAGAGGGGATTCACACTGAAGGTGTGTTTTACCAAGATGGGATTCACACTGAAGGTGTGTTTTACCGAGAGGGGATTCACACTGAAGATGTGTTTTACCGAGAGGGGATTCACACTGTATGTGTATTTTAGTGAGGGGTTTCACACTGAAGGACTTTTTAAACTAAAGGGGATTCACATTTGAGGTGTGTTTTAATGAGAGGATTCACACTGAAGGTGTGTTTTAATGAGAGGATTCACACTGAAGGTGTGTTTTAATGAGAGGATTCACACTGAAGGTGCGTTTTAATGAGGGAATTCACACTGAAGGTGTGTTTTACCGAGAGCGTATTCACTGTGACGGTAAGTTTTAATGAGGATATTCACAGTGAAGGCGTGTGTTCCCGAGAGGGGATACACACTGACACTGCGTTTTACGGCGAGGGGATTCACACTGCAGGTGTGTTTTAATGAGGAGATTCACACTGAAGGTGTGTTTTACCGAGAGGGATTCACACTGAAGGTGTGTTTTACCGAGAGGGGATTCACACTGAAGGTCTGTTTTACCAAGATGGGATTCACACTGAAGGTGTGTTTTACAGAGAGGGGATTCACACTGAAGATGTGTTTTACCGAGAGGGGATTCACACTGTAAGTGTATTTTAGTGAGGGGTTTCACACTGAAGGACTTTTTAAACTAAAGGGGATTCACATTTAAGGTGTGTTTTAATGAGAGGATTCACACTGAAGGTGTGTTTTAATGAGAGGATTCACACTGAAGGTGTGTTTTAATGAGAGGATTCACACTGAAGGTGCGTTTTAATGATGGAATTCACACTGAAGGTGTGTTTTACCGACAGGGGATTCATACTGAAGGTGTGTTTTACCGAGAGGGGATTCACACTAAATGTGTGTTTTAATGAGGGGATTCACACTGAAGGTGTGTTTTACCGACAGGAGATTTACACTGAAGGTGTCTTTTACCGAGAGGGGATTCACTCTGAAGGTGTGCTTTACCGAGAGGGTATTCACACTGAAGGTGTGTTTTGCCAAGAGGGGATTCACACTGAAGGTGTGTTTTACCGAGATGGGATTCACACTGAAGGTGTGTTTTACCGAGAGGGGATTCACACTGAAGGTGTGTTTTGCGGAGAGGGGATTCACACTGAAGGTGTGTTTTACCGAGATGGGATTCACACTGAAGGTGTGTTTTACCGAGAGGGGATTCACACTGAAGTTGTGTTTTACCGAGAGGGGATTCACACTGAATGTGTATTTTACTGAGGGGTTTCACACTGAAGGACTTTTTAACCTAAAGGGGATTCACATTTAAGGTGTGTTTTAATGAGAGGATTCACACTGAAGGTGTGTTTTAATGAGAGGATTCACACTGAAGGTGCGTTTTAATGAGGGAATTCACACTGAAGGTGTGTTTTACCGAGAGCGTATTCACTGTGACGGTAAGTTTTAATGAGGATATACACACTGAAGGCGTGTGTTCCCGAGAGGGGATTCACACTGACACTGCGTTTTACGGCGAGGGGATTCACACTGCAGGTGAGTTTTAATGATAGGATTCACACTGAAGGTGTATTTTACCGAGAGGGGATTCACACTAAAGGTGTGTTTTAATGAGAGGATTCACACTGAAGGTGTGTTTTACCGAGAGTGGATTCATACTGAGGGTGTGTTTTACCGAGAGGGGATTCACACTGAAGGTGTGTTTTACCAAGATGGGATTCACACTGAAGGTGTGTTTTACCGAGAGGGGATTCACACTGAAGATGTGTTTTACCGAGAGGGGATTCACACTGTATGTGTATTTTAGTGAGGGGTTTCACACTGAAGGACTTTTTAAACTAAAGGGGATTCACATTTGAGGTGTGTTTTAATGAGAGGATTCACACTGAAGGTGTGTTTTAATGAGAGGATTCACACTGAAGGTGTGTTTTAATGAGAGGATTCACACTGAAGGTGCGTTTTAATGAGGGAATTCACACTGAAGGTGTGTTTTACCGAGAGCGTATTCACTGTGACGGTAAGTTTTAATGAGGATATTCACAGTGAAGGCGTGTGTTCCCGAGAGGGGATACACACTGACACTGCGTTTTACGGCGAGGGGATTCACACTGCAGGTGTGTTTTAATGAGGAGATTCACACTGAAGGTGTGTTTTACCGAGAGGGATTCACACTGAAGGTGTGTTTTACCGAGAGGGGATTCACACTGAAGGTCTGTTTTACCAAGATGGGATTCACACTGAAGGTGTGTTTTACCGAGAGGGGATTCACACTGAAGATGTGTTTTACCGAGAGGGGATTCACACTGTAAGTGTATTTTAGTGAGGGGTTTCACACTGAAGGACTTTTTAAACTAAAGGGGATTCACATTTAAGGTGTGTTTTAATGAGAGGATTCACACTGAAGGTGTGTTTTAATGAGAGGATTCACACTGAAGGTGCGTTTTAATGAGGGAATTCACACTGAAGGTGTGTTTTACCGAGAGCGTATTCACTGTGACGGTAAGTTTTAATGAGGATATTCACACTGAAGGCGTGTGTTCCCGAGAGGGGATACACACTGCGTTTTACGGCGAGGGGATTCACACTGCAGGTGTGTTTTAATGAGGAGATTCACACTGAAGGTGTGTTTTACCGAGAGGGGATTCACACTGAAGGTGAGTTTTAATGATAGGATTCACACTGAAGGTGTGTTTTACCGAGAGGCGATTCACACTGAAGGTGTGTTTTAATGAGAGGATTCACACTGAAGGTGTGTTTTAATGAGGGGATTCACACTGAAGGTGTGTTTTACTGAGAGTGGATTCACACTAAGGTGGTGTGTTAATGAGGGGACTCACACTGAAGGTGTGTTTTACCAAGAGGGGATTCACACTGAAGGTGTGCTTTACCAAGAGGGGATTCACACTGAAGTTGTGTTTTACCGAGAGGGAATTCACACTGAAGGTGTGTTTTACCGAGAGGGGATTCACACTGAAGGTGTGTTTTAATGAGAGGATTCACACTGAAGGTGTGTTTTACCGAGAGGGGATTCACACTAAAGGTGTGTTTTAATGAGAGGATTCACACTGAAGGTGTGTTTTACCGAGAGGGGATTCACACTAAATGTGTGTTTTAATGAGGGGATTCACACTGAAGGTGTGTTTTACCGACAGGGGATTCACACTGAAGGTGTGTTTTACCGAGAGGGGATTCACACTAAATGTGTGTTTTAATTAGGGGATTTACACTGAAGGTGTGTTTTACCGAGAGGGGATTCACACTAAGGTGGTGTGTTAATGAGGGGATTCACACTGAAAGTGTCTTTTACCGAAAGGGGATTCACACAGAAGGTGTGCTTTACCAAGAGGGGATTCACACTGAAGGTGTGTTTTACCGAGAGGGAATTCATACTGAAGGTGTGTTTTACCGAGAGGGGATTCACACTGAAGGTGTGTTTTACCGGGATGGGATTCACACTGAAAATGTGTTTTACCGAGAGGGGATTCACACTGAAGGTGTGTTTTAATGAGAGGATTCACACTGAAGGTGTGTTTTACCGAGAGGGGATTCACACTGAAGGTGTGTTTTAATGAGAGGATTCACACTGAAGGTGTGTTTTACCGAGAGGGTATTCACACTAAAGGTGTGTTTTAATGAGAGGATTCACACTGAAGGTGTGTTTTACGGAGAGGGGATTCACACTAAATGTGTGTTTTAATGAGGGGATTCACACTGAAGGTGTGTTTTACCGACAGGGGATTCACGCTGAAGGTGTGTTTTACCGAGAGGGGATTCACACTAAATGTGTGTTTTAATTAGGGGATTTACACTGAAGGTGTGTTTTACCGAGAGGGGATTCACACTAAGTTGGTGTGTTAATGAGGGGATTCACACTGAAAGTGTCTTTTACCGAAAGGGGATTCACACTGAAGGTGCGCTTTACCAAGAGGGGATTCAAACTGAAGGTGTGTTTTACCGAGAGGGTATTCACACTGAAGGTGTGTTTTGCCAAGAGGGGATTCACACTGAAGGTGTGTTTTGCGGAGACGGGATTCACACTGAAGGTGTGTTTTACCGAGATGGGATTCACACTGAAGGTGTGTTTTGCGGAGAGGGGATTCACACTGAAGTTGTGTTTTACCGAGATGGGATTCACACTGAAGGTGTGTTTTACCGAGAGGGGATTCACACTGAAGATGTGTTTTACCGAGAGGAGATTCACACTGTATGTGTATTTTAGTGAGGGGTTTCACACTGAAGGACTTTTTAACCTAAAGAGGATTCACATTTAAGGTGTGTTTTAATGAGAGGATTCACACTGAAGGTGTGTTTTAATGAGAGAATTCACACTGAAGGTGCGTTTTAATGAGGGAATTCACACTGAAGGTGTGTTTTACCGAGAGGGGATTCACACTGAAGGTGTGTTTTAATGAGGGGATTGACACTGAAGATGTGTTTTAATGAGGGGATTCACACTGAAGGTGTGTTTTACTGAGAGGGGATTCACACTGAAGGTGTGTTTTACCGAGTATTGATTCACACTGAAGTTGTGTTTTACCGAGAGGGAATTCACACTGAAGGTGTGTTTTAATGATAGGATTCACACTGAAGGTGTGTTTTACCAAGAGGGGATTCACACTAAAGGTGTGTTTTACCGAGATGGGATTCACACTGAAGGTGTCTTTTACCGGGAGGGGATTCACACTGAAGGTGTGTTTTACCGGGATGGGATTCACACTGAAAATGTGTTTTACCGAGAGGGGATTCACACTGAAGGTGTGTTTTATTGAGAGGATTCACACTGAAGGTGTGTTTTACCGAGAGGGGATTCACACTAAAGGTGTGTTTTAATGAGAGGATTCACACTGAAGGTGTGTTTTACCGAGAGGGGATTCACACTAAATGTGTGTTTTAATGAGGGGATTCACACTGAAGGTGTGTTTTACCGACAGGGGATTCACACTGAAGGTGTGTTTTACCGAGAGGGGATTCACACTAAATGTGTGTTTTAATTAGGGGATTTACACTGAAGGTGTGCTTTACCAAGAGGGGATTCACACTGAAGGTGTGTTTTACCGAGAGGGTATTCACACTGAAGGTGTGTCTAACCGAGAGGGAATTCACACTGAAGGTGTGTTTTACCGAGAGGGGATTCAAACTGAAGGTGAGTTTTACCGGGATGGGATTCACACTGAAAATGTGTTTTACCGAGAGGGTATTCACACTAAAGGTGTGTTTTAATGAGAGGATTCACACTGAAGGTGTGTTTTACCGAGAGGGGATTCACACTAAATGTGTGTTTTAATGAGGGGATTCACACTGAAGGTGTGTTTTAATGAGAGGATTCACACTGAAGGTGTGTTTTACCGAGAGGGGATTCACACTAAAGGTGTGTTTTAATGAGAGGATTCACACTGAAGGTGTGTTTTACCGAGACGGGATTCACACTAAATGTGTGTTTTAATGAGGGGATTCACACTGAAGGTGTGTTTTACCGACAGGGGATTCACACTGAAGGTGTGTTTTACCGAGAGGGGATTCACACTAAATGTGTGTTTTAATTAGGGGATTTACACTGAAGGTGTGTTTTACCGAGAGGGGATTCACACTAAGGTGGTGTGTTAATGAGGGGATTCACACTGAAAGTGTCTTTTACCGAAAGGGGATTCACACTGAAGGTGTGCTTTACCAAGAGGGGATTCACACTGAAGGTGTGTTTTACCGAGAGGGTATTCACACTGAAGGTGTGTTTTGCCAAGAGGGGATTCACACTGAAGGTGTGTTTTGCGGAGAGGGGATTCACACTGAAGGTGTGTATTACCGAGATGGGATTCACACTGAAGGTTTGTTTTGCGGAGAGGGGATTCACACTGAAGTTGTGTTTTACCGAGATGGGATTCACACTGAAGGTGTGTTTTACCGAGAGGGGATTCACACTGCAGATGTGTTTTACCGAGAGGGATTCACACTGAAGGTGTGTTTTACCGTGAGGGGATTCACACTGAAGGTGTGTTTTACCGAGATGGGATTCACACTGAAGGTGTGTTTTACCGAGAGGGGATTCACACTGAAGATGTGTTTTACCGAGAGGGGATTCACACTGTATGTGTATTTTAGTGAGGGGTTTCACACTGAAGGACTTTTTAACCTAAAGGGGATTCACATTTAAGGTGTGTTTTAATGAGAGGATTCACACTGAAGGTGTGTTTTAATGAGAGGATTCACACTGAAGGTGCGTTTTAATGAGGGAATTCACACTGAAGGTGTGTTTTACCGAGAGCGTATTCACTGTGACGGTAAGTTTTAATGAGGATATTCACACTGAAGGCGTGTGTTCCCGAGAGGGGATTCACACTGACACTGTGTTTTACGGCGAGGGGATTCACACTGCAGGTGTGTTTTAATGAGGAGATTCACACTGAAGGTGTGTTTTACCGAGAGGGGATTCACACTGAAGGTGAGTTTTAATGATAGGATTCACACTGAAGGTGTGTTTTACCAAGAGGGGATTCACACTAAAGGTGTGTTTTAATGAGAGGATTCACACTGAAGGTGTGTTTTACCGAGAGGGGATTCACACTGAAGGTGTGTTTTAATGAGGGGATTGACACTGAAGATGTGTTTTAATGAGGGGATTCACACTGAAGGTGTGTTTTACTGAGAGTGGATTCACACTAAGGTGGTGTGTTAATGAGGGGACTCACACTGAAGGTGTGTTTTACCAAGAGGGGATTCACACTAAATGTGTGTTTTAAATAGGGAATTTACACAAGGTGTGTTTTACCGAGAGTGGATTCACACTGAAGGTGTGTTTTACTGAGAGTGGATTCTCACTAAGGTGGTGTGTTAATGAGGGGATTGACACTGAAGGTGTGTGTTACCGAGAGGGGATTCACACTGAAGGTGTGTTTTACCGAGAGTGGATTCACACTGAAGGTTTCTTTTACCGGGAGGGGATTCACACTGAGGGTGTGTTTTACCGAGAGGGGATTCACACTGTATGTGTATTTTAGTGAGGGGTTTCACACTGAAGGACTTTTTAAACTAAAGGGGATTCACATTTGAGGTGTGTTTTAATGAGAGGATTCACACTGAAGGTGTGTTTTAATGAGAGGATTCACACTGAAGGTGTGTTTTAATGAGAGGATTCACACTGAAGGTGCGTTTTAATGAGGGAATTCACACTGAAGGTGTGTTTTACCGAGAGCGTATTCACTGTGACGGTAAGTTTTAATGAGGATATTCACAGTGAAGGCGTGTGTTCCCGAGAGGGGATACACACTGACACTGCGTTTTACGGCGAGGGGATTCACACTGCAGGTGTGCTTTAATGAGGAGATTCACACTGAAGGTGTGTTTTACCGAGAGGGATTCACACTGAAGGTGTGTTTTACCGAGAGGGGATTCACACTGAAGGTCTGTTTTACCAAGATGGGATTCACACTGAAGGTGTGTTTTACCGAGAGGGGATTCACACTGAAGATGTGTTTTACCGAGAGGGGATTCACACTGTAAGTGTATTTTAGTGAGGGGTTTCACACTGAAGGACTTTTTAAACTAAAGGGGATTCACATTTAAGGTGTGTTTTAATGAGAGGATTCACACTGAAGGTGTGTTTTAATGAGAGGATTCACACTGAAGGTGTGTTTTAATGAGAGGATTCACACTGAAGGTGCGTTTTAATGAGGGAATTCACACTGAAGGTGTGTTTTACCGAGAGCGTATTCACTGTGACGGTAAGTTTTAATGAGGATATTCACACTGAAGGCGTGTGTTCCCGAGAGGGGATACACACTGACACTGCGTTTTACGGCGAGGGGATTCACACTGCAGGTGTGTTTTAATGAGGAGATTCACACTGAAGGTGTGTTTTACCGAGAGGGGATTCACACTGAAGGTGAGTTTTAATGATAGGATTCACACTGAAGGTGTGTTTTACCGAGAGGCGATTCACACCGAAGGTGTGTTTTAATGAGAGGATTCACACTGAAGGTGTGTTTTAATGAGGGGATTCACACTGAAGGTGTGTTTTACTGAGAGTGGATTCACACTAAGGTGGTGTGTTAATGAGGGGACTCACACTGAAGGTGTGTTTTACCAAGAGGGGATTCACACTGAAGGTGTGCTTTACCGAGAGGGGATTCACACTGAAGATGTGTTTTACCGAGAGGAGATTCACACTGTATGTGTATTTTAGTGAGGGGTTTCACACTGAAGGACTTTTTAACCTAAAGAGGATTCACATTTAAGGTGTGTTTTAATGAGAGGATTCACACTGAAGGTGTGTTTTAATGAGAGAATTCACACTGAAGGTGCGTTTTAATGAGGGAATTCACACTGAAGGTGTGTTTTACCGAGAGGGGATTCACACTGAAGGTGTGTTTTAATGAGGGGATTGACACTGAAGATGTGTTTTAATGAGGGGATTCACACTGAAGGTGTGTTTTACTGAGAGGGGATTCACACTGAAGGTGTGTTTTACCGAGTATTGATTCACACTGAAGTTGTGTTTTACCGAGAGGGAATTCACACTGAAGGTGTGTTTTAATGATAGGATTCACACTGAAGGTGTGTTTTACCAAGAGGGGATTCACACTAAAGGTGTGTTTTACCGAGATGGGATTCACACTGAAGGTGTCTTTTACCGGGAGGGGATTCACACTGAAGGTGTGTTTTACCGGGATGGGATTCACACTGAAAATGTGTTTTACCGAGAGGGGATTCACACTGAAGGTGTGTTTTATTGAGAGGATTCACACTGAAGGTGTGTTTTACCGAGAGGGGATTCACACTAAAGGTGTGTTTTAATGAGAGGATTCACACTGAAGGTGTGTTTTACCGAGAGGGGATTCACACTAAATGTGTGTTTTAATGAGGGGATTCACACTGAAGGTGTGTTTTACCGACAGGGGATTCACACTGAAGGTGTGTTTTACCGAGAGGGGATTCACACTAAATGTGTGTTTTAATTAGGGGATTTACACTGAAGGTGTGCTTTACCAAGAGGGGATTCACACTGAAGGTGTGTTTTACCGAGAGGGTATTCACACTGAAGGTGTGTCTAACCGAGAGGGAATTCACACTGAAGGTGTGTTTTACCGAGAGGGGATTCAAACTGAAGGTGAGTTTTACCGGGATGGGATTCACACTGAAAATGTGTTTTACCGAGAGGGTATTCACACTAAAGGTGTGTTTTAATGAGAGGATTCACACTGAAGGTGTGTTTTACCGAGAGGGGATTCACACTAAATGTGTGTTTTAATGAGGGGATTCACACTGAAGGTGTGTTTTAATGAGAGGATTCACACTGAAGGTGTGTTTTACCGAGAGGGGATTCACACTAAAGGTGTGTTTTAATGAGAGGATTCACACTGAAGGTGTGTTTTACCGAGACGGGATTCACACTAAATGTGTGTTTTAATGAGGGGATTCACACTGAAGGTGTGTTTTACCGACAGGGGATTCACACTGAAGGTGTGTTTTACCGAGAGGGGATTCACACTAAATGTGTGTTTTAATTAGGGGATTTACACTGAAGGTGTGTTTTACCGAGAGGGGATTCACACTAAGGTGGTGTGTTAATGAGGGGATTCACACTGAAAGTGTCTTTTACCGAAAGGGGATTCACACTGAAGGTGTGCTTTACCAAGAGGGGATTCACACTGAAGGTGTGTTTTACCGAGAGGGTATTCACACTGAAGGTGTGTTTTGCCAAGAGGGGATTCACACTGAAGGTGTGTTTTGCGGAGAGGGGATTCACACTGAAGGTGTGTATTACCGAGATGGGATTCACACTGAAGGTTTGTTTTGCGGAGAGGGGATTCACACTGAAGTTGTGTTTTACCGAGATGGGATTCACACTGAAGGTGTGTTTTACCGAGAGGGGATTCACACTGCAGATGTGTTTTACCGAGAGGGATTCACACTGAAGGTGTGTTTTACCGTGAGGGGATTCACACTGAAGGTGTGTTTTACCGAGATGGGATTCACACTGAAGGTGTGTTTTACCGAGAGGGGATTCACACTGAAGATGTGTTTTACCGAGAGGGGATTCACACTGTATGTGTATTTTAGTGAGGGGTTTCACACTGAAGGACTTTTTAACCTAAAGGGGATTCACATTTAAGGTGTGTTTTAATGAGAGGATTCACACTGAAGGTGTGTTTTAATGAGAGGATTCACACTGAAGGTGCGTTTTAATGAGGGAATTCACACTGAAGGTGTGTTTTACCGAGAGCGTATTCACTGTGACGGTAAGTTTTAATGAGGATATTCACACTGAAGGCGTGTGTTCCCGAGAGGGGATTCACACTGACACTGTGTTTTACGGCGAGGGGATTCACACTGCAGGTGTGTTTTAATGAGGAGATTCACACTGAAGGTGTGTTTTACCGAGAGGGGATTCACACTGAAGGTGAGTTTTAATGATAGGATTCACACTGAAGGTGTGTTTTACCAAGAGGGGATTCACACTAAAGGTGTGTTTTAATGAGAGGATTCACACTGAAGGTGTGTTTTACCGAGAGGGGATTCACACTGAAGGTGTGTTTTAATGAGGGGATTGACACTGAAGATGTGTTTTAATGAGGGGATTCACACTGAAGGTGTGTTTTACTGAGAGTGGATTCACACTAAGGTGGTGTGTTAATGAGGGGACTCACACTGAAGGTGTGTTTTACCAAGAGGGGATTCACACTAAATGTGTGTTTTAAATAGGGAATTTACACAAGGTGTGTTTTACCGAGAGTGGATTCACACTGAAGGTGTGTTTTACTGAGAGTGGATTCTCACTAAGGTGGTGTGTTAATGAGGGGATTGACACTGAAGGTGTGTGTTACCGAGAGGGGATTCACACTGAAGGTGTGTTTTACCGAGAGTGGATTCACACTGAAGGTTTCTTTTACCGGGAGGGGATTCACACTGAGGGTGTGTTTTACCGAGAGGGGATTCACACTGTATGTGTATTTTAGTGAGGGGTTTCACACTGAAGGACTTTTTAAACTAAAGGGGATTCACATTTGAGGTGTGTTTTAATGAGAGGATTCACACTGAAGGTGTGTTTTAATGAGAGGATTCACACTGAAGGTGTGTTTTAATGAGAGGATTCACACTGAAGGTGCGTTTTAATGAGGGAATTCACACTGAAGGTGTGTTTTACCGAGAGCGTATTCACTGTGACGGTAAGTTTTAATGAGGATATTCACAGTGAAGGCGTGTGTTCCCGAGAGGGGATACACACTGACACTGCGTTTTACGGCGAGGGGATTCACACTGCAGGTGTGCTTTAATGAGGAGATTCACACTGAAGGTGTGTTTTACCGAGAGGGATTCACACTGAAGGTGTGTTTTACCGAGAGGGGATTCACACTGAAGGTCTGTTTTACCAAGATGGGATTCACACTGAAGGTGTGTTTTACCGAGAGGGGATTCACACTGAAGATGTGTTTTACCGAGAGGGGATTCACACTGTAAGTGTATTTTAGTGAGGGGTTTCACACTGAAGGACTTTTTAAACTAAAGGGGATTCACATTTAAGGTGTGTTTTAATGAGAGGATTCACACTGAAGGTGTGTTTTAATGAGAGGATTCACACTGAAGGTGTGTTTTAATGAGAGGATTCACACTGAAGGTGCGTTTTAATGAGGGAATTCACACTGAAGGTGTGTTTTACCGAGAGCGTATTCACTGTGACGGTAAGTTTTAATGAGGATATTCACACTGAAGGCGTGTGTTCCCGAGAGGGGATACACACTGACACTGCGTTTTACGGCGAGGGGATTCACACTGCAGGTGTGTTTTAATGAGGAGATTCACACTGAAGGTGTGTTTTACCGAGAGGGGATTCACACTGAAGGTGAGTTTTAATGATAGGATTCACACTGAAGGTGTGTTTTACCGAGAGGCGATTCACACCGAAGGTGTGTTTTAATGAGAGGATTCACACTGAAGGTGTGTTTTAATGAGGGGATTCACAATGAAGGTGTGTTTTACTGAGAGTGGATTCACACTAAGGTGGTGTGTTAATGAGGGGACTCACACTGAAGGTGTGTTTTACCAAGAGGGGATTCACACTGAAGGTGTGCTTTACCAAGAGGGGATTCACACTGAAGTTGTGTTTTACCGAGAGGGAATTCACACTGAAGGTGTGTTTTACCGAGAGGGGATTCACACTGAAGGTGTGTTTTAATGAGAGGATTCACACTGAAGGTGTGTTTTACCGAGAGGGGATTCACACTAAAGGTGTGTTTTAATGAGAGGATTCACACTGAAGGTGTGTTTTACCGAGAGGGCATTCACACTAAATGTGTGTTTTAATGAGGGGATTCACACTGAAGGTGTGTTTTACCGACAGGGGATTCACACTGAAGGTGTGTTTTACCGAGAGGGGATTCACACTAAATGTGTGTTTTAATTAGGGGATTTACACTGAAGGTGTGTTTTACCGAGAGGGGATTCACACTAAGGTGGTGTGTTAATGAGGGGATTCACACTGAAAGTGTCTTTTACCGAAAGGGGATTCACACAGAAGGTGTGCTTTACCAAGAGGGGATTCACACTGAAGGTGTGTTTTACCGAGAGGGAATTCATACTGAAGGTGTGTTTTACCGAGAGGGGATTCACACTGAAGGTGTGTTTTACCGGGATGGGATTCACACTGAAAATGTGTTTTACCGAGAGGGGATTCACACTGAAGGTGTGTTTTAATGAGAGGATTCACACTGAAGGTGTGTTTTACCGAGAGGGGATTCACACTGAAGGTGTGTTTTAATGAGAGGATTCACACTGAAGGTGTGTTTTACCGAGAGGGTATTCACACTAAAGGTATGTTTTAATGAGAGGATTCACACTGAAGGTGTGTTTTACCGAGAGGGGATTCACACTAAATGTGTGTTTTAATGAGGGGATTCACACTGAAGGTGTGTTTTACCGACAGGGGATTCACGCTGAAGGTGTGTTTTACCGAGAGGGGATTCACACTAAATGTGTGTTTTAATTAGGGGATTTACACTGAAGGTGTGTTTTACCGAGAGGGGATTCACACTAAGTTGGTGTGTTAATGAGGGGATTCACACTGAAAGTGTCTTTTACCGAAAGGGGATTCACACTGAAGGTGCGCTTTACCAAGAGGGGATTCAAACTGAAGGTGTGTTTTACCGAGAGGGTATTCACACTGAAGGTGTGTTTTGCCAAGAGGGGATTCACACTGAAGGTGTGTTTTGCGGAGACGGGATTCACACTGAAGGTGTGTTTTACCGAGATGGGATTCACACTGAAGGTGTGTTTTGCGGAGAGGGGATTCACACTGAAGTTGTGTTTTACCGAGATGGGATTCACACTGAAGGTGTGTTTTACCGAGAGGGGATTCACACTGAAGATGTGTTTTACCGAGAGGAGATTCACACTGTATGTGTATTTTAGTGAGGGGTTTCACACTGAAGGACTTTTTAACCAAAAGAGGATTCACATTTAAGGTGTGTTTTAATGAGAGGATTCACACTGAAGGTGTGTTTTAATGAGAGAATTCACACTGAAGGTGCGTTTTAATGAGGGAATTCACACTGAAGGTGTGTTTTACCGAGAGGGGATTCACACTGAAGGTGTGTTTTATTGAGGGGATTGACACTGAAGATGTGTTTTAATGAGGGGATTCACACTGAAGGTGTGTTTTACTGAGAGGGGATTCACACTGAAGGTGTGTTTTACCGAGTATTGATTCACACTGAATTTGTGTTTTACCGAGAGGGAATTCACACTGAAGGTGTGTTTTAATGATAGGATTCACACTGAAGGTGTGTTTTACCAAGAGGGGATTCACACTAAAGGTGTTTTTTACCGAGATGGGATTCACACTGAAGGTGTCTTTTACCGGGAGGGGATTCACACTGAAGGTGTGTTTTACCGGGATGGGATTCACACTGAAAATGTGTTTTACCGAGAGGGGATTCACACTGAAGGTGTGTTTTAATGAGAGGATTCACACTGAAGGTGTGTTTTACCGAGAGGGGATTCACACTAAAGGTGTGTTTTAATGAGAGGATTCACACTGAAGGTGTGTTTTACCGAGAGGGGATTCACACTAAATGTGTGTTTTAATGAGGGGATTCACACTGAAGGTGTGTTTTACCGACAGGGGATTCACACTGAAGGTGTGTTTTACCGAGAGGGGATTCACACTAAATGTGTGTTTTAATTAGGGGATTTACACTGAAGGTGTGCTTTACCAAGAGGGGATTCACACTGAAGGTGTGTTTTACCGAGAGGGTATTCACACTGAAGCTGTGTCTAACCGAGAGGGAATTCACACTGAAGGTGTGTTTTACCGAGAGGGGATTCAAACTGAAGGTGAGTTTTACCGGGATGGGATTCACACTGAAAATGTGTTTTACCGAGAGGGTATTCACACTAAAGGTGTGTTTTAATGAGAGGATTCACACTGAAGGTGTGTTTTACCGAGAGGGGATTCACACTAAATGTGTGTTTTAATGAGGGGATTCACACTGAAGGTGTGTTTTAATGAGAGGATTCACACTGAAGGTGTGTTTTACCGAGAGGGGATTCACACTAAAGGTGTGTTTTAATGAGAGGATTCACACTGAAGGTGTGTTTTACCGAGACGGGATTCACACTAAATGTGTGTTTTAATGAGGGGATTCACACTGAAGGTGTGTTTTACCGGCAGGGGATTCACACTGAAGGTGTGTTTTACCGAGAGGGGATTCACACTAAATGTGTGTTTTAATTAGGGGATTTACACTGAAGGTGTGTTTTACCGAGAGGGGATTCACACTAAGGTGGTGTGTTAATGAGGGGATTCACACTGAAAGTGTCTTTTACCGAAAGGGGATTCACACTGAAGGTGTGCTTTACCAAGAGGGGATTCACACTGAAGGTGTGTTTTACCGAGAGGGTATTCACACTGAAGGTGTGTTTTGCCAAGAGGGGATTCACACTGAAGGTGTGTTTTGCGGAGAGGGGATTCACACTGAAGGTGTGTATTACCGAGATGGGATTCACACTGAAGGTGTGTTTTGCGGAGAGGGGATTCACACTGAAGTTGTGTTTTACCGAGATGGGATTCACACTGAAGGTGTGTTTTACCGAGAGGGGATTCACACTGCAGATGTGTTTTACCGAGAGGGATTCACACTGAAGGTGTGTTTTACCGTGAGGGGATTCACACTGAAGGTGTGTTTTACCGAGATGGGATTCACACTGAAGGTCTGTTTTACCGAGAGGGGATTCACACTGAAGATGTGTTTTACCGAGAGGGGATTCACACTGTATGTGTATTTTAGTGAGGGGTTTCACACTGAAGGACTTTTTAACCTAAAGGGGATTCACATTTAAGGTGTGTTTTAATGAGAGGATTCACACTGAAGGTGTGTTTTAATGAGAGGATTCACACTGAAGGTGCGTTTTAATGAGGGAATTCACACTGAAGGTGTGTTTTACCGAGAGCGTATTCACTGTGACGGTAAGTTTTAATGAGGATATTCACACTGAAGGCGTGTGTTCCCGAGAGGGGATTCACACTGACACTGTGTTTTACGGCGAGGGGATTCACACTGCAGGTGTGTTTTAATGAGGAGATTCACACTGAAGGTGTGTTTTACCGAGAGGGGATTCACACTGAAGGTGAGTTTTAATGATAGGATTCACACTGAAGGTGTGTTTTACCAAGAGGGGATTCACACTAAAGGTGTGTTTTAATGAGAGGATTCACACTGAAGGTGTGTTTTACCGAGAGGGGATTCACACTGAAGGTGTGTTTTAATGAGGGGATTGACACGGAAGATGTGTTTTAATGAGGGGATTCACACTGAAGGTGTGTTTTACTGAGAGTGGATTCACACTAAGGTGGTGTGTTAATGAGGGGACTCACACTGAAGGTGTGTTTTACCAAGAGGGGATTCACACTAAATGTGTGTTTTAAATAGGGAATTTACACAAGGTGTGTTTTACCGAGAGTGGATTCACACTGAAGGTGTGTTTTACTGAGAGTGGATTCTCACTAAGGTGGTGTGTTAATGAGGGGATTGACACTGAAGGTGTGTGTTACCGAGAGGGGATTCACACTGAAGGTGTGTTTTACCGAGAGTGGATTCACACTGAAGGTTTCTTTTACCGGGAGGGGATTCACACTGAGGGTGTGTTTTACCGAGAGGGGATTCACACTGAAGGTGTGTTTTAATGAGGGGATTCACACTGAAGGTGTGTTTTACCGAGAGGGGATTCACACTGAAGGTGTGTTTTAATGAGGGGATTCACACTGAAGGTGTGTTTTACTGAGAGGGATTCACACTGAAGGTGTGTTTTACTGAGAGGGGATTCACACTGAAGGTGTGTTTTACCGAGTAGGGATTCACATAGAAGGTGTGTTTTACCGAGAGGGGATTCACACTGAAGGTGTGTTTTACCGAGTAGGGATTCACATAGAAGGTGTGTTTTACCGAGAGGGGATTCACACTGAAGGTGTGTTTTACCGGGATGGGATTCACACTGAAGGTGTGTTTTAATGAGGGGATTCACACTGAAGTTGTGTTTTAATGAGGGGATTCACACTGAAGGTGTGTTTTACCAAGAGGGGATTCACACTAAAGGTGTGTTTTAATGAGAGGATTCACACTGAAGGTGTGTTTTACCGAGAGGGGATTCACACTGAAGGTGTGTTTTAATGAGGGGATTGACACTGAAGATCTGTTTTAATGAGGGGATTCACACTGAAGGTGTATTTTACTGAGAGTGGATTCACACTAAGGTGGTGTGTTAATGAGGGGACTCACACTGAAGGTGTGTTTTACCAAGAGGGGATTCACACTAAATGTGTGTTTTAATTAGGGAATTTACACAAGGTGTGTTTTACCGAGAGTGGATTCACACTGAAGGTGTGTTTTACTGAGAGTGGATTCTCACTAAGGTGGTGTGTTAATGAGGGGATTGACACTGAAGGTGTGTGTTACCGAGAGGGGATTGACACTGAAGGTGTGTTTTACCGAGAGTGGATTCACACTGTATGTGTGTTTTATCCAGAGGGGATTCACGCTGAAGGTGTATTTTAATGATGCGATTCACACAGAAGTTGTGTTTTACCGAGAGGGCATTCACTCTGAAGGTGAGTTTTAGTGAGGGGATTCACACTGAAGGACTTTTTAACCTAAAGGAGATTCACACTGAAGTTGTGTTTTAATTATAGGATTCAAACTGAAGGTAAAGTTTACCGAGAGGGGATTGTCACTGAAGGTGTGCTTTAAAGAGAGGATTTACCCCGAAGGGTGTTTTTATGAGGAGATTCACACTGAAAGTTTGTTTTACCGAGAGGGGATTCACGCTGAAGGTGTGTTTTAATGATGCGATTCACACAGAAGTTGTGTTTTACCGAGAGGGGATTCACACTGAAGGTGTGTTTTACCGAGAGGGGATTCACACTGAAGGTGTGTTTTGCGGAGAGGGGATTCACACTGAAGGTGTATTTTACCGAGATGGGATTCACACTGAAGGTGTCTTTTACCGGGAGGGGATTCACACTGAGGGTGTGTTTTACCGAGAGGGGATTCACACTGAAGGTGTGTTTTAATGAGGGGATTCACACTGAAGGTTTCTTTTACCGGGAGGGGATTCACACTGAGGGTGTGTTTTACCGAGAGGGGATTCACACTGAAGGTGTGTTTTAATGAGGGGATTCACACTGAAGGTGTGTTTTACCGAGAGGGGATTCACACTGAAGGTGTGTTTTAATGAGGGGATTCACACTGAAGGTGTGTTTTACTGAGAGGGATTCACACTGAAGGTGTGTTTTACTGAGAGGGGATTCACACTGAAGGTGTGTTTTACCGAGTAGGGATTCACATAGAAGGTGTGTTTTACCGAGAGGGGATTCACACTGAAGGTGTGTTTTACCGAGTAGGGATTCACATAGAAGGTGTGTTTTACCGAGAGGGGATTCACACTGAAGGTGTGTTTTACCGGGATGGGATTCACACTGAAGGTGTGTTTTAATGAGGGGATTCACACTAAAGTTGTGTTTTAATGAGGGGATTCACACTGAAGGTGTGTTTTACCAAGAGGGGATTCACACTAAAGGTGTGTTTTAATGAGAGGATTCACACTGAAGGTGTGTTTTACCGAGAGGGGATTCACACTGAAGGTGTGTTTTAATGAGGGGATTGACACTGAAGATCTGTTTTAATGAGGGGATTCACACTGAAGGTGTATTTTACTGAGAGTGGATTCACACTAAGGTGGTGTGTTAATGAGGGGACTCACACTGAAGGTGTGTTTTACCAAGAGGGGATTCACACTAAATGTGTGTTTTAATTAGGGAATTTACACAAGGTGTGTTTTACCGAGAGTGGATTCACACTGAAGGTGTGTTTTACTGAGAGTGGATTCTCACTAAGGTGGTGTGTTAATGAGGGGATTGACACTGAAGGTGTGTGTTACCGAGAGGGGATTGACACTGAAGGTGTGTTTTACCGAGAGTGGATTCACACTGTATGTGTGTTTTATCCAGAGGGGATTCACGCTGAAGGTGTATTTTAATGATGCGATTCACACAGAAGTTGTGTTTTACCGAGAGGGCATTCACTCTGAAGGTGAGTTTTAGTGAGGGGATTCACACTGAAGGACTTTTTAACCTAAAGGAGATTCACACTGAAGTTGTGTTTTAATTATAGGATTCAAACTGAAGGTAAAGTTTACCGAGAGGGGACTGTCACTGAAGGTGTGCTTTAAAGAGAGGATTTACCCCGAAGGGTGTTTTTATGAGGAGATTCACACTGAAAGTTTGTTTTACCGAGAGGGGATTCACGCTGAAGGTGTGTTTTAATGATGCGATTCACACAGAAGTTGTGTTTTACCGAGAGGGCATTCACTCTGAAGGTGAGTTTTAGTGAGGGGATTCACACTGAAGGACTTTTTAACCTAAAGGAGATTCACACTGAAGTTGTGTTTTAATTATAGGATTCAAACTGAAGGTAAAGTTTACCGAGAGGGGATTGTCACTGAAGGTGTGCTTTAAAGAGAGGATTTACCCCGAAGGGTGTTTTTATGAGGAGATTCACACTGAAAGTTTGTTTTACCGAGAGGGGATTCACGCTGAAGGTGTGTTTTAATGATGCGATTCACACAGAAGTTGTGTTTTACCGAGAGGGGATTCACACTGAAGGTGTGTTTTACCGAGAGGGGATTCACACTGAAGGTGTGTTTTGCGGAGAGGGGATTCACACTGAAGGTGTATTTTACCGAGATGGGATTCACACTGAAGGTGTCTTTTACCGGGAGGGGATTCACACTGAGGGTGTGTTTTACCGAGAGGGGATTCACACTGAAGGTGTGTTTTAATGAGGGGATTCACACTGAAGGTGTATTTTACCGAGATGGGATTCACACTGAAGGTGTCTTTTACCGGGAGGGGATTCACACTGAGGGTGTGTTTTACCGAGAGGGGATTCACACTGAAGGTGTGTTTTAATGAGGGGATTCACACTGAAGGTTTCTTTTACCGGGAGGGGATTCACACTGAGGGTGTGTTTTACCGAGAGGGGATTCACACTGAAGGTGTGTTTTAATGAGGGGATTCACACTGAAGGTGTGTTTTACCGAGAGGGGATTCACACTGAAGGTGTGTTTTAATGAGGGGATTCACACTGAAGGTGTGTTTTACTGAGAGGGATTCACACTGAAGGTGTGTTTTACTGAGAGGGGATTCACACTGAAGGTGTGTTTTACCGAGTAGGGATTCACATAGAAGGTGTGTTTTACCGAGAGGGGATTCACACTGAAGGTGTGTTTTACCGAGTAGGGATTCACATAGAAGGTGTGTTTTACCGAGAGGGGATTCACACTGAAGGTGTGTTTTACCGGGATGGGATTCACACTGAAGGTGTGTTTTAATGAGGGGATTCACACTGAAGTTGTGTTTTAATGAGGGGATTCACACTGAAGGTGTGTTTTACCAAGAGGGGATTCACACTAAAGGTGTGTTTTAATGAGAGGATTCACACTGAAGGTGTGTTTTACCGAGAGGGGATTCACACTGAAGGTGTGTTTTAATGAGGGGATTGACACTGAAGATCTGTTTTAATGAGGGGATTCACACTGAAGGTGTATTTTACTGAGAGTGGATTCACACTAAGGTGGTGTGTTAATGAGGGGACTCACACTGAAGGTGTGTTTTACCAAGAGGGGATTCACACTAAATGTGTGTTTTAATTAGGGAATTTACACAAGGTGTGTTTTACCGAGAGTGGATTCACACTGAAGGTGTGTTTTACTGAGAGTGGATTCTCACTAAGGTGGTGTGTTAATGAGGGGATTGACACTGAAGGTGTGTGTTACCGAGAGGGGATTGACACTGAAGGTGTGTTTTACCGAGAGTGGATTCACACTGTATGTGTGTTTTATCCAGAGGGGATTCACGCTGAAGGTGTATTTTAATGATGCGATTCACACAGAAGTTGTGTTTTACCGAGAGGGCATTCACTCTGAAGGTGAGTTTTAGTGAGGGGATTCACACTGAAGGACTTTTTAACCTAAAGGAGATTCACACTGAAGTTGTGTTTTAATTATAGGATTCAAACTGAAGGTAAAGTTTACCGAGAGGGGATTGTCACTGAAGGTGTGCTTTAAAGAGAGGATTTACCCCGAAGGGTGTTTTTATGAGGAGATTCACACTGAAAGTTTGTTTTACCGAGAGGGGATTCACGCTGAAGGTGTGTTTTAATGATGCGATTCACACAGAAGTTGTGTTTTACCGAGAGGGGATTCACACTGAAGGTGTGTTTTACCGAGAGGGGATTCACACTGAAGGTGTGTTTTGCGGAGAGGGGATTCACACTGAAGGTGTATTTTACCGAGATGGGATTCACACTGAAGGTGTCTTTTACCGGGAGGGGATTCACACTGAGGGTGTGTTTTACCGAGAGGGGATTCACACTGAAGGTGTGTTTTAATGAGGGGATTCACACTGAAGGTTTCTTTTACCGGGAGGGGATTCACACTGAGGGTGTGTTTTACCGAGAGGGGATTCACACTGAAGGTGTGTTTTAATGAGGGGATTCACACTGAAGGTGTGTTTTACCGAGAGGGGATTCACACTGAAGGTGTGTTTTAATGAGGGGATTCACACTGAAGGTGTGTTTTACTGAGAGGGATTCACACTGAAGGTGTGTTTTACCGGGATGGGATTCACACTGAAGGTGTGTTTTAATGAGGGGATTCACACTGAAGTTGTGTTTTAATGAGGGGATTCACACTGAAGGTGTGTTTTACCAAGAGGGGATTCACACTAAAGGTGTGTTTTAATGAGAGGATTCACACTGAAGGTGTGTTTTACCGAGAGGGGATTCACACTGAAGGTGTGTTTTAATGAGGGGATTGACACTGAAGATCTGTTTTAATGAGGGGATTCACACTGAAGGTGTATTTTACTGAGAGTGGATTCACACTAAGGTGGTGTGTTAATGAGGGGACTCACACTGAAGGTGTGTTTTACCAAGAGGGGATTCACACTAAATGTGTGTTTTAATTAGGGAATTTACACAAGGTGTGTTTTACCGAGAGTGGATTCACACTGAAGGTGTGTTTTACTGAGAGTGGATTCTCACTAAGGTGGTGTGTTAATGAGGGGATTGACACTGAAGGTGTGTGTTACCGAGAGGGGATTGACACTGAAGGTGTGTTTTACCGAGAGTGGATTCACACTGTATGTGTGTTTTATCCAGAGGGGATTCACGCTGAAGGTGTATTTTAATGATGCGATTCACACAGAAGTTGTGTTTTACCGAGAGGGCATTCACTCTGAAGGTGAGTTTTAGTGAGGGGATTCACACTGAAGGACTTTTTAACCTAAAGGAGATTCACACTGAAGTTGTGTTTTAATTATAGGATTCAAACTGAAGGTAAAGTTTACCGAGAGGGGATTGTCACTGAAGGTGTGCTTTAAAGAGAGGATTTACCCCGAAGGGTGTTTTTATGAGGAGATTCACACTGAAAGTTTGTTTTACCGAGAGGGGATTCACGCTGAAGGTGTGTTTTAATGATGCGATTCACACAGAAGTTGTGTTTTACCGAGAGGGGATTCACACTGAAGGTGTGTTTTACCGAGAGGGGATTCACACTGAAGGTGTGTTTTGCGGAGAGGGGATTCACACTGAAGGTGTATTTTACCGAGATGGGATTCACACTGAAGGTGTCTTTTACCGGGAGGGGATTCACACTGAGGGTGTGTTTTACCGAGAGGGGATTCACACTGAAGGTGTGTTTTAATGAGGGGATTCACACTGAAGGTTTCTTTTACCGGGAGGGGATTCACACTGAGGGTGTGTTTTACCGAGAGGGGATTCACACTGAAGGTGTGTTTTAATGAGGGGATTCACACTGAAGGTGTGTTTTACCGAGAGGGGATTCACACTGAAGGTGTGTTTTAATGAGGGGATTCACACTGAAGGTGTGTTTTACTGAGAGGGATTCACACTGAAGGTGTGTTTTACTGAGAGGGGATTCACACTGAAGGTGTGTTTTACCGAGTAGGGATTCACATAGAAGGTGTGTTTTACCGAGAGGGGATTCACACTGAAGGTGTGTTTTACCGAGTAGGGATTCACATAGAAGGTGTGTTTTACCGAGAGGGGATTCACACTGAAGGTGTGTTTTACCGGGATGGGATTCACACTGAAGGTGTGTTTTAATGAGGGGATTCACACTGAAGTTGTGTTTTAATGAGGGGATTCACACTGAAGGTGTGTTTTACCAAGAGGGGATTCACACTAAAGGTGTGTTTTAATGAGAGGATTCACACTGAAGGTGTGTTTTACCGAGAGGGGATTCACACTGAAGGTGTGTTTTAATGAGGGGATTGACACTGAAGATCTGTTTTAATGAGGGGATTCACACTGAAGGTGTATTTTACTGAGAGTGGATTCACACTAAGGTGGTGTGTTAATGAGGGGACTCACACTGAAGGTGTGTTTTACCAAGAGGGGATTCACACTAAATGTGTGTTTTAATTAGGGAATTTACACAAGGTGTGTTTTACCGAGAGTGGATTCACACTGAAGGTGTGTTTTACTGAGAGTGGATTCTCACTAAGGTGGTGTGTTAATGAGGGGATTGACACTGAAGGTGTGTGTTACCGAGAGGGGATTGACACTGAAGGTGTGTTTTACCGAGAGTGGATTCACACTGTATGTGTGTTTTATCCAGAGGGGATTCACGCTGAAGGTGTATTTTAATGATGCGATTCACACAGAAGTTGTGTTTTACCGAGAGGGCATTCACTCTGAAGGTGAGTTTTAGTGAGGGGATTCACACTGAAGGACTTTTTAACCTAAAGGAGATTCACACTGAAGTTGTGTTTTAATTATAGGATTCAAACT
The DNA here is from genome assembly GCF_030144855.1 of Hypanus sabinus. NCBI lineage: Eukaryota > Metazoa > Chordata > Chondrichthyes > Myliobatiformes > Dasyatidae > Hypanus > Hypanus sabinus. Next base: position 38,439,860 of record NC_082706.1, on the reverse strand, counting down.
GAAGGTAAAGTTTACCGAGAGGGGATTGTCACTGAAGGTGTGCTTTAAAGAGAGGATTTACCCCGAAGGGTGTTTTTATGAGGAGATTCACACTGAAAGTTTGTTTTACCGAGAGGGGATTCACGCTGAAGGTGTGTTTTAATGATGCGATTCACACAGAAGTTGTGTTTTACCGAGAGGGGATTCACACTGAAGGTGTGTTTTACCGAGAGGGGATTCACACTGAAGGTGTGTTTTGCGGAGAGGGGATTCACACTGAAGGTGTATTTTACCGAGATGGGATTCACACTGAAGGTGTCTTTTACCGGGAGGGGATTCACACTGAGGGTGTGTTTTACCGAGAGGGGATTCACACTGAAGGTGTGTTTTAATGAGGGGATTCACACTGAAGGTTTCTTTTACCGGGAGGGGATTCACACTGAGGGTGTGTTTTACCGAGAGGGGATTCACACTGAAGGTGTGTTTTAATGAGGGGATTCACACTGAAGGTGTGTTTTACCGAGAGGGGATTCACACTGAAGGTGTGTTTTAATGAGGGGATTCACACTGAAGGTGTGTTTTACTGAGAGGGATTCACACTGAAGGTGTGTTTTACTGAGAGGGGATTCACACTGAAGGTGTGTTTTACCGAGTAGGGATTCACATAGAAGGTGTGTTTTACCGAGAGGGGATTCACACTGAAGGTGTGTTTTACCGAGTAGGGATTCACATAGAAGGTGTGTTTTACCGAGAGGGGATTCACACTGAAGGTGTGTTTTACCGGGATGGGATTCACACTGAAGGTGTGTTTTAATGAGGGGATTCACACTGAAGTTGTGTTTTAATGAGGGGATTCACACTGAAGGTGTGTTTTACCAAGAGGGGATTCACACTAAAGGTGTGTTTTAATGAGAGGATTCACACTGAAGGTGTGTTTTACCGAGAGGGGATTCACACTGAAGGTGTGTTTTAATGAGGGGATTGACACTGAAGATCTGTTTTAATGAGGGGATTCACACTGAAGGTGTATTTTACTGAGAGTGGATTCACACTAAGGTGGTGTGTTAATGAGGGGACTCACACTGAAGGTGTGTTTTACCAAGAGGGGATTCACACTAAATGTGTGTTTTAATTAGGGAATTTACACAAGGTGTGTTTTACCGAGAGTGGATTCACACTGAAGGTGTGTTTTACTGAGAGTGGATTCTCACTAAGGTGGTGTGTTAATGAGGGGATTGACACTGAAGGTGTGTGTTACCGAGAGGGGATTGACACTGAAGGTGTGTTTTACCGAGAGTGGATTCACACTGTATGTGTGTTTTATCCAGAGGGGATTCACGCTGAAGGTGTATTTTAATGATGCGATTCACACAGAAGTTGTGTTTTACCGAGAGGGCATTCACTCTGAAGGTGAGTTTTAGTGAGGGGATTCACACTGAAGGACTTTTTAACCTAAAGGAGATTCACACTGAAGTTGTGTTTTAATTATAGGATTCAAACTGAAGGTAAAGTTTACCGAGAGGGGATTGTCACTGAAGGTGTGCTTTAAAGAGAGGATTTACCCCGAAGGGTGTTTTTATGAGGAGATTCACACTGAAAGTTTGTTTTACCGAGAGGGGATTCACGCTGAAGGTGTGTTTTAATGATGCGATTCACACAGAAGTTGTGTTTTACCGAGAGGGGATTCACACTGAAGGTGTGTTTTACCGAGAGGGGATTCACACTGAAGGTGTGTTTTGCGGAGAGGGGATTCACACTGAAGGTGTATTTTACCGAGATGGGATTCACACTGAAGGTGTCTTTTACCGGGAGGGGATTCACACTGAGGGTGTGTTTTACCGAGAGGGGATTCACACTGAAGGTGTGTTTTAATGAGGGGATTCACACTGAAGGTTTCTTTTACCGGGAGGGGATTCACACTGAGGGTGTGTTTTACCGAGAGGGGATTCACACTGAAGGTGTGTTTTAATGAGGGGATTCACACTGAAGGTGTGTTTTACCGAGAGGGGATTCACACTGAAGGTGTGTTTTAATGAGGGGATTCACACTGAAGGTGTGTTTTACTGAGAGGGATTCACACTGAAGGTGTGTTTTACTGAGAGGGGATTCACACTGAAGGTGTGTTTTACCGAGTAGGGATTCACATAGAAGGTGTGTTTTACCGAGAGGGGATTCACACTGAAGGTGTGTTTTACCGAGTAGGGATTCACATAGAAGGTGTGTTTTACCGAGAGGGGATTCACACTGAAGGTGTGTTTTACCGGGATGGGATTCACACTGAAGGTGTGTTTTAATGAGGGGATTCACACTGAAGTTGTGTTTTAATGAGGGGATTCACACTGAAGGTGTGTTTTACCAAGAGGGGATTCACACTAAAGGTGTGTTTTAATGAGAGGATTCACACTGAAGGTGTGTTTTACCGAGAGGGGATTCACACTGAAGGTGTGTTTTAATGAGGGGATTGACACTGAAGATCTGTTTTAATGAGGGGATTCACACTGAAGGTGTATTTTACTGAGAGTGGATTCACACTAAGGTGGTGTGTTAATGAGGGGACTCACACTGAAGGTGTGTTTTACCAAGAGGGGATTCACACTAAATGTGTGTTTTAATTAGGGAATTTACACAAGGTGTGTTTTACCGAGAGTGGATTCACACTGAAGGTGTGTTTTACTGAGAGTGGATTCTCACTAAGGTGGTGTGTTAATGAGGGGATTGACACTGAAGGTGTGTGTTACCGAGAGGGGATTGACACTGAAGGTGTGTTTTACCGAGAGTGGATTCACACTGTATGTGTGTTTTATCCAGAGGGGATTCACGCTGAAGGTGTATTTTAATGATGCGATTCACACAGAAGTTGTGTTTTACCGAGAGGGCATTCACTCTGAAGGTGAGTTTTAGTGAGGGGATTCACACTGAAGGACTTTTTAACCTAAAGGAGATTCACACTGAAGTTGTGTTTTAATTATAGGATTCAAACTGAAGGTAAAGTTTACCGAGAGGGGATTGTCACTGAAGGTGTGCTTTAAAGAGAGGATTTTCCCCGAAGGGTGTTTTTATGAGGAGATTCACACTGAAAGTTTGTTTTACCGAGAGGGGATTCACGCTGAAGGTGTGTTTTAATGATGCGATTCACACAGAAGTTGTGTTTTACCGAGAGGGGATTCACACTGAAGGTGTGTTTTACCGAGAGGGGATTCACACTGAAGGTGTGTTTTGCGGAGAGGGGATTCACACTGAAGGTGTATTTTACCGAGATGGGATTCACACTGAAGGTGTCTTTTACCGGGAGGGGATTCACACTGAGGGTGTGTTTTACCGAGAGGGGATTCACACTGAAGGTGTGTTTTAATGAGGGGATTCACACTGAAGGTGTGTTTTACCGAGAGGGGATTCACGCTGTAGGTGTGTTTTAATGAGGGGATTCACACTGAAGGTGTGTTTTACTGAGAGGGATTCACACTGAAGGTGTGTTTTACTGAGAGGGGATTCACACTGAAGGTGTGTTTTACCGAGTAGGGATTCACATAGAAGGTGTGTTTTACCGAGAGGGGATTCACACTGAAGGTGTGTTTTACCGGGATGGGATTCACACTGAAGGTGTGTTTTAATGAGGGGATTCACACTGAAGTTGTGTTTTAATGAGGGGATTCACACTGAAGGTGTGTTTTAATGAGGGGATTCACACAGAAGGTTTCTTTTACCGGGAGGGGATTCACACTGAGGGTGTGTTTTACCGAGAGGGGATTCACACTGAAGGTGTGTTTTAATGAGGGGATTCACACTGAAGGTGTGTTTTACCGAGAGGGGATTCACACTGAAGGTGTGTTTTAATGAGGGGATTCACACTGAAGGTGTGTTTTACTGAGAGGGATTCACACTGAAGGTGTGTTTTACTGAGAGGGGATTCACACTGAAGGTGTGTTTTACCGAGTAGGGATTCACATAGAAGGTGTGTTTTACCGAGAGGGGATTCACACTGAAGGTGTGTTTTACCGAGTAGGGATTCACATAGAAGGTGTGTTTTACCGAGAGGGGATTCACACTGAAGGTGTGTTTTACCGGGATGGGATTCACACTGAAGGTGTGTTTTAATGAGGGGATTCACACTGAAGTTGTGTTTTAATGAGGGGATTCACACTGAAGGTGTGTTTTACCAAGAGGGGATTCACACTAAAGGTGTGTTTTAATGAGAGGATTCACACTGAAGGTGTGTTTTACCGAGAGGGGATTCACACTGAAGGTGTGTTTTAATGAGGGGATTGACACTGAAGATCTGTTTTAATGAGGGGATTCACACTGAAGGTGTATTTTACTGAGAGTGGATTCACACTAAGGTGGTGTGTTAATGAGGGGACTCACACTGAAGGTGTGTTTTACCAAGAGGGGATTCACACTAAATGTGTGTTTTAATTAGGGAATTTACACAAGGTGTGTTTTACCGAGAGTGGATTCACACTGAAGGTGTGTTTTACTGAGAGTGGATTCTCACTAAGGTGGTGTGTTAATGAGGGGATTGACACTGAAGGTGTGTGTTACCGAGAGGGGATTGACACTGAAGGTGTGTTTTACCGAGAGTGGATTCACACTGTATGTGTGTTTTATCCAGAGGGGATTCACGCTGAAGGTGTATTTTAATGATGCGATTCACACAGAAGTTGTGTTTTACCGAGAGGGCATTCACTCTGAAGGTGAGTTTTAGTGAGGGGATTCACACTGAAGGACTTTTTAACCTAAAGGAGATTCACACTGAAGTTGTGTTTTAATTATAGGATTCAAACTGAAGGTAAAGTTTACCGAGAGGGGATTGTCACTGAAGGTGTGCTTTAAAGAGAGGATTTACCCCGAAGGGTGTTTTTATGAGGAGATTCACACTGAAAGTTTGTTTTACCGAGAGGGGATTCACACTGAAGGTGTGTTTTAATGATGCGATTCACACAGAAGTTGTGTTTTACCGAGAGGGGATTCACACTGAAGGTGTGTTTTACCGAGAGGGGATTCACACTGAAGGTGTGTTTTGCGGAGAGGGGATTCACACTGAAGGTGTATTTTACCGAGATGGGATTCACACTGAAGGTGTCTTTTACCGGGAGGGGATTCACACTGAAGGTGTGTTTTAATGAGGGGATTCACACTGAAGGTTTCTTTTACCGGGAGGGGATTCACACTGAGGGTGTGTTTTACCGAGAGGGGATTCACACTGAAGGTGTGTTTTAATGAGGGGATTCACACTGAAGGTGTGTTTTACCGAGAGGGGATTCACACTGAAGGTGTGTTTTAATGAGGGGATTCACACTGAAGGTGTGTTTTACTGAGAGGGATTCACACTGAAGGTGTGTTTTACTGAGAGGGGATTCACACTGAAGGTGTGTTTTACCGAGTAGGGATTCACATAGAAGGTGTGTTTTACCGAGAGGGGATTCACACTGAAGGTGTGTTTTACCGAGTAGGGATTCACATAGAAGGTGTGTTTTACCGAGAGGGGATTCACACTGAAGGTGTGTTTTACCGGGATGGGATTCACACTGAAGGTGTGTTTTAATGAGGGGATTCACACTGAAGTTGTGTTTTAATGAGGGGATTCACACTGAAGGTGTGTTTTACCAAGAGGGGATTCACACTAAAGGTGTGTTTTAATGAGAGGATTCACACTGAAGGTGTGTTTTACCGAGAGGGGATTCACACTGAAGGTGTGTTTTAATGAGGGGATTGACACTGAAGATCTGTTTTAATGAGGGGATTCACACTGAAGGTGTATTTTACTGAGAGTGGATTCACACTAAGGTGGTGTGTTAATGAGGGGACTCACACTGAAGGTGTGTTTTACCAAGAGGGGATTCACACTAAATGTGTGTTTTAATTAGGGAATTTACACAAGGTGTGTTTTACCGAGAGTGGATTCACACTGAAGGTGTGTTTTACTGAGAGTGGATTCTCACTAAGGTGGTGTGTTAATGAGGGGATTGACACTGAAGGTGTGTGTTACCGAGAGGGGATTGACACTGAAGGTGTGTTTTACCGAGAGTGGATTCACACTGTATGTGTGTTTTATCCAGAGGGGATTCACGCTGAAGGTGTATTTTAATGATGCGATTCACACAGAAGTTGTGTTTTACCGAGAGGGCATTCACTCTGAAGGTGAGTTTTAGTGAGGGGATTCACACTGAAGGACTTTTTAACCTAAAGGAGATTCACACTGAAGTTGTGTTTTAATTATAGGATTCAAACTGAAGGTAAAGTTTACCGAGAGGGGATTGTCACTGAAGGTGTGCTTTAAAGAGAGGATTTACCCCGAAGGGTGTTTTTATGAGGAGATTCACACTGAAAGTTTGTTTTACCGAGAGGGGATTCACGCTGAAGGTGTGTTTTAATGATGCGATTCACACAGAAGTTGTGTTTTACCGAGAGGGGATTCACACTGAAGGTGTGTTTTACCGAGAGGGGATTCACACTGAAGGTGTGTTTTGCGGAGAGGGGATTCACACTGAAGGTGTATTTTACCGAGATGGGATTCACACTGAAGGTGTCTTTTACCGAGAGGGGATTCACACTGAAGGTGTGTTTTGCGGAGAGGGGATTCACACTGAAGGTGTATTTTACCGAGATGGGATTCACACTGAAGGTGTCTTTTACCGGGAGGGGATTCACACTGAGGGTGTGTTTTACCGAGAGGGGATTCACACTGAAGGTGTGTTTTAATGAGGGGATTCACACTGAAGGTTTCTTTTACCGGGAGGGGATTCACACTGAGGGTGTGTTTTACCGAGAGGGGATTCACACTGAAGGTGTGTTTTAATGAGGGGATTCACACTGAAGGTGTGTTTTACCGAGAGGGGATTCACACTGAAGGTGTGTTTTAATGAGGGGATTCACACTGAAGGTGTGTTTTACTGAGAGGGATTCACACTGAAGGTGTGTTTTACTGAGAGGGGATTCACACTGAAGGTGTGTTTTACCGAGTAGGGATTCACATAGAAGGTGTGTTTTACCGAGAGGGGATTCACACTGAAGGTGTGTTTTACCGAGTAGGGATTCACATAGAAGGTGTGTTTTACCGAGAGGGGATTCACACTGAAGGTGTGTTTTACCGGGATGGGATTCACACTGAAGGTGTGTTTTAATGAGGGGATTCACACTGAAGTTGTGTTTTAATGAGGGGATTCACACTGAAGGTGTGTTTTACCAAGAGGGGATTCACACTAAAGGTGTGTTTTAATGAGAGGATTCACACTGAAGGTGTGTTTTACCGAGAGGGGATTCACACTGAAGGTGTGTTTTAATGAGGGGATTGACACTGAAGATCTGTTTTAATGAGGGGATTCACACTGAAGGTGTATTTTACTGAGAGTGGATTCACACTAAGGTGGTGTGTTAATGAGGGGACTCACACTGAAGGTGTGTTTTACCAAGAGGGGATTCACACTAAATGTGTGTTTTAATTAGGGAATTTACACAAGGTGTGTTTTACCGAGAGTGGATTCACACTGAAGGTGTGTTTTACTGAGAGTGGATTCTCACTAAGGTGGTGTGTTAATGAGGGGATTGACACTGAAGGTGTGTGTTACCGAGAGGGGATTGACACTGAAGGTGTGTTTTACCGAGAGTGGATTCACACTGTATGTGTGTTTTATCCAGAGGGGATTCACGCTGAAGGTGTATTTTAATGATGCGATTCACACAGAAGTTGTGTTTTACCGAGAGGGCATTCACTCTGAAGGTGAGTTTTAGTGAGGGGATTCACACTGAAGGACTTTTTAACCTAAAGGAGATTCACACTGAAGTTGTGTTTTAATTATAGGATTCAAACTGAAGGTAAAGTTTACCGAGAGGGGATTGTCACTGAAGGTGTGCTTTAAAGAGAGGATTTACCCCGAAGGGTGTTTTTATGAGGAGATTCACACTGAAAGTTTGTTTTACCGAGAGGGGATTCACGCTGAAGGTGTGTTTTAATGATGCGATTCACACAGAAGTTGTGTTTTACCGAGAGGGGATTCACACTGAAGGTGTGTTTTACCGAGAGGGGATTCACACTGAAGGTGTGTTTTGCGGAGAGGGGATTCACACTGAAGGTGTATTTTACCGAGATGGGATTCACACTGAAGGTGTCTTTTACCGAGAGGGGATTCACACTGAAGGTGTGTTTTGCGGAGAGGGGATTCACACTGAAGGTGTATTTTACCGAGATGGGATTCACACTGAAGGTGTCTTTTACCGGGAGGGGATTCACACTGAGGGTGTGTTTTACCGAGAGGGGATTCACACTGAAGGTGTGTTTTAATGAGGGGATTCACACTGAAGGTTTCTTTTACCGGGAGGGGATTCACACTGAGGGTGTGTTTTACCGAGAGGGGATTCACACTGAAGGTGTGTTTTAATGAGGGGATTCACACTGAAGGTGTGTTTTACCGAGAGGGGATTCACACTGAAGGTGTGTTTTAATGAGGGGATTCACACTGAAGGTGTGTTTTACTGAGAGGGATTCACACTGAAGGTGTGTTTTACTGAGAGGGGATTCACACTGAAGGTGTGTTTTACCGAGTAGGGATTCACATAGAAGGTGTGTTTTACCGAGAGGGGATTCACACTGAAGTTGTGTTTTACCGGGATGGGATTCAAACTGAAGTTGTGTTTTAATTATAGGATTCAAACTGAAGGTAAAGTTTACCGAGAGGGGATTGTCACTGAAGGTGTGCTTTAAAGAGAGGATTTACCCCGAAGGGTGTTTTTATGAGGAGATTCACACTGAAAGTTTGTTTTACCGAGAGGGGATTCACGCTGAAGGTGTGTTTTAATGATGCGATTCACACAGAAGTTGTGTTTTACCGAGAGGGGATTCACACTGAAGGTGTGTTTTACCGAGAGGGGATTCACACTGAAGGTGTGTTTTGCGGAGAGGGGATTCACACTGAAGGTGTGTTTTACCGAGATGGGATTCACACTGAAGGTGTCTTTTACCGGGAGTGGATTCACACTGAGGGTGTGTTTTACCGAGAGGGGATTCACACTGAAGGTGTGTTTTAATGAGGGGATTCACACTGAAGGTTTCTTTTACCGGGAGGGAATTCACACTGAGGGTGTGTTTTACCGAGAGGGGATTCACACTGAAGGTGTGTTTTAATGAGGGGATTCACACTGAAGGTGTGTTTTACCGAGAGGGGATTCACGCTGAAGGTGTGTTTTAATGAGGGGATTCACACTGAAGGTGTGTTTTACTGAGAGGGATTCACACTGAAGGTGTGTTTTACTGAGAGGGGATTCACACTGAAGGTGTGTTTTACCGAGTAGGGATTCACATAGAAGGTGTGTTTTACCGAGAGGGGATTCACACTGAAGGTGTGTTTTACCGGGATGGGATTCACACTGAAGGTGTGTTTTAATGAGGGGATTCACACTGAAGTTGTGTTTTAATGAGGGGATTCACACTGAAGGTGTGTTTTAATGAGGGGTTTCACACTGAAGATCTGTTTTAATGAGGGGATTCACACTGAAGGTGTATTTTACTGAGAGTGGATTCACACTAAGGTGGTGTGTTAATGAGGGGACTCACACTGAAGGTGTGTTTTACCAAGAGGGGATTCACACTAAATGTGTGTTTTAATTAGGGAATTTACACAAGGTGTGTTTTACCGAGAGTGGATTCACACTGAAGGTGTGTTTTACTGAGAGTGGATTCTCACTAAGGTGGTGTGTTAATGAGGGGATTGACACTGAAGGTGTGTGTTACCGAGAGGGGATTGACACTGAAGGTGTGTTTTACCGAGAGTGGATTCACACTGTATGTGTGTTTTATCCAGAGGGGATTCACGCTGAAGGTGTATTTTAATGATGCGATTCACACAGAAGTTGTGTTTTACCGAGAGGGCATTCACTCTGAAGGTGAGTTTTAGTGAGGGGATTCACACTGAAGGACTTTTTAACCTAAAGGAGATTCACACTGAAGTTGTGTTTTAATTATAGGATTCAAACTGAAGGTAAAGTTTACCGAGAGGGGATTGTCACTGAAGGTGTGCTTTAAAGAGAGGATTTACCCCGAAGGGTGTTTTTATGAGGAGATTCACACTGAAAGTTTGTTTTACCGAGAGGGGATTCACGCTGAAGGTGTGTTTTAATGATGCGATTCACACAGAAGTTGTGTTTTACCGAGAGGGGATTCACACTGAAGGTGTGTTTTACCGAGAGGGGATTCACACTGAAGGTGTGTTTTGCGGAGAGGGGATTCACACTGAAGGTGTGTTTTACCGAGATGGGATTCACACTGAAGGTGTCTTTTACCGGGAGGGGATTCACACTGAGGGTGTGTTTTACCGAGAGGGGATTCACACTGAAGGTGTGTTTTAATGAGGGGATTCACACTGAAGGTTTCTTTTACCGGGAGGGAATTCACACTGAGGGTGTGTTTTACCGAGAGGGGATTCACACTGAAGGTGTGTTTTAATGAGGGGATTCACACTGAAGGTGTGTTTTACCGAGAGGGGATTCACACTGAAGGTGTGTTTTAATGAGGGGATTCACACTGAAGGTGTGTTTTACTGAGAGGGATTCACACTGAAGGTGTGTTTTACTGAGAGGGGATTCACACTGAAGGTGTGTTTTACCGAGTAGGGATTCACATAGAAGGTGTGTTTTACCGAGAGTGGATTCACACTGAAGTTGTGTTTTACCGGGATGGGATTCAGACTGAAGTTGTGTTTTAATTATAGGATTCAAACTGAAGGTAAAGTTTACCGAGAGGGGATTGTCACTGAAGGTGTGCTTTAAAGAGAGGATTTACCCCGAAGGGTGTTTTTATGAGGAGATTCACACTGAAAGTTTGTTTTACCGAGAGGGGATTCACGCTGAAGGTGTGTTTTAATGATGCGATTCACACAGAAGTTGTGTTTTACCGAGAGGGGATTCACACTGAAGGTGTGTTTTACCGAGAGGGGATTCACACTGAAGGTGTGTTTTGCGGAGAGGGGATTCACACTGAAGGTGTGTTTTACCGAGATGGGATTCACACTGAAGGTGTCTTTTACCGGGAGGGGATTCACACTGAGGGTGTGTTTTACCGAGAGGGGATTCACACTGAAGGTGTGTTTTACCGAGATGGGATTCACACTGAAGGTGTCTTTTACCGGGAGGGGATTCACACTGAGGGTGTGTTTTACCGAGAGGGGATTCACACTGAAGGTGTATTTTACCGAGATGGGATTCACACTGAAGGTGTCTTTTACCGAGAGGGGATTCACACTGAAGGTGTGTTTTGCGGAGAGGGGATTCACACTGAAGGTGTATTTTACCGAGATGGGATTCACACTGAAGGTGTCTTTTACCGGGAGGGGATTCACACTGAGGGTGTGTTTTACCGAGAGGGGATTCACACTGAAGGTGTGTTTTAATGAGGGGATTCACACTGAAGGTTTCTTTTACCGGGAGGGGATTCACACTGAGGGTGTGTTTTACCGAGAGGGGATTCACACTGAAGGTGTGTTTTAATGAGGGGATTCACACTGAAGGTGTGTTTTACTGAGAGGGATTCACACTGAAGGTGTGTTTTACTGAGAGGGGATTCACACTGAAGGTGTGTTTTACCGAGTAGGGATTCACATAGAAGGTGTGTTTTACCGAGAGGGGATTCACACTGAAGTTGTGTTTTACCGGGATGGGATTCAAACTGAAGTTGTGTTTTAATTATAGGATTCAAACTGAAGGTAAAGTTTACCGAGAGGGGATTGTCACTGAAGGTGTGCTTTAAAGAGAGGATTTACCCCGAAGGGTGTTTTTATGAGGAGATTCACACTGAAAGTTTGTTTTACCGAGAGGGGATTCACGCTGAAGGTGTGTTTTACCGAGAGGGGATTCACACTGAAGTTGTGTTTTACCGGGATGGGATTCAAACTGAAGTTGTGTTTTAATTATAGGATTCAAACTGAAGGTAAAGTTTACCGAGAGGGGATTGTCACTGAAGGTGTGCTTTAAAGAGAGGATTTACCCCGAAGGGTGTTTTTATGAGGAGATTCACACTGAAAGTTTGTTTTACCGAGAGGGGATTCACGCTGAAGGTGTGTTTTAATGATGCGATTCACACAGAAGTTGTGTTTTACCGAGAGGGGATTCACACTGAAGGTGAGTTTTACCGAGAGGGGATTCACACTGAAGGTGTGTTTTGCGGAGAGGGGATTCACACTGAAGGTGTGTTTTACCGAGATGGGATTCACACTGAAGGTGTCTTTTACCGGGAGGGGATTCACACTGAGGGTGTGTTTTACCGAGAGGGGATTCACACTGAAGGTGTGTTTTAATGAGGGGATTCACACTGAAGGTTTCTTTTACCGGGAGGGAATTCACACTGAGGGTGTGTTTTACCGAGAGGGGATTCACACTGAAGGTGTGTTTTAATGAGGGGATTCACACTGAAGGTGTGTTTTACCGAGAGGGGATTCACGCTGAAGGTGTGTTTTAATGAGGGGATTCACACTGAAGGTGTGTTTTACTGAGAGGGATTCACACTGAAGGTGTGTTTTACTGAGAGGGGATTCACACTGAAGGTGTGTTTTACCGAGTAGGGATTCACATAGAAGGTGTGTTTTACCGAGAGGGGATTCACACTGAAGGTGTGTTTTACCGGGATGGGATTCACACTGAAGGTGTGTTTTAATGAGGGGATTCACACTGAAGTTGTGTTTTAATGAGGGGATTCACACTGAAGGTGTGTTTTAATGAGGGGTTTGACACTGAAGATCTGTTTTAATGAGGGGATTCACACTGAAGGTGTATTTTACTGAGAGTGGATTCACACTAAGGTGGTGTGTTAATGAGGGGACTCACACTGAAGGTGTGTTTTACCAAGAGGGGATTCACACTAAATGTGTGTTTTAATTAGGGAATTTACACAAGGTGTGTTTTACCGAGAGTGGATTCACACTGAAGGTGTGTTTTACTGAGAGTGGATTCTCACTAAGGTGGTGTGTTAATGAGGGGATTGACACTGAAGGTGTGTGTTACCGAGAGGGGATTGACACTGAAGGTGTGTTTTACCGAGAGTGGATTCACACTGTATGTGTGTTTTATCCAGAGGGGATTCACGCTGAAGGTGTATTTTAATGATGCGATTCACACAGAAGTTGTGTTTTACCGAGAGGGCATTCACTCTGAAGGTGAGTTTTAGTGAGGGGATTCACACTGAAGGACTTTTTAACCTAAAGGAGATTCACACTGAAGTTGTGTTTTAATTATAGGATTCAAACTGAAGGTAAAGTTTACCGAGAGGGGATTGTCACTGAAGGTGTGCTTTAAAGAGAGGATTTACCCCGAAGGGTGTTTTTATGAGGAGATTCACACTGAAAGTTTGTTTTACCGAGAGGGGATTCACGCTGAAGGTGTGTTTTAATGATGCGATTCACACAGAAGTTGTGTTTTACCGAGAGGGGATTCACACTGAAGGTGTGTTTTACCGAGAGGGGATTCACACTGAAGGTGTGTTTTGCGGAGAGGGGATTCACACTGAAGGTGTGTTTTACCGAGATGGGATTCACACTGAAGGTGTCTTTTACCGGGAGGGGATTCACACTGAGGGTGTGTTTTACCGAGAGGGGATTCACACTGAAGGTGTGTTTTAATGAGGGGATTCACACTGAAGGTTTCTTTTACCGGGAGGGAATTCACACTGAGGGTGTGTTTTACCGAGAGGGGATTCACACTGAAGGTGTGTTTTAATGAGGGGATTCACACTGAAGGTGTGTTTTACCGAGAGGGGATTCACACTGAAGGTGTGTTTTAATGAGGGGATTCACACTGAAGGTGTGTTTTACTGAGAGGGATTCACACTGAAGGTGTGTTTTACTGAGAGGGGATTCACACTGAAGGTGTGTTTTACCGAGTAGGGATTCACATAGAAGGTGTGTTTTACCGAGAGTGGATTCACACTGAAGTTGTGTTTTACCGGGATGGGATTCAGACTGAAGTTGTGTTTTAATTATAGGATTCAAACTGAAGGTAAAGTTTACCGAGAGGGGATTGTCACTGAAGGTGTGCTTTAAAGAGAGGATTTACCCCGAAGGGTGTTTTTATGAGGAGATTCACACTGAAAGTTTGTTTTACCGAGAGGGGATTCACGCTGAAGGTGTGTTTTAATGATGCGATTCACACAGAAGTTGTGTTTTACCGAGAGGGGATTCACACTGAAGGTGTGTTTTACCGAGAGGGGATTCACACTGAAGGTGTGTTTTGCGGAGAGGGGATTCACACTGAAGGTGTGTTTTACCGAGATGGGATTCACACTGAAGGTGTCTTTTACCGGGAGGGGATTCACACTGAGGGTGTGTTTTACCGAGAGGGGATTCACACTGAAGTTGTGTTTTAATGAGGGGATTCACACTGAAGGTTTCTTTTACCGGGAGGGAATTCACACTGAGGGTGTGTTTTACCGAGAGGGTATTCACACTGAAGGTGTGTTTTAATGAGGGGATTCACACTGAAGGTGTGTTTTACCGAGAGGGGATTCACGCTGAAGGTGTGTTTTAATGAGGGGATTAACACTGAAGGTGTGTTTTACTGAGAGGGATTCACACTGAAGGTGTGTTTTACTGAGAGGGGATTCACACTGAAGGTGTGTTTTACCGAGTAGGGATTCACATAGAAGGTGTGTTTTACCGAGAGGGGATTCACACTGAAGGTGTGTTTTACCGGGATGGGATTCACACTGAAGGTGTGTTTTAATGAGGGGATTCACACTGAAGTTGTGTTTTAATGAGGGGATTCACACTGAAGGTGTGTTTTACCGAGAGGGGATTCACACTGAAGGTGTGTTTTAATGAGGGGATTCACACTGAAGGTGTGTTTTACCGAGAGGGGATTCACACTGAAGGTGTGTTTTACCGGGATGGGATTCACACTGAAGGTGTGTTTTAATGAGGGGATTCACACTGAAGATGTGTTTTAATGAGGGGATTCACACTGAAGGTGTGTTTTACCGAGTAGGGATTCACACTGAAGGTGCGTTTTACCGAGAGGGGATTCACACTGAAGGTGTGTTTTACTGAGAGTGGTTTCATACTGAAGGTGTGTTTTCTTGAGAATATATTTTACTTGGAGCAGATTTACGCAGAAACAGTGTTTTTCTGTCAACATATGAATTCAAACTGGATTTTGCTGAGCGCTGTCTGGCTTAAGGATGGGATTCACTCTGCATTAGCAGTCGTCTACATTGAGGTCGCTGATTGTGAGCGGTTTTTCCAGTCCTTAATGATGGCCTGGTGGAAGATAATCTCTCTCATCCTCGTACTAACCTGATGGGATCCAGCACATTTGCTGAAGACGTCCAGCAATGAACACATGGACTGGAGTGTGTTTAACTGTACAGTTTATTTTTGATGTTTGACACTCAAATTACAAAAATGACGTGGATTAACGTCACTGTACACATCAAGCTCGTGAAACACACCAGAATATCTACTCACTAGCACAGGACGTAGAGACTAGCACATCTTAACAGACGTCCAAATGATAAAACCGAAACCGGGGAACGGGGTTTTTGGGAGGGTTAAGAAGAATGGGAGTATTGGGGTGGGGAACAGAGGGTGGGAAAATGAAGGGAAAGGAACTTGGAAGTGATGGAGTGTGTGGAGTGGAGGTTTGGGGAAGAGAGGGCAATTGTGGGGAGAGGAAATGAGTTGAGGGGAGGGGAGGCGATGGTCAGTAACAGTCGGGAGGTGAGGGATCGGGGGATGGAAGGTGACGGAAATGTGAGTTGTGTGGTAGGGAAAGGAAGGAAGGAGATGAGAAAGAGGCATCAATGAAGGGTGTCCGTGTTGTGGGAGGATGAAGGGGGTTGTTGGGTAGAGTTGTGTCAGTGAGGGAATTGAGGAGTCAATGAGGAGAGGGAAGGGTATCACTGAGATAGTGAGTGAGGAGGCTTTGGGGAAGAGTTCAGGGGGACGTGAGATGTTTTGTCAGTGGGGGACAGATGCAGAACCCAGACCAGAACTGGGACCCTGGTGCAGACAGATCAGGGGCAGCCTGTACTGTGCCCGGAGAAGGTTGGAGAAGAAGGGTGTTTAATGATACAGATACTCTTCCTCCTCATCCCATCCTCCATTATCACTGGAGCGGTGGGAACTTGAGCCGTTACCACGGTGAACCTCAAGCTGTGGGAGCTCAGGCCCTGTTACCCTGGTGAGCCAAGGGCTGGGGCCAGAGAAAGGCGAATCCCACGACAACCGCCAGTGCGGCCCAGTCAGCTGAACCTGCGTCAGACAGCCAGCAGCAAGGGTTCGGCTGGCCCTACAGACATGTCAGCAGTGCTGGACCAAGGTGTCTCACTGAGTGGAGCAATGGATGGTACCATGGGGAGGTGCTCAGGGAAGGGAGCTCGAGTGAATGTGTAGGGTGGGGGGAAATGGATGATGGAGTTGGAACGTAGGGAGAGAGGTTGAGGGAGTGGACCAGGCTGAGTGGGGGAGACTAAGCTAGGTAGGAGAAAGTGTGGGCAGGAAGGGCAACTCCATTGCAGGGGTGAGGGTCAGTGATGGGTAGAGGGTGTTGAGAATGGGGAGAGCGATGGGTGAGATGGTGTTGGGACTGTGGTCAGCGCTGTCAGGGGAGTGACAGGCGGGGAGCGTTTGGATAGTTCAGTGTCTGTGAAGTCACTGATGATGGGGTGGAGATCGGTGACGGGTGTGCTGTTAATGGGATCGGTGTGAGATGTGTGGGAGTGAAGGTGTGTGTGTCATTGGCAATGTGTGTGTACTTGACGAGAGTGTGTCAGTGAAGGGGTGTGTGTGTGAGTGAGACAGGGTTGTGTGTCAGTGGTATGTGCGTGTGTTTATGTGACGGGGTTGTGTGTGTGTTTGTGTGACGGGGTTGTGTTTGTGTGTGTTATGTGCGTGTGTGCCAGTGACGGGGAGTGTGGTTGTGTCTCAGTGACAGTAACAGGTTGTGTCAGTGATGGGGCAATCTGTGTGCCAATGGCAGAGTGTGTCAGTGATGGGTGTGTGTGTGTGTCAGTGATGTGTGTCAGTGACGGGGGTGTGTGTGTCAGTAATGGTGGTTGATGGAGTGGGGGGGGTGAATGATGATGTGGGGGGGTCAGTGATGGGGCATGAGGGTGACAAACAGCAGAGGAAAGATTGCTCTACAAAGACGTACAGAAATACAGACAGACAGTTTCTCATCGCCTACATCTACTGGTGTCCCCAGCACAGGGTGCTCTCAGTACAGGGATCAAACAAGATACAGAACATTACAAAGCTAAACCCAGGACAATATAATAAAATATACAATTTCACTTTGGATAGCTGAGGTCAAAGGTTAAAGTTCACTTTGGCTGGGTAATTGGATTTAAACACTGAAGGTAGTGGAGTTGTGGATTTGAAGTTTCTTTGGTTTTATTCCGCAAGAAAAGCGTTTTCATTACATTTTCATTTATTTAACACTTTGTTTCTAGCTTTGGGTTAGAGCTGTGTACAGGTCAGTGCTCCCGCTGAACGGCGGTAGGGGCATTGTACCATGGCCCCTCTCCTTCATCCCCAATGCTGACCACGTCCCTCAGTCCTCTCAACTTCTCCTTCCATGTCCTGCCCCCTTGTGCCCTTTCTCTGCTCTCTGTCCCCTCAGCCATTTCTGTCTGCCCTCTGTTCTTCCTCTCCCCCAGCCCCCCTCCCACACTATACTGTGCTCTCCCCTGTTCTTCACTCTCCCCCTCTCTCCCCACTTGCCTCAGCCCTGTGCTCTTTCTTCCCCTGCTTCATCCCTGGCTCTTGCCCCTTCTGGCTCTCCTCACCTCTATCCTTCATCGTTCCCCTGCATGCCAGCAGCTGTCCACTCATTTTGTCTTCTTGTGGCCTCCCATCCCCCACCCACTCCTCACTACCGCACTATATCTGAATCTGGTGTCTTCTCGTCCCGACCCCACCCTGTTCTCACTCTCTCTGCCCCGTTCCCCCTCTGTTCTCCCCTTTGCCCACTCACCTCCTGTTCTCCCTCACTATCCCCTCTTCTCTCTCTGCCCTCTTACCTCTCCTCTTCTCCCTCTCTGCCCTTCCCCCTCCTCTCTGCCCGTTTCCCCTCCTCTCTTCTCCCTCTCTACCCCCTTCTCCCACCCTCTTCTCCCTCTCTGCCCTCTTCCATCTCCTCTGTTCTCCCTCTATTACACTATGCCTGCCACAAAATTTTAGCCGGAGTCACCTTGTCTCTCCCGAGGTTCCTGCCACCTTAAACCATTGTCTACCGGGACTGAGCATGTCTGGACTGGCAGCACACCACCCCTTCCCTCCTCAGTTCTTCCTCCCCCCCACCCACCGTCCGGTGAGCCGGAATCCTGCCCCAGTCCTTCCCGGTGCTGGTGTAGTGGAGGGCCGGATTCTTGGCCCCACCTGAGCCCCCCGTTCAGCAGGACCCATTGCCCTGGAGTGCATAAATGCGAATCACCCAGCTAGGAGCAGTGCCCTCCTCATCAGTGTAGGTGCCAGCGATCACCTGTGCCCGCTTGCTGCTGAACTGCAGCGGGCACTCACTCGATGCCCTCACCGGCAGAGGGTCCCTAGGCAGCAGCTCTGGGTCAGCCGACGTGAGTGGAGGGCAGGGCAGGCTGGGTTGCCCCTCACCTTGGGCTTGTCACCTTCCCTCACCCATCCTGCCAAACAGCGGGGGTCGAGGCTGGCCTTCCGGCCTCCGGGTCACCCCGTCCACAGGCTAAACCAGAGCTGGCACCTTTGGGTGCCTGGGCAGGTAGCTGGGTACCACACACCGTCCCCCACCCCTCCACCCTCCCTCCCTCCCACCCACCCGCCCCTACCCCATCCAACAACTAGGTACCACAGTTGCCCTGTCTTTGGTTGTAGAAAAAGTCACCAAGCTTTTCTTTGTATATTTTGTTTCCCAGAACAAGCCGTTGGGAACACAAGTCTTTGCCCAGGTATACTGGCGATGTAACCTTTGGTAAGTTCCTTTCGAGGTTTGTTTGATTTAGGTTTAAAGTGTTTTTCTGTTTGGTTACTGGTTTGAGGGAAGCATTAAGACACTTGCAGTGTGACCTGCCGCCCACAGAGACTGGAGAGATTCCCGGTGTCCAGAAATCGCAAGCGACTGCACAAGATCAGAGCACAGCACAGCGTCAGTCGGGGACCCTGTTTCATGGAGAGGCTGCCTTGTACAATCTGCTGGGAAGAACACGGTGGCCTGCCCCAGTCCAGCCGGCCACTGGAGGAGGAACTGAACAGTGCCCAGACAGCGACAGGGCTTCACTAACTACTGCTCAGTCCTAGCCAAACCCACCCTCAACAACGTCTCCTCACCTTTCGCTCTTTCTGATCTGGATCCCACCGGATTCCCGCACTCCCGAATTTGGGTGACACTCAAACCTCGCAGTTCCAAAATCAGATCTTGCTCCCTGTCTCTGGACTGAATGAGGGAATCACAAACAAGAGAGAATCTGCAGATGCTGGAAATCCGAGCCAAGCACACAAAATGCCAGGTTAGCTCAGCAGGCCAGGCAGCATCCATGGAAAAAAGCACAGCTGACATTTCGAGTCAAGACCCTTCATAAGGACTCTTTTCCATCGATGCTGGCATTCTGTGTGCGCTGTGTGAACGAGGAAATGTGTAAAATGCCATTCATGCTTATGTCTATCTGGTTAACACTGGATGCACTTTAATATCTGTCTCTCTTCTGACTTGCATTTCGAGTGCTCTTCTCTTCCTCTCTCACTCTCTGATTACGCCAGAGGCTCCTCTGTTCTTCTTTCTGGATTACACTGTCATCTCCCTCTCGTTAACACTACCGTTCTCTTTCTGGACCCTTTTCCCAGGGCGATGCTGTGTGCTCTGGATTACACACGATACTCTTCTCCTTTCTTTGGGTTTTACTGGATTCTTTCCAAATTACACTGGACACTTTTTCTGTCCCTCTTTCCTTCCCTTTCTGAATTACACTGGACACCTTATTTATATCTTTGGATTTACTTTCTGCCTGGGTTACAATGGATGTGTTCTTTCTTCTCTGGCTCGCAAGGCACACTGTCCAGAGGCATTTTGTAAAAGCATTCCTCTATAGGTTTTGCAATCGATCGGGTTCCTGTGCCCTGCAGACCCTGGGTGGAAGAGGTAACCGAGACTGGTCACACCAGAGCTCGTGGTCAGTCGGGGCCAGCAGCTGAGCACAGGGCAGGACAGTACACCCAGACTGCCTTCACGTGCTGCCTGGCCTGGTCCCACACAAAGCCAGGGTTCCCATGCTGTGCTGTGCTTAAACCCGTGCCGTCTTTATTTGGT
The DNA here is from genome assembly GCF_030144855.1 of Hypanus sabinus. Classification (NCBI taxonomy): domain Eukaryota; kingdom Metazoa; phylum Chordata; class Chondrichthyes; order Myliobatiformes; family Dasyatidae; genus Hypanus; species Hypanus sabinus. The sequence continues at coordinate 38,419,634 of NC_082706.1, read as the reverse complement.
TCATCAAAGTACATGAGGTATATGACGGGCTATCTCCCTACCGCCGGGGTGGTTTCTTGGCGCATTCGTTCCTCACGGGGTCCATGGTTTATTTGGCTGTGTTTATTTCAAACTCTATTTATGTGCACATTTTTGGCCGGGATAGTCTTCACTCAGCACTGGGTTAGACCCGTAGACCTTGTAACCCTGGGAAAAGACCCCTGCAAGCAGGGTAATCATCCCTGCAGCCCAGCCCTCCCAAAATAAAGCCCTCCTGGCTCAGGGTGGATCTCGGCACAGGATGGAGTCTAAGTGCCCGGGACCAGAGTGGAACCTTGGGGCCCAGACCAGACAGACTTCCACAGGACAGTTTTGTCCTCAGCTCATTTTTCCTGCCCTAGAGAGATCAGGTGCAGGACAATTTGAGGTGCGCTTGCTCCTGTGCCAGGAGCCCCACCTAAGAGCAATGGCCCATTCCAAAATAAGGCCCCTCCCTAATGAAGGTAGGAGCCCTGGATAGAGATAAGTTTCCCCACATTTGGGATATTCACACTGGATAAATCCAGTGAATCTCAGTGAACAATAAGAGCCACCCATTACGTTAAATAATAATAAAGACATGTTTCAGCACAACGGCTATATTAACAGTAGTAATGCTGGTGAATACTGATGATTCTGACCGATATTGGTGGTGTCCACTGCCTCCGGAGGCCGTGGATAAAGATGCTGAGGCTGAGATTCACTGGGAGCTATCTGGGCCACCGGGTGGAGCCCGGTGCTGAGTGAGGCAAATACGGTCGACCAGGCTGAGAACTCAGCCTTGATCAGATCCCCACAGCGAGAGCTGTGGGTGGGATTTTTTTTGGTATTTCTGTGCATCAGGAATGCGCTGTCAACCACCAGCTGGTTAATGTGGAGATAGGAGAATTTTTGGTCTAAAGTCAAGTTTCTTTTGTTTTTTATACATATGCAATAAAAGCCGAACATAGATTTCTTCTATAAAAACTATTTAGCTAAACAGATACATTCCATCTAAAGTAGGTGAGGATCACTTCAATTCCAGGTGTAAAGGGGGTTTAAAGGGAGTGAGGAGGGGCCGGGCTCCCTTGGTCCCCTGCACACACTCTCCTAAAGCTGTACTCACGTACACGCTGGTTCACACTCCTGTGTACACACTGGTCCACGCACTCATTAACGGACTGTTTCACACATCGGTGTATGCAGGGCTTCATACGGTAGTCCCACATGCTTGTGTACACACAGATTCACACATTCATCGCCACACTCCTATGCAGTCAGGTATACTTTGGATCATACACAGACACAAACGCACTCAAGCCCAGGGTACGTGTTAGTTCGTCCAGTTGCCTAGAATCTGGCCCACACAACCAGTGTGCACGCTGGTCCACACGCTCACGTGCACACGAGTGTATGCACTCGCTCGCACACTACAGTAGAAACCTGAGCTCACACGCTTTTGTACAGCTAGGCTAACACTGTACTGTGTATACCTGGATTCACACATGAAGGTGTACACCTGGATTCGCACACTAGGGTGTACACCTGGGCTCACACACGACAGTGTACACACTGGTTCACAGTCTAGAGTTAAACACCTGAAATCAGAAAGCGGGAAGCGAAAAGCTAAACTGAGGTCAGAGATTCGGGGATCAGGATGGGAGCTGGTGGCCCCCTCTCCACCCCCCCACTTCCTGTTTAGTCCCATCCCGTCGAAATGGCCCACTCCTCCTCTCAACATTACTTTGGTTTTATCTTTGTTTCATTATTAAATACATCTCGGAGGAAAGCCAGGGTTTGTTTGTGAGGACGGGAAGACCCGGGAGCAGAGAGGAAGGAGGGTTTCCCACTGCAACCCGACCCTGGCTATGAGGTATATAGGAGCAGGGACACGGCTGTCTCCCGCTCATATCTAATTAAAACCCACGGTTGTTTTAATTTAAGTATTCAAATGCCGGAGAAACATTTTTAAAAAGTGTTGTGTCTTTTTTTTTTTGGTTTGAGTGATATAACTGGGTGTTCAGGCACTGGATAGTAGCAATATGCAGAGAAGATGTGTTAAGTTTGGTCTTGTAGTGTGGGGAGGGCTTTGTATCTGAATAAAATATTTCAAGCAGTAAATAAATAGATAAATCCCTCCCCACTGGGAAATAATACAAAATAAACACTATAAATGATATAAAACCCCAAATCCCAGAGAAAACTTAGGGAAAAAAAACCAAAGGGGATGGTGATGGATCCATGTCGAAGTACGGAAGGTTGAGCGTCAGGCTGTGAGCAAGCCCCCATCGCACAGACCTGCGCAGCCTCTCTGGGTACCTCCTCCATAAGGTCCAGAGGGAGCTGAGAAGCTGGAGTCAGAGTGAGTGGCACTCCCTCCCCGCCCCGGTCACTCTGCGCTGGAGCCGGCGGGGCCGATGCTGACGGCGGGCAGCCCCTGCTCGCTGCAGGCTGCGGGAGGTTTCGTCTGCAGAGAGGCGACGGAAGCCAGACTGACGGCCGTGGGGTTACTGGCGAGAAGAGGCAGGCTGGGGTGGTTGAGGAAGAGGGGTGAGGTAACAATGCTCTGTGTCCCTGCACTGCCTGCGCCACTGGACAGCACCAAATTCCCGCCGGCGTCAAGGCTGGTAATTGGAATGGTCCCACCACTCGCGAGGGCTGCAAGAGAAGAGCAGACCATGGGGAACAGGCAGTGAGAACTGTACACGCCATGGAGAACAAGCAGGTGACAACAATACAGAGTGTGGGAAACAGGCAGTGAGAATACAGTGTACCTTGTTGGGGAACAAGCAGAGAGAACTATATACACCATGCGGAATAATTGGAGAGGACATCAAAATATACATACTGGAGAACAGGCAGCGACAATACGGTACACACCATGGGGAACAGTGAGAATGCACTGTTCTCAGAGCACCCAGAACTAGCATGCATAGGGACAGCATACAGACAGAACACAACAGAGAGACAGAAAGCATTCAGTCAGAACACAGCACAGATAGAGAGAGCATACAAGTGAGAGACAGAGAGTGCATACAATCAGAGCCCAGCACAAACAGAGTGCACTCTGTCAGAACAGCACACAGAATACCAGACAGGGGGAGAGAGCATACAGTCAGAACGCAGGACACAAAACTGAGGGAATACACAGTCAGAAAGCAGCACACACACAGGGAGAGCATATAGCCCGAACACAGCACACGGAGAGATCATTGAGTCAGAACACAACAAAGAGAGTCAGGAACCATCACATACAGAGGGAGTACACATTCAGAACACAGCACACACACACTCCGCACACAATCAGAACAAAACACACAGAGGGAGCATGCAGTCCAACATAACACATACACAAGGAAAGCACGCAGAATACAGAAAACATAGGGAGAGCACAAATTTGGAACACCCACACAGCACGGCACACACAAGGAAAGGACGCAGAATACAGAAAACATAGGGAGAGCACAAATTTGGAACACCCACACAGCACGGCACACACAAGGAAAGGATACAGTACAACATAACACACACAAGGAGAGCACATTCTGAACACAGCACAGAGAGAGTGTACACCATCAGAATAGAACACACAGGGAGAGCACACAGCACAGAGAGAACAGACAATACAGTCCAACATAACACATGAAAGGAAAGCACACAGTCTGAACACAGCACAGAGAGGGTACACAGTCTGAACACAGCACAGAGAGGGTACACAGTCAAAATGCAGTGCGCGTACGTAAGTACACACACACACACCATTCAGAACACAACAGACAGAGGGAGCTCTGTCAGAATACAAGAAACGCAGTGAGAGCATACAGCCAGAACAAAGAGAGAGCACACACTCAGGAAATGTCATACATAGAAGGAGTACACAGTCAGAATACAGAGCACACAATCAAACATAACACTCTCAGGGAAAGCATACAGTCAAAACACAGCACACACAGAGGGAGGATACAGTCTCAACAGAACACACACACACACATGCACAGACTAGAGCACACAAAATACAACAGAGAACATACACTCAAACAACACGCACTGGGAGAGCGCACAGTCTGACCATAGCACAGAGACAGCATACACTCAGAACACAGCAAAGTGAGATTGAGTACACAGGACACACACAGCATACAGTAAACACAGGCAGAATACACAGTCAAAGTAAAGCACAAAGGGCTTAGAGTTAAAACAGTAAAGAGACAGAGAGCATACTGCTGGAACACAGCACACGGGCACACACACACAAAGATCGTACGGTCAGAACACAGCGTCACACAACACATGCGAGCTGAGCGCACAGTCAGGCGAAGGTAATTGGATGGAATATTGAAAAAGGCACAGTTAGTACATTGGGGGTATGCGTGCCACACAGGAGAGGTCACGTCCTTGTACCCAACAACTAAAGGAAATACAATGCCACTCTGGAGCGAAATGAGAACACGACCCACAAATACATCACAGCTACTGAGAACACGATGTGGCGATGCATCTGAACTGGCCCCAATGTCACTTTACATAAGAACACACCGTCATGCGGATGACATGGAGTGGGAACGCACCCACAATGATATTCGCTGTATGTCTTGAGGTTGTCATGACCACTGCTGGTGGCCAGAGCACTGCTGGAACCTCAGGGAACAAAGTGAAAAACGCTGGGACGTGGCCACTGAGATATCATGACGTGACATAAAAACAAAGCAGGCCACTGAGATGTGACGAGGCCTAGAGGGGATAAAGAAGAGAGTCTCTTGGGACTGAGGAGGGCAAACCAGTGCAGATTGGAAGTAGCAGGGGCCAGGATATTCTCTGGAAACAATGCTGACACCAATAGAGGGCCAGGTACTGATCTCAGATTCACAGCACCCAGATTATCAAAATGACAGAATGTTGCAAAGGTTACGAGTGCACCTCTAAAGTAGTGCAAAAAAGAAATTCTGAAGTGACAATAAGAGAATGATTGAAAGAGGTGGAGCTAAGAATCAAGAATGAGCACGACTGGGAAGGGGGTGTGAAGGAAGTGACTAGTTCAGAGGTCTGACGGTAGTGTAGAAGAGACATGGGATCGCTGAATTTGGGACAATGAGACACCAGGTGGAAATATAACTACGGACAGGGGCACAAGGCCAGAAACACTGAACCGGGGTCAGAGACAGTGAACCGGGGACAGAGACACTGAACCGGGGACTGAGACACTGAACTGGGGACAGAGACACTGAACCGGGGTCAGAGACAGTGAACCGGGGTCAGAGACACTGAACCGGGGTCAGAGACAGTGAACCGGGGACAGAGACACTGAACCAGGGATGGCGGCTCAAGAAGATAGACACTTGACAAGCAATAAGACAGGGAGACATGGTTTGAAGGGTGTATCAAGATTTGGTACTGTTGCTTGTGAGAATGCTGACATCAATGCTGGAAATGCTCAGCCAGTCAGGCAGCCCCTCAGCAGAGAGTGGGAGTGACCATTTCTGATTGACAGCCCTGTGCGTTGACAACGAGGAGGCGAAGGTCCTCATTTGGACCTACATGCTCTCTGCCCTCCCGTCAGGGCTTTGGTCTGAGCAATGTCCTGTACCTTCTCCACACCTTCCACACCCAATTCCTCACTCCGCCATCAGGGAGTCCACTGCCACAGCTCCCTGTGGACATGGTCAGCCTCACTGCTGCAGTCAGAGTTTCCAACCTGCTTCTAATACAAAGGATCGCAAGAGGCTGCTGGGAGTTGTAGACTTAGCCAGCTCCATCATGGGCACAACCCCCCTGCACCACTAAGGACATCTTCAAATGGCGGTGCCTCAGGAGGGGGATTAACGGCCCTCACCAACCAGGACAAACCCTCTTCTCATTACCAGTGGGGCGGGAGTACAGGAACATCCTTCCCCAAGTGTACACTAAATGGGGGCAGGGAAGGGGAAAGAATGAAGGAATTACACTGCTTGGAGGCATCAGGTTGATTCCAGAGATGAAGAGAGATGGAGTCACCCAGGATTTTAGTCACTGGAATTGAGAAGGATGGGAGGGGATCGTATATAAAATTATAAAAGGGATAGATAAGACAGAGATAGGAAAGTTGTTACACTGGTAAGCAAGACTAGAACTACAGGACATAGCCTCAAGATTTGGTGGAATTGACATATGAAAGGAGATGAGGAGAAACTGCTTTTCCCAGAGAGTCATGAAACTGTGGAATTCTCTACCTAGAGAAGTAGTAGAGCTAACCTCATTAAGCATATTTAAGAAAGAGCTATATAGATTTTTGCATAGCAGTGGAATTATGGGTTAGGGGGAAAAGGTGAGTCCACGGCCAGATCATCTATCATCTTATTGAATGGTTTGACAGGCAAGATGGTCCACTCCTGTTTCTATTTCTTATGTTCTTATGAATGGGCAGCTGAAGTTTCTGATTAAAACCCTTCTTTCAAAACGTTGTGTTTACTTCCCTCCACCGATGCTGACTGACCCACTGAGCTACACCATGGTTCACTCCTTCTTCTAAACCTGATGGTCTGCAGGCTGGAAATGCTCTTCCCCAGTGCCTGGGGTACAAGGTTAAATCAGGAGATCCCATTGGGGGCAGGGTGGAGAGAGTGGGAACCTTCTGGAGAGGGGATAGAGAGTCTATGGAGTGGGGATTTTGGACATGGGGAGGGACAGTCAGGACCATTGGGGGGGTGAGGAAGAAAGTCAGGAACTTTAGGGGAAGAAGGAGAGTCCGAGGAAAGGGTGTGACTGTCAGGACCTCAGAGGAGGGGGAAGAGTCAGGACCTTCAGGGGAAGGAGGGGGAGAGTGGGGTATCTTTGGGGAGGGGGAGGAGAAAAGAGTCTGGATTTTTTAGGGGACGGGGTGGAGAGTTGGGACCTTCAGAGGAGAGGATAAAGAATTGGGGCCTTCAAGGGGAGGGTCATTGTACAGCTGAAATAAGATTTCTTTCCTTGACTCTCCACTACTCCCACCCACCAGAGAATAATGTCTAACCTCCCCAAACCCTGTATGAAGACACGCAAGTTTTGGAACAGTCATCAACCTGAAATGTCAGCTTTCCCTTGCTCTGCACAGGTATACCTTGTCCATCCATTCCTCGCTTCACAACAGGACAAAGCTGAGAACCTAAGGCTGGCACCTAGTACTCGGGAAGAGAAACCAGGAAAGTCAGAGCAAGAAGATGGATGCCAAGGTGATGGGAGAAAGCAGGAGGTGGGCGGGGAAAGATGACAGGGGACAGAATGGGGAAGAGGACGAGAGAAGGAGAGATTGGGGAGGAGACAAGAAGTATATGGGAGAAGGGAGGAAGAGATTGAAGGGGGTTAGAGACCAGGAGAGGAGAGAAGATAAGAGAATTGGAACTCCAGGAAAGGGGATTAGTGACCTTCAGGGACACGTCCAGTCCAGATGTGTGGTGGTTTACGGGAGATGAGGGGGACTGTATGATATGACGGTAATGGAGTGGAATGTGTAACATACATGCGGGCAGGATTCATGACACATATGGCGGGGTGTGTGACGGGTCTGATGCAGGATGTGTGGGACCGTCACTCCAAGGCCAGCAGCACTTGCCATGTGGGTGAAATGGAGTGAGTGCACACACAGATACAAACAAACCTTGGATGGTGGCCAAGGGATTACTGGCCATCAACGAGGCGTTAATCCCATGGTTGACAGGCAGCAGTGAACTCCTGCAATCCAACCAACAGAAGGTATTCAGAAACAGTCCTTGCATACTGAGGGGTGCAGGTCCCGGCTGGCTCCGTGGGCAGGCATGCACAGGGGTGCAAGGGGGTGCTCTTTCAGTGTGGAGTGTCAACGCCAGTGAATGTGCGTGCTTATATGTTTGTATACATGCGTGCACACATGCTGTGTGTGTGTGTGTGTGTGTGTGTGTGTGTGTGTGTGTGTGTATGTGTGTGTGTGTGTGTGTGTGTGTTTGTGTGTGTACATAGTTGTGTGTGTGCATTTTGTATGTATGTGCATAATTTGTGCACAACATTTACATGTGTACGTATAGGCTCATGCATATTGCTTGTGTGTTTTTAAACATATGCATTGGGGGCATGTACACGTCTGAGTGTGTGTGGGTATTTTCGGAAAGGGGTGTGTGTTTTTGGGGGTAGTGATGGTGATGGGTATGTTTTGGGTGGACAATGGGATGGGACGGGGGACGCTGTCAGCCCCACATGGCATTGGAGTCGTTTCCTCTATGTTCCCCTCTCCCTCGGGCTAACCAGACCACCAACTCTCTCTTCTGTTTCCTCCCAGTATGCTCCATTCTGCAGGACATGCCCCCCACCAGCCTCTCTCCCTCCCCCACACACTGTGCCCCTCCCTGGTGTGTCAGCGTACCTGGGCTGAGGTGTGAGAAGCGAGCGTCTCTTACCCTGTGCTGGTGTTCAGTGCTGACAGTGCCATCGAGTGGCTGCTGTTTGTGCTGTTCGGGGGTGTGGGAGGGGAGGTGTTGAGTGCCGACAGGGAGCTCCCGCTTACTCCCGGCGTGTGTGACGAGCCAGCGGCAGACATCGTAGAAACTGGGAGGGGAGAGGATCACAGTCAGCACTCACGGAGCCGGTCCCTTCCTTCCCAGGCCACACGATACCTGCTCTCAATCCCAACCAGAACCAACATAGTCCCACCCCATTCACTCTTCCTGCCCCTCTCCCTCCCTTTCCCATTCCTGTCCTGGTCCCTCTCTACTCCACCACCCCTCCTCTGCATCTCTCTCCCATCCATCCTCATCGTCCCCTCCCCCTATACCTCCTCTCTCTTTCTCTCTCTCTCTGTCTCCCTCTCTATCTTTCTCTCTATATATATCTCTCTCTCACTATCTCTATCTCACTTTATCTCTTCCAATATGTGCTGAGGATGTCCATCTCACCTCAAAACCCTGCCCCTCTCCCCTCCGAACACTCCCCTGGCCCTCTCCTATCCACAATCTCTCCCTCCCTGCCCCTCTCCCCAATTAATTCACCCCCTTCCTTCTCTCCCTCTCTTCTGACCTTCTATCCCCAACCCCAACCCCCTCGCCCACCCCTCTCCCTTGCCCCTCCCCACCCCAACTTCCCCTGGCCCTGGCACCCCTCCCCTGCCCTTTTCCCCTACCACCCTATCTCCTCATGCCCCTCCTGCTCCTACTGGCTCCTTTTCCCTCCCATGTCCCTGCCCCTCTTTCTTCACCCCTCTACCCCTCATCCTTTCCCTGCCCCTCCCACTCTAACCTTGCCAAACTTCTCCCATCCTCTTCCTCTCCCTACCCTACACATGACCCTGCCCCTCTCCCCCTCCCTCATCACTCTACAGCCATTATCCCCAACCCTCAGTCCCCTCCACCCACAGTATCTTCCTTTACCTCATTCCCACTGCACCCTGTGCCCAGCCCCACCATACCCTCCCCGTCTTTCTCTTCCCCCCCACCCCTCTGCCACAGCCCGCCCACTCCCCTGTTACCTGTTGTGCTGAGGCTGTTGGAACTCTGTGATACTGGCAGGTTCAAACCCGTGGGCTGAGGCGAGACCTGGAAGGGGGCAGTAAACAGATCAGCCATCAGATGGACACTGGGAGGGGTTGGGTGAGCCAGGGGCTGAAGACGTGCCAGAGACTACACGTCATTAGGAGTCTAAGGAGATCTGGCATGTCATCAAAGGCTCTGAAAAATTACTACAGCCTTCTAACCGGGCGCATCACTGCCTGGATTGAAAGAGTCAGCAGAGGGTTTTAGACTCAACAGCGTAACCCTACCCATCATCGAAGACATCTTCAAAAGTGGGTCCTGAGGTCCTAAGGACCTTCACCATGCAGGATGTGCCCTGTTCTATCAGCAGGTAGGGACTACTGCAGCATGAGGGCCCACACTTAATATTCTAGGAACGGTTTCTTCAGGAACTCCTCTCCCATCAGATTTCTGAACTGTCCATGAATTCATGAACACTAGGTCACTATTTTGCACTATTTATTTTTCTATTGCAATATATATTTTTAAAGCTCACCAATGCCTTTACTTCTTCAGGAGACTAATGGAATTTGACATGACCTCGCCAGCCCTAGCCAATTGTTATTGATGCACCATAGAAAGGATTCTGTAGGAATGGCGCAGTCACTCGCAGTTGCCGTAAGAAACTGCAGAGAGTTGTGGACACAGCTCAGTGCATCATCGAAGCCAGCTTCCCCTCTGTGGACTCTGTCTATACTTCTCCCTGCCTCAGTAAAGTAGCCAAGTTATTCAAAGAGCCTTCCCATCCCGAACATTTCTCTTCTCCCCCCCCCCCCCGCCTCATGAGTGGAAAATACAAACGGCTAAAAGCACGTACCTCCAGGCTCAAGGTCAGGTTCTTGTATGATATGATGAACTCTTGGCCTCACAATCAACCTCATTATGGTATCATTTACCTGAACTGCACTTTTGCATTAGTTTTTACACTTCTTTGTTTTTATCTTGTTCTACCTCAGTGCACTGTGCAATGATTTGATCTGTATGACCAGTACACAAGACAAGCGTTTCACTATACTTTGGTGCATGTGACAATAATGAACTAATACTAAAATGTCTTTCACTGTCCTGTTGCCATAAAATGAAGTTCACAACATAACATCAATGATTCCAGGAATGAAAAAGTTATCACATGAGGAACATCTGGCAGCATGTTAAAAGGCCTGAACAGTTTAGATATGGCAAAGTTATTTCCCATGGTAGGGGAGTCTAGGACAAGAGGGCACAACTTCAGGATTGGAGGATGTCCTTTTAGAACTGAGATGCAGAGAAATTACTTCAGTCAGAGGGTGGTAACTCTGTGGATTTTTTTTTTTTGCCATGAGTCATTGGGTGTATTTAAGGTAGAGATAGATAGGATCTTGATTAACCAGGGCATCAAAGGGTATGGGGTGAAAGCAGGGGAGTGGGGATGACTGCAAGAATTGGATCAGCCCATGATTGAAAGGCAGAGCAGACTCGATGGGCCGGATGGCCTACTTCTGCTCCTATCTCTTATGGTCTTATGGTAATAAACCTGATTCAGGTACTGACCAAGCAGTAGCAGGAAGGGAGGTGGCTGGCCCAGGACAGCAGCAGAGGCTACACTCTTTCAGCGGCTGGCTAGAGCCCAACACCCCTCACTAGGTCTCCAGATCACGGCTGCCTGTGAGCACTAACTATCACCCTGCAGCCAGTGCGGTCCACGAGGCACAGTGAGGAGCAAGACTGACCCTTGGCAAGTTCGAGGCATATCCACTGGAAAGCAAAACTTCGTACTGCCAGTGAATCAAATCTGACTTGAGGAATATTTAACAGAGACTCAAGAGACTGCAGATACTGGAACATGGAGCAGTAAGCTAACTGCAGGAAGAACTTAGCAGGTCAAGCAGCATCTGTGGGAGACGGGATGGCTGTGGTTTTGGGTGGAGACTCTGCATCAAGCTCTTGAGAGATATTTAAGTATGCTGTGAACAGATAAGGGAGGTTCAAGGAGATTAGGGTCTGCACATGGACTCTCTCTGGAGAACTTCACAGGCAGGAGCCACAGAGAGGGACTCTCACCAGAGTTACAGGGGGCAGGTAGTAGGGTGACCACCAGCAAGAACAGAAGGGGTAGGCAGAGGGTGCTGGTTGTTCCCTCACTAACATGTATCTGGTTTTGGGAGAGGGTGGCCTTTCAGAGGAGAGCAGCAGCAGCAGCCTGGTCTGTGGCTCAGTGACAGCAGGGAGGAGCTGTAGTGATGGGAGACTTGATCGTTGGGAGATTCTGTGGCCACAGGATGGTGTGATGCCTCCCTGCTGTTAAAGTTGAGGATGTCTCTAAACAGTTGCAGGTCATTCTCAAGGGGGAGAGCAAGCAGCAGAGCTCCTCCAGCATTTTGTGTGTGTTGCTCAAGGTTTTCATTATCTGCAGGATCTCTCGTGTTGCTTCATCTTCTACATTTGCCTCAGCTTCCTCAACTCCCACTGGGTCCCACCTCTCTGGTGGAGGGTTTAAAGTCATCTGAGTAAGTCCAGCAGAGCTGGTCTCCTTCAGCTCAAGTGTAACCCATCCCTCTTGTCCATGTCACCTCTGTTCCAGGAGACATCCCAACAGTCCAAGGCCTGACTCCCTAACCTTACAGCAGCCCCTTACCACACATTCTTTTGTCCTACCCTTCTTTTAAAGTTCAAAGTAAATTTATTATCCAAGTATGTACATGTCACCATATACAACTCTGAGATTCATTGTCTTGTGGGCATACTCAATAGATCTATAGTAGAATAATAGTGGACTACAATAAGATAGGTACAAATGAACAATGAATATTTTGTATTTTATACATATTATTAATAGTCCAGTTTTGCTAATCTATACTATATACCTTCATTGATGATATATTATTTTATGCATAAAATTGGAAAATCATTACTAGAACTGAAGGATTCAGTGACAGTGTTTCCACGCTGTTTGGATCTGCTCAACAAACATTAAAGTGAAAACTCCAGAAGGGAAGGAATAAAAAAATTAGAACAACATAGTTGGGCAGCAATTTTTTTTTTCTAAAATTAACAAGCTAAACATTCTGACTGCAGCTTGGTCTCAATGCACTGAGATGCCTCAAAAAGCACACCACTGTAAGTGCTGCATCTACAAAGCCTGTGGACCTTTCCCTTGGTCATGCTTTTCCAGTGTAGCCAGGTCAGCTGAAGATAAGCCCAGGGTCTCCAGACATTATGTTTTCTGCTGAGCTTTGTCACTCATCAGCTACGGGCAACTTCTTGTGAATGGTAATAGTTCTGTCCATTGTTGTCTAAACTGGATACAATTAGTAATCTCCAAAATAATCATTCTGAGCATTTGGAGGAAAAACACACAACAATCCATGGGAAATAATGCAAAAGGAATCAATCTATGTGACAAAGAGTTTAGTTAACTGGCTTTGTATTCTTAAGGGCATTTTCTGTGGAGTAAACATGCTTTCCCAAAATATTTCCTTATCTTTCTTTGCTGGAGAGTCTAACAGGGAAAGAGAAGAGCATTGGTTGAAATTAGTCAAAGTTCCACAGCTGGGCCAACCTTCAGTGGAGACCCAGAGGCATATGCAGCTGCCAAGAGCCATAGATGAAGAGGGTGCACGCTGCAAAAATAGCCCTGGCGCCACGCAATGTATCCCAATGTTTAACCATTCCTGGCTACAGTTCCAAACTAGTACTTCAAATGGCATTACAAAAGGGAATGTGGAAGATGCAGGGAGAATTATATGCCCAAGCGGAATATCAAAAATTCAGAAGATGTGCAAGTTGTCCTTCACCAGAGCTCATGGACTTGAGTTGCCAGCTCGTTCTTTAAACAAAACCTGTATTCACAATTAAAAAATTACGCAAAAATAAACCATTCAAAGTCTTTACATTCCTGGGCAATGCATTTAATAGTGTCAACCATAAACACAAGAGGAAATTTCTGGAAACACAGAGCAACACACACAAAATGCTGGAGGAACTCAGCAGGCCAGGCAGCATCTATGGAAATAATTGAACAGTCAATGTTTCAGGCCGAGACCCTTCAGAACTTGAAAGGAAGGGGGTAGATGCCAGAGTAGAAAAGTGGTGGGGTGGGGGAAGGGGAAGGAAGACTAGCTAGAAGGTGATAGCTGAAGCCAGGTAGGTGGGAAAGTAAGGGGTTGAATCTGATAGGAGAGGAGAGTGAACCATAGGAGAAGGGGGAGATGGTGGGGCACCAGGGGGAGGTGATAAGCAGGTGAGGAGAAGAGACAAGAGGCCACAATGGGGAATAGAAGAAGAGGGAAAAGGGAAGGGGAAAAACATTACCAGAAGGAGAAATCCGTGTTCTTGCCATCAGTTTGGAGGCTATCTAGATGGAACGTGAGATGTTGCTCCTTCACCCAAATGAGGAAACCATAGACCAACATGTTGGAATGACAATGGGAATGGGAACTAAAATGGTTGGCCTCTGGGAAATTCCAGTTTTGGCGGATAGAGGTGTTTGACAAAGAGCTCCCCCAATTTACTTTGGGTATCACCAGTGTGCTTAGACAGCACTGGTCACAACAGACAACCCCAAAAGATTGGCAGGTGAAGTGTTGCCTCACCTGCAAGGACAGTTTGTGTACCTGAATGGAGGTAAGGGAGGAGGTGAAAGGGCAGGTCATTTGCAGGGATATGTGCCAGGAGGGACAAATGAACAAGGAGATCTTGGAGGGATCGATCCCTGTGGAAAGCGGAGAGAGTGAAGGGGAAGGGAGGTAAAGACGTATTTTGTGGCAGATCCTTTTGAAGATGGCAGAAGCTGCAGAGAATGAAGTGTTGGATGTGGAGGATCATGGGGTGAGGACAAGAGGAACACTATCTCTGTAAAGGCATCAGGAAGAGTGGATGAGTACAGATGTGGAATGGAGGAAATGGAGGAGATGTGGGTGAGGGCTGCATCAATGGAGGGGGAAAGGAAACCCAGTTTTGAAGAAAGAGGCATCTCTGATGTCCTGGAAACAAATGGAGACAAATGAACTGAGAAAAGGGAATGGCATTTTACAGGAGACAGAGTGGGAAGAGATACAATCAAGATAGCTGTTTATAAGGTAGGTTTATAAAAGAAATTAGTAGACAGTCTGTCACCAGAGATGAAGACAGAGAAATCAGGAAAGGGAAGAGGGGTGTCAGAAGTGGACTAGTGAATTTAAGGAAAGGGTGGAAGTTGGAGGCAAAGTCAATGAAATTGAGGAGTTCTAGGATGGGTGCAGAGCAGGAGGAGTTGGGGAGCATTACTGGGTAAGGCTTGCCCCATGCGGGTGTTCATGGCCACCCCTTGAGCTAGGAGAAAACTAGTGTAAACTTAATTTTTCAAAATGATGGCCCATTGCCATGCATGTGGCTCCCCACAGTGGTACATCAATACATTATTTTGGGGGCTTCCCCACCCAATGCAGACTTTCCCTGTCCTGTAGTGGAAGACCCCTGGACTGGGGGCACCTAGTCCATCAAGCCTGTGCCACCATTCAACAAGATCATGGCTGATCTGGGCATGGACTCAGCTCCACCACCTGTCTTTTTCCAAGAACCCTACTATGCAAAAATCGATCTCACTGTGTATGAAGTGTATTTAATAGGGAGCCTCTACTGCTTCTATTAGCGGAGAATTTCACAGATTCGCTCCTCTCTGGGAAAAGCAGCTTCTGCTCATTTCCATCCTAAATGTACTCCCTCTGAATCTTGAGGCTATGTCCCTTAGTTCCAGTCTCACCTACCTGTGTCTTGTAAGTTTTATATGTTTCCATTTCACAGGTTTCTGTAAGATCTGCTCTCAATTTTCTGAATTCCAGTGAGTATAGTCCCAGGCTACTCTGTCTCTCCTTATTGATGAACCCCGTCATCTCTGGAATTAACCTGGCGAACATCCTCAGTACATTGTTCCTCAAGTAGAAACCAGAACTAAAAGCAGTACTCCAGGTGCGGCCTCACCAGTACAGCTGCAGCATAACTTCCCTGCTCTTTAATTCTAGCAATGAAGGACCACATTGCATTTGCCCTCTGTTGCACTTGCAAACCAACCGTTTGTGATTCACGCTCAAGCACCCCCAAGTCCCTCAGCAATCCGTCACTATTTACATAACAATATCTGCCTCGCCCTCCTGTACCTGGAATGTGCCATTTGGCAGTGTTCCCTTACGGATACCTCACTGCCGGGTGACCAACGAGCTTTGGGCAGGCCACAGGGCATCTTTCATTGCTGATAATCTTCCAGCAGCATTTAGCGTCCATCTCACTGTCCTCCCCCGCCCCAGGAACAGCTCATAGATCAGTTTACACTACTGCTGGGGATGAACTGGGACACGGGACCCTTGCGGGAGCCCCCATCCACATTGCGCCTCTTCCGGTAACTCTCATAGCCGGGCAGAGGGTGTCCCGCCTTCCCCCTCCCCTGGTGCAGCCACGGCAGCCCGGAGCTGCGCTCCACACCCCCCCCACGCTGCAGCACGAGAGGCTCCTGGGATGGAGTGGGGCGGGCAGGTCACTCTAGGGTGTCCCCACTCACCATGTGTGTGCTGTAGACGGACGGCTTGCTGTGGGTGTGGGGAGTCAGGCCGCTGTTGCTGGCGGGGTTGATGCGCTTCTCCTTCTGCCGCCGGTTGCAGAACCAGACGCGGATCACCTCCTTCTCCATGGTCAGCTGCTCGGCGATCAGCTGGATCTCCTCCGAGGTGGGCTTCTGGTTCTGTCCGAGGGAGGGGTGGTCACAACTAGTGTCACACACAAGCCCGGAGGGGCGGGCTTCTGATGAAACCCCCCCCCCCATGCTCCAACAGCCTCACCCCCACACCCCACCCCTCACAGTCTGACCATCAACCACACCCCTCACCGACTCCCTCCCCCAACAATTCCACACCCTCATCAGCCCAAACCCTCTTCTGCACAGACTGACATCAACCCTTGCCCACAACCCCCACACCACCGTTCCCCACCCGCACCCTTCCACCCCCACGCAAAATGTACCACACTGCCATTCCTACTCCCCACCCTCAACACTGACCTTCCCCACCGTGATCCCTTCCCTCTAAGCCCCCTCCACCCCTCGATCTACCTACCCATCAGACGACTCTGTCACCAGACTCACCCCGCAGTAACATATTCCCTGCCCAGGAGTGTGCTGAGCCCAGTCCTGTATAAAATACTGCCTGTCCATCAGTCATAAACACAGGAGATTCTACAGAAGCTGGAAATCTAGAGTAACACACACAAAATGCTGAAGGAAATCTGTATCTATGGAGAAGAATATACAGTTGGTGTTTCAAGCCGAGACCCCTCACTGGTCCCGATGAAGGGTCTTGCTTCGAAACATTGACTGCTTATTCCTCTCCGCAGATGTTACCTGACCAGCTGAGTTCCTTCAGCATTTTTTTTGTGTACTATGTTGTCCGTCAGTGTGGTGTCCCACTTCTGTGTAAGAGACACTCTGCCCTCAGTCAGGGATACCTACCGCCAGGAAGCTCTTCTCTAAGGCCACGCGGACATTGGTCTCGATGCTTGTTCGTTTCTTCCTGCGTCGTCCCCCCATCCCCTCCATGCCGACCGGCGGGCTGCTCAGTGCGTTCGGGCTGGGCAGCGTCGAGTCTGCAGACATGTTCTCTGCCGGGTACACGGGGCAGGTGAGTATGACAAGAACCCGTCACCATTTCTTCAATCCCTTCCCTCTGTCCATCTCTGTTCCTTGCTATGTCCCTCTCACTCCTTTCCCTCGGACTTCTCAGTACATCCCAGCCCCACTCCTGCACACCCAACCCCCCTTTCATTTTGTGAAGCTGCATCGTTTATCCTCCATCCCTTTCCATTCTACTCCCTCCATTTCTACTGTCACAACATCCGTACTCCCCCACTCACCTCCATCCCTTTCATTCCATTCCCTTATGCAGACAGGAAAACTTCCCAGTGCAGACGAGGGGACATCTCTCCCCTACCACCCGATGATCCCCAGCTTATCCTTCTACCATCACACCCTCTGTGCTCCCTCACCCAACTCCAGCCCTGGTGTGCCTATCTCGGTCTCCACCGCCCGTCCCCACCCTGTCCCCTGGACAAGTGCAAGAAGCTCATCAGTTAAACCAGGGCAGGAGCCAAGGAGTCCATGGCCCTGGAAATGTTGTAGAACCGAAAGGCCCAGGTGCACATCATTCCCATATGCAGGCAGGGAAACTTCCCAGTGCAGACGAGGGGACTTGATCTGAAACATCGATTGACCATTCCCCTCCATGTATGCTGCCTGACCAGTTCCTCGTGCACCTCAAAGTAAGTTTTATTATCAAAGTACATATATTTACGTATAGGTATGTATACAAACTATGTATATATATTTGTGGTTCAGGATGTCACTGAGTCACTACAGAGAGGGTTTGGGAGGTGGAGGATGCACAGAAAGAGGCTGTGATCTATCCTGAAAGCAGTAGCATAAATAGAAAGAGGGAAAGAGTCTTAAGGGCAGTGGGAGCACTGTGAGCAGATTTGGGTCCCTTATCTAAGAAAGGATGTGCTGGCATCGGAGAGGGTCCAGAGGAGGTTCATGTGAAAGGCCCTCAGGAGCTTTGAGGAGCATGAGGAGTGTTTGATGGCTTTGGGCCTTTGCTCGCTGGAGTTTAGAAGAAAAAGGGTAAATCTCAATGAAATCTATTGAATATTGCAAGGGCTAGATAGAGTGGACTTGGAGATGTGTTTCCTATACTGGGGAAGTCTAGGACCACAGGGCACAGCCTCAGATGTCCCTTTGGAACAGAGGTGAGGAGGAATTTCTTTAGCCAGAGAATTCATTGCCACAGACAGCTGTGGAAGCCAAATCACTAGGCATATTTAAAGTAGAGGTTGATAGGTTCTTGATTGTAAGGGTGTCAAAAGTTACATGGAGGAGCCAGGAGAATGGGGTTGAGGTGGATAATAAATCAGTCCTGATCAGACTCGATGGTCCAAATGGCCTAATTCTGCTCCTGTGTTGCTATGGAACTTCAACAAGGTGGCAACCTTCAGATTATACTCTGTGCCACGTCCCAAGGGGCGGAAGACCAAGAGGATAATGTGGATATATGTGCTGCTGGAGAAGGGGTGGAGGGAGGGTTTTACAGACCTTAGCACTGAGATCAGCTCTGGATGGCAGCAGCAAAGCGAGTCGTTAAAAGAACCGGGGCTGAAGTCCTCATAGAAAGAGCCACTGACTCTGTGGTGTGGGGAAGTTTAAACTGATTTAGCATGGGGGATGAAGTACTGACAAGGGGAGACTGCGTGTAAAACTCTAGGGAAGTATTTAATTGGGGGAAGGGGAATTAGACAGAAACCAGGGAGCATAAAGTGGGAATGGATGTACTTAGGGAAATGTACAACAGAAATGTGGAGGTTGTTAAGGAGCACTTTGGATGGGTTTGACCCATTGAGGCAGGGTTGACAAGAGATGTGGAACATCTAGTCAAGAAGGAATAGGAAGCTTACTTCAGGTTTTGGCAGTAAGGTTCAGATAGGGCTCTAGGGAGTCACAAGGTAGCCAGGAAGGAGCTGAAGAGTGGACTTGGAGAGCTGGAAAGGGGACGAGTAGGGTTAAGGAAAACCCCCAAGACATATGTGAAGAATAGGAGGATGGCTAGAGTGAGGGTGGGACTGATCAGGGATATGAGAGCAAACAGGTGCCTAGAATTGGAGGAGGCAGGGGAGGTCCTTAATACTTTGCTTTAGTATTCAAGATTGAGAGGGACCTTGAAGTTTGTGAGTAAAGTGTAAAATAGGCTGATATGATTGAACATGTCAATGTTAAGAAAGAGAACATGCTGAACCATTTGAAAAGCATTAGGATAGATTAGGCCCTGGGGCCAGTTAGCATACACCCCATGTTACAGGAAGCGATTGCTATATTGTTGGCAATAAGCTTTGCATCCTCACTGGCTATAGGGGTGACTCCAGATGATTGGACGGTGGCAAATGTTATTTCTTTGTTCAAGAAAGGGAATAGGGATAACCCTGGAAATTATAGACTGGTGAGTCTTAATTCAGTGGTGGGCATATTATTGGAGAATATTCTCAGAGACAGGACTTACAAGCATTTGGAGAGACATAGTCTGATTAGGGATAGTCAGCACTGCTTTCTGAGGTCATACCTCATGAGCCTGACTGAATACTTTGAGGATGTGACAAAGCATATTGATGAAGGTAGAGCAGTGGATGAGGTATATATGGCATTTGATAAGGATCGCTATCGGCAAGCTCATTTGGAAGGTCAGGAGACATGGGATCCAGGGAAACTTGGCTGTGCGGACAAAGAATTAGCTTGCCCATTGTAGGCAAAGGGTGGTAGTACAAAGAGCGTAATCTGCCTGGAGGTCAGTGACCAATGTGTTCCAGGGGTTCAGTCACTGGAGTCAATTAAAAGAGAGATGGAACAGATTTCTGGGTGTCAGGGAGATCAAGGTCCAGCGTTAGTGCAGGAAAATGGTGCCGAGGTAGAAGATCAGTTGGAGAGCAGCTGAATGGTCTCCTGTTCCCGTTCCTGTTCCATTTGCTCTTATGGTCTGGTGTATCCAGACAACTGAAAACATGTCCTTCTGGAAAGGAAGTCTGGTGCCTTGCCCCAGTCTAGGCTACAAGGGGCTCCGTACCACCACAGTGTGATGAGAGGTAGATACTAAATGCTGCCATTGGCCACTGATTTCAGGGAAGGGGGTGGTGCACATGCTCGGGTCTACATTAATGGTGCTGAGTTTGAGAGATTGTGAGAGCTTCTAGTTTCCAGGAGTGAATGTCACCAACTGCCTGTCCTGGTCAAACCACAATGATGTCACAGCCAAGAAAGCTCACCAGCATATTTACTTCCTCAAGGAACGAAAGAAATTTGGGATTTCCCCGCTGACTCTAACCATTATTTATCACAAACCTCCCCACCACTGAGGACATCTTCGATAGGCAATGCCTCAGGAAGGTGGAATCCATCATTAAGGACCCTCGCAATCCGGAACCTGTCCTCTTCATCGGGGCGGAGGAACAGGAGCCTGAAGACGCACACTCAATGCTTGAGGAACAGTTCAAGGTTTCTCAGCCCGGCACACCTCAAAGAATGGTGCTTAGCCCACTGAACTATTCTCTCTACACCCACAAGTGTGTGCACAGCTCAAACACCATCTATACATTTGCCAATGACACAGCTACTGTTGGCAGCATTTCAGATGGTGACAAGAAGTGAGATGGGTCAGCTGGCCGAGTGGTGCTGCAACAACAACCTTGTACTCAATGTCAGTATGACTAAGGAATTGATTGTGGACTTCAGGAAGGGCAAGGGATCACACACTAGTCCTCATGGAAGGATCAGCGGTTAAAAGCATGAGCAGCTTCATGTTCCTGGGTGTCAACATCTCTGAAGATCCTGAGCCTGACATATTGATGCAATATAGACATAAAGAAGGCATGGCAGCAGCTATGTTTCATTAGGAGTTTGACCAGACTTGGTCGTAACCCAAGACTTACAAATTTCTATAGATGTACCGTGGAGAGCATTCTAACTGGCTGCATCACCGACTGGTATGGAAGGGACACTGCACAAGGTCAGAAAAAAAATCTTCAGAAGGCCGCAAACTAGCCAGTTCCGTCATAGACACTAGCCTCCCCACCGCTGAGGACATCTTCAAAAGGAGACCCCACACCAGGGCGGCATCTGTCATTAAGGACACCCATCACCCTCTTCTCAAGAGGGCCTGCCCTCTTCTCATTGCTACCACCAAGGAGGAGGTACAGAGGCCTGAAGACACACTCTGTTTTAGGAACAGCTTCTTCCCCTCCGCCATGAATGGACAATGAACACTGCCTCACTATTTTTTTCTTCTTTTGCTCTCTTTTTCTATTACTCACTTAATTTAATTTATTTTTATATATATTTATTATTGTAATTTATGATGTTTTTATTATGTAATGTACTGCTGCCACAAAACAACAGATTTCACAACGTATGCCAATGATCCTAAGCCTCATATTTAATAAATAATGATATTTCTGAACAGTCGATGAAACCATGAACACTACATCATTACCCATTTTGTGCAGTGTTTACTGTGATTTAGTAATACTTTTTGTATGGCACTGTACTGCTGCCACTAAACAACATATTTCATCAATATCTCAGTGATAATAAACCTGATTCTGGAGAGCAGAATATACTGGTTACCCTGCTCCTTTACACATTGTAACCCTCACACCATTAGAAACAGCCCAAACCAATATCACCAGCCTCCCCTACTGCCCTCACAGCCTTGCCCAGCCTGCACCGATGAAACCCACCACTCGGTCACATTCACCACCCCCGCCATCCCCACTCTATGTGCTGTACCGTCAACCCACAACCAGCTCTGCGCCACGGACTGCTATCCCATTCAGCACACCCGGGAGGTGGGACTGGGTCTGGGATATGCCGGCCTTGCCGGGGGCATTCGTGACCACTTACCTGCATCGTTCAGCCACTTCTCCAGTAAGGGCTTCAGCTTACACATGTTCTTGAAGCTGAGGTTCAGGGCTTCGAAGCGCGAGATTGTCGTCTGGCTGAAGTCATTGCCGTAGAGTTTCCCCATCGCCAGCCCAACGTCTCCCTGAAGGAAGGTGACAGCCCAGAGGGGCGAGGTTGGAAAACTCACAGCATGCGCAGAAAACTGTTACAGAACAGCTATAGCCCACCCAGGAGACAAGGTCCATTACAGCACAGTTACAGCCCACCCAGGAGACAGGGTCCATTACAGCACAGTTACAGCCCACCCAGGAGACAGGGTCCATTACAGCACAGTAACAGCCCACCCAGGAGACAGGGTCCATTACCGTACAGATACAGCCCAGCCAGAGTTGGAGATATAGCCAAGCATATTACAGGGCTCCGTGTCCAGTTGTGATCCCAGAGGGTTGGGGACAATCCCGCTACCCTCACCCACCAACTGCTCTCTACTCCCACCCAACCTCCCCCCAGCAATACCTGGGTGAAGCCTAGCTTGATGCGTCGCTGTTTGAAGGTGCGGGCGAACTGTTCCAGCTCCTCCAGGTCGCTGGGCTCCTCCTGGTGGGACACGGCCTCCACGCCTTTAGTGGTCGGTGGGTGGGGGAGTCCCTGCGGGTGGGGCTCGGGGGCCATTGGGCAGGCCAGGGCTGGCCGGTTCACTGCCTGCAACGCAGAGAGGGCTTCTCGTTACCACTGGGAGGGGGGGAGTGGGAAGGCCTCGCCCAAACCTCCCATTTCCAGCCTCTCATACTCCTCCCTCTCAACCCCACCCTCATCAACGCCTCCCTCACTGTTCAAACTCTCTGTGTACCAGCTCCCCGTCTCTCTTACCCCTCCAGCATCCCTTTGTCCCTCCTCTCCTCCAGCCCTTCCGCCTCTGTCCATCTGCCCCGTCACATGTCAACAATCATTTTCCACCCTCTTCCCAATCATTTCTGCATTCTTACCGCCTCTGCCTCCCCTTTCTGTCACCAGCACCGCTCACTCACCCAGCACTCCCTCACCCCCAGCTCCTCTCCCCAACCCACCCTGCCTGTATCCCCATCCTCAGCCACTCACTCCACCCAAGGGGATGCCTCAACCCATTGAACCAGCCCCTCCATTCATGCTTCAATCAAGCTAGAACTGTCCCCATGCTGCCCCCTACCCCCTCATCTATTCCCCAACAACACCTAACTGCTGCAGAACAGCTGATGAAGTGGCCTCGAGCTGCCCTTGGTGGAGAATTCAGCAGCTTTTCCTTGCTCATTCCCCACTCCCTCCCTCCTCTTCCTTTCTCTTTGCTCATTCCTCCCTCACCTTCCTCACTACATCTTTCCCCTCAATCAACCCCACCTTACCTCCTCTCAGTCACCCCCTCTCCTTCCTCTCCCCACTCCCACCACTTACCTCTCTTCCCCCTCTCTCTCCTCCTTTCTCCTGCCTCTCCCCCTCACTCTCTCCCTTCTCTCTTTCTCCTCTCTCACTATCCCTCTCTCTTCCCCCCACCCCTTGCTCTCTCACTCACTCCACCTCCAGCAGACGCACAGTTGTGGAGCTCCCAGGCCATTCAGCCTAGTGTGACCCTGCCATCTCTCCCCCTCCTGCACCCTACCCCCACCCCATGCTCCCGTTGTAAGGCAGGAGCAGCGTGCCTCCGGTGACCCTCAAACCCTACCCCAGTCCCTCTGTGCTCCATCCCTGACCCACGTGTGCTCAGGTCTGTGCCAGCCCCTGGGGCCACTCCCTGCCGCAGTGCACAGTGGTGGGGGGAGGAATGGGAGAGAGAGGGGACTGACCTGTGCTGCCAACCCCAGCCTGGGCTGTGCCTGCAGGAGTCCCCCTTGGTTTTGCTGAGGTAGCTGTAGAAGGTTTGGTGTCGAGAGCAGACCTGGGAGGAACAGAGAGTGTGCAGTTCAAAGTTCAGAGTTCAAAGCAGATGTATTATGAAAATACACATACATATACCACCTTGAGATTTATTTCTTGGAGGCCTTTTACAGGAAAAAAAATAATAGAAGTGATGAAAAACTATACATAAATGGACAAAGACTGTCAATAAGTTTGAAAAAACAGCCCCCTTCATGATACTGAGACCTCGCAGTGGCCATGGACCCTGTTAATCCAGCAGGAAATTCCCATCCGGAGGGAGGGCCGGGCTCTTGATAACTACTTTGTGCAGACAGAAGCAGGAGCAGAGGACTAAATTCCATCCTTGCTCTGTCCCAGGACAGGAACAACATGGTGCCGACCTGGAGAACAGATTGAGCAAAATCTAAATGGCTGGAGGGATTCAGCAGGTTGAGCAGCATCTGTGGAGGCTGTGGAATGACTGGTGTTTCACACCGAGACCCTGCCTCAGGACAGAAGGAAGATCGTCGTGATCAAAGCATTGATGGGTAGGGGAACAAACAGTGATAATGTTGGTCTGGATGACATTTGTGATGCACAGAAAAGCTGCTTCAAAAGATTTCTGTTTGAGATGTGGGTTAATTTGATTTCACTGTCAGATTGTGTGTATGCACATTCAAATGAGCAGAATGATTGTAAAGGCTTTGGCCAGGGTTATCTGGACTTCAGGACAGAGTTGAGTGGTCATATTGTATTTTGCAAAGGCATTATTTACTGAGTGGCTTCCAATTAACTTGTAAAATGCAATGACCCTTGTACATTTTGCTTCTCAAAATCTCTAAACTTAATGGTGCAATCTTGGTAATCAGTAATCAGGGTGAATTTAAAGAGACTTTTACAACGGAGCTGTGGTGACTTAGCAGGGATGATCTATGACTTTCTGTATTCTTGTGAATAAATATACTGACATTTGTGAAGCGTCAGTTGAGTGACAGACAAAGGAAGGCATGTATATTACTTCATGGCATCTGTGATGCAGACTCCACTTGGAAGAAGAGCTTGAAGCAGTAACAGTGCATTGTAAATTGGTGCGTTGATTTCAGAGACTTGATTCCAAGTGATTTGTCTCTTTGTAGCTTTACTCAATTCTCATTTTAATCACAATTTAACAAGGAACTGCTTGTGGATTTTTTTTTGGCCTAGTCTATTTACAAATCTGCGAAAATGACGTACAAAATGAAAATATGCCTCTGTTTGGTAAGAATGCTGAATGGCCACTGAGTTCTTGCCCTCACTCATTTAATTTACTTTTTAATAAGAAAATGAGTTGCTTGGTATGAATAAACATGAGTGTAAGAGAAAGGAAAAGGGCAGCTGGTAGGCAATGGGTGGAAGCTGTTATGTTTTGTAACTTCGGAACATTGAACTTATTCAGAAGAAGACACATGAGCCCAAAATGTGTCTAACTTCATGTTTACTTCGTGAGGCACACATGTATCAGTTACTAGTGTGACGACGTGTGCAATTCACATATTTTTACATATTACCTGTAATGAATTATTTAAACAAACAAGAATGCTTAATCGACGTATATACAAGATTACTTAAATACTACTGAAATATTAAATATACAACAATTCAATAATTCAATAGAGAATGCATCTTAAATACACAGAATATTATATAATACAACTACTATACACAGACAGACACAGCACAGTCATTTTTAAGTTGGCCCACTCAGACCTATCGAGGCTTTCTTACTCTTATGGGATGACGTCTTTCCAGACAAGGCAGGACAGACTTGTGGCTGTGAAACAATCTCAGGTTCTGGTTCTGGGCCCTCCTCCGTGGTGGTTGTAGGAAGTGACTCTGAGACTGCAGGAAGTGGTTCTGACAGCAGTAGCCACTTTTCTTCTCTAATAATTGACTCTGTTCCTCAACTGATCGATGAGTCATCTCCATGCGATACCAGACGCAAGCTCCACTGTGTAGGACAGTGGTCCAGTTCTGTCCTTAATCTTTCCAAGTGCCCACTTCCAATCACCTCTGTCAGACCCTCGCCGGGAATGATTGCCTAGGAGCGAAACATCGAACCTCCTTGTTTGAGGATTTGCCTCAGCTGTTTGTCCCACATACTCCTTCTGAGATTGGGTCTGAGGAGATCCGCGCATGAACGTAAAGGACGACTCGGGAACAGCATGGCTGGTCAGCGTGGCGGTTGTGGAGTGCGCTGCATTGAGACATGCGAGGGGGAGATTGGCAAGTTTCTGATTCAGTGTAGTGTTCTGCTGACAGTGCATTCTTTAGACTCCAGATAAACCTTTCCACCAAGCCCTTTGTGGTTGGGTGGTACAGTGCAGATGCAATATAACTTAATCTGTTCCTTTCTAAGAACGGCTGAAACTGTTCCCTCACAAACTGTGGTCCATAGTTACTGACTAAGTGTTCAGGAACATCAGTCCTTGCAAAGAGGCTTCTCAATCCATCAGCAGTGTGCAAGGCTGCAGTGGAGACCACTGGGAACACTTAAAGTCATACAGTCAGGGATCAGTACCACACAGAAACAGGCCCTTTGGCCCATCTAGTCTATGCCGAACCTTCTGGCCATTTTGTAGCTGCATCCCCTACCACCAAGAAATTTGTGCCCATGAATGGTCTAGCAAAATCCACATGAATTCTTCACCAGGGCAATGCAGGCTGTTCCCGGGGATGGAGAGGAGCTGCAGTAGGCATCTTCTGGAGGTGTTGGCATCCTGTACAACACAACATTGTTGCAACTCTCAAACCTCCCAAGGGCAAGTTTCACTGTTAAAAAAAATGCAGAACTGGAGTTTCTGCTGCCCATTCCAGCTATTTTGGGTTGCCATGTAGATCAGAGGCAGTGTTGGGTCTTTTTTAGTTTCCATTTGGATCATCTCTGCTGTAATACAGAGACTTTCAATTTGCGTTACGGAGAATATGTCGGGGAGTGACTTCTTTTGTAGATTTTCCTAGTACTTCCTTTTGCAAGGTTCAACAGAACAATCCATCGGCATTTCCATGATCAGTTGCCCTCTTGAATTCAATCTTGTAATTGCTTCCTCCAGAAACCGAGCCCATCTCCACACTCGTGCTGCTACTGTTAGTGAAACACCCTTCTGCGGATTGAAAATGGACACTCATGGTTGATGATCAGTAATGAGGGTAAACTTCCTCCCATAGAGGTATTGGTTGAAATGTGTTACACCCCAAACCAGACTTAGGGTCCCTCTGTCAATCTGTGCGTAGTTTTTCTCTGCAGTGGTAAGGGAACTATGGGGCATTCACTTCCATCACTCATAACATGTAACATGACTGACTGCAGCTTCACCATAAGGCGAGTCGACACAGGCAAGCTTCACTGGATAATGTGGGTCATAACGTATGAGAACAGTGTCTGACGTCGTTGTTTCCTTTACCTTTTAGAAATCCACCTTGCACTGCTTTGTTCATTGCCATTTCTTCCAGATCTGCAGTAATGAATTCAAGGAATGGAGCACAGCAGCCAAGTTTGGCAAGAACCTGCCACAGTAATTGACAAATCCTAAAAAGGACTGCGACTGTGACACACCTTTTGGCCTTAGGACATCCACCACCACTGCTTAAATTTTCTCAACGCACTTGTGTAATCTCCGCGCGTCAATAGTGTGACCAAAGTGATGTTTGGTTTAAAGAATTCATACTCGGCTTGTTGTGCATGGAGCCCATAATATTCTAATCTTTTAACCCCGTCTTGAGGTTTTGGAGAAGTTCCTGGGCATCCTTACCTGTAACAATGATGTCACCCAGGTAACACTGAGTGCCTGGGCAGCCTGGCAGCATTTGGTCCATAGTTTTCTGCCAGAGTGATTTCTGCTGATGTTACTCCAGAAATAAGTGTGTTATAGTGATAAAGCCCCTTGTGAACGTTCATGATGAAAAACACTTCGAACTCCTCTTCCATCTCCATCTGTGGATAGGCCACAGCTAAGTCCACTTTGCCCCACCAGAAAGGTTTGCAAAGATATCCTCTATCCTGGGAAGAAGGTATTGATCTACTTTCAGTACTGGGCTGGTGGTGACCTTAAAATCACCACAAATCCTGATAGACTCATCCTTCTTGGCTACTGGGATTACTGGTGCTGCCCAGGGGCTCCAATCAACCTTGGAAAAAATTCCGTCAGCCTCCACATGATTTAGCTCACTGGCTACTTTAAGGAGCTGGACAGGCTTTGTAAAACTTGGGTGCAGCATTTTCATTTAACCCTAGTTTATTACCTTTGAGTAAGTTTTCCAATACCATTCTTGGATACAGCTGTGGCATCATCCAGTACCTTTCATAATTTGCTTCTAGTTGACTCCATTACAGGGGATGGGGCATGCAAATAGTGGATGGATCTCCAATTAAGTTGTTGTTGCCTCAGCCAATCACAGCCCTACAAGGCTAGTCCTCCTGTTCTTACCACATACAAACTCACAGTGACTTGTTGGCTGTTGTATTTCTCTGTCACAAACGTCTTTCCCACAGGAGTCATCTTTTCTCCAGTATAGGTTCTTAGTTAGATCCTTGCAGGCATCAGTTCAGTATTTTTGAAATGTCACTCAAACTCATTTTGTGGACTGAATCAGCAGAACCAGAGTCCAATTTATTTGCCATTCGCTTCTAGTGTAAGCCATTTTGCTTGTCGATTGTAGGTTTTTCTTACATCATTGAGCCCATTACTAAACTGAGAATGCTCAGACAATCTCTTCAATTCAGCCACACACACTGAAATGGATTCCCCTTCTTTATGATTCCGCTTATGAAACTTAAAGCGCTCTGTAATCAACGATGGCTTCAGTTCTAAATGTTCTTGCATCACTTTCACGATATCAGCAAAGCAGTTAAACTTTGAAGTCTTTAAATCCAATTTACTAAGCAAAATTGGTACATATTTCCCATTGGCTGTTTCATTTGCTTCAAAATGCTGTTCAATTTGCTCAGTATATAAAATCAAGTATTCAAGCGTGTCAGCCATTTCTGCTCTTGTTTTAAATGATTACTCTCACCTGGAACTCACCCTTTAGGAAATTGTGAATTATTCTGCTTTTGACTTTATAAAAAAATCTCAGTCATGTCTTTCCTCCCGACGAACATGTGCTGTGCTGCGTATTTTTTAACTTGACTGTGTCTGCGCATGCTGGGCTGCATTTTTTTGTTGTTGCCACTCCTTGCTGTGCTTTTTTTTACACTTGTACTTGAACATACTGACTTCAATAGGTCAGTAGCCATCTTGGGTTTATTTTAAGAATACCTTATCACCACTGTTTGTTGCATTAAAAGTTGGGAACTACAAAGAATTTGAAGGGATCACCAACTGTCTTGAATGTTACAATGAAACTGAAGACTTGAAGGATATAATCGTCAAAAGCATTGTATAAATATTTTTTATTGAGATACAGCATGGAATAGGTCAATCAAGCTGCACAGCCCAGCAACCCCCATTTTAACCCTACCCTAATCATGAGACAATTGACAACGACCAATTAGCCTACCAACCGGTCTATCTTTGGACTGTGAGGGGAAGCCAGAGCACTGGAGGAAACCTACACAGTCATAGGAGAATGTACAAGCAGCGGCAGAAATTGAACCCGGGTCGCTGGTACTGTAAAGTGTTGTGCTAACCACTTTTCTACCATGCTACCGATCTTATCTGTACCAGGTGTCTGCACTAGAGAAATTCCTTTAGCCAGAGGGTGGTAAATTTGTGGAATTTGTTGCCACATGCAGCTGTGGAGGCCAGGTCGTTGGGTGTATTTAAGGCAGAGATTGATCAGTTCTTGATTGGACATGGCATCAAAGGTTACGGGGGGAAGGCGGGGAATGGGTTTGAGGAGGAGAAAAAAAAGAATCAGCCATGACTGACTGGTGGAGCAGACTTGATTGGCCAGATGGCCTAATTCTGCTCCTATGTCTTATGGTCTAATTTTGTTCATTTGCAGTCAATCAAAATAACAGGGTAAAGGTAAATTATTTAATGGGAATCTGAGGGGGAGCTTCTTCACTCAGAGGGTGGTGTGAGTGTGGAACGAGCTGCCAGTGGAAGTGATAGATGCGGGTTCAATTGTAACATTTGAATTTTGGATAAGTACGTGGATGGGAGGGCTATGGTCTGGGGTGCAGGTCGATGGGACTAAGCAGAAAAACAGGTAGGCAGGGACTGGATGGACTGAAGGGGATGTCTCTGTGTGGTAGTGCTCTACGATAAGCAGATAATGGTGGAGAGTGATACCTGGGTAACAAGCGTAGGGATGGGAAAGGTGAACAAATGGAAAGAGCCTGTCTGGGAAAGAGACGCAGCAGGAGTGTGTTACTTGCAATTGGCAAATTTATGTAATTGGGATGTAGGTTTCCCAGGGGGAATATATGGTGCTATTCCTCTAGTTTGTGATTGGCCCCACGGTGGCAATGAAGAATATTAGGAGAGATGGATCACTGAGGAAAGAATGGGAAGGGAAGTTCAAATGACTCATATCTAGTAGCTGGGGATGGCCACTTGGACAGAGAGTTGCCGGGTCTCTGCTTGGCCTCACTTGTAAAGGACAACAGTTCAGGAGCACTGAATGTAATGGAGCAGATTGGACGAAGTCAACCTGTACCTCTGCCACACCTAAAAGGGCTGTTTAGGTCCATGGATGGTGGTGAGGGAGGAGGTGGAAGGATAATCACCACCTCCTTATCGTTCAGAGTCAGAGTCAGGATTTTTTTTTATCACCGACATGATAATTTGCTGTTTTGTGGCAGAAGTACAGTTCAAGACATAAGTTGCAGTAATAAATGAAGTAAGTAAAAATTACAAAATAATACCAGTACTAAGGAACAGTGAAAAGCTTCTCTTGCATAATGTTCATAAAGATCAAATCATTACACACTGCACTGTGATGGTACGCTGGAATTCGGAAGAAGAAGAGGAGATCTCATTGAATATTGAAAAGCCTAGCGGATGTGGAGTAGATTTTTACAATAATGCAAGTGTCTAGGACCAGAGGTACAGCCTCCAAACAGGATGTTCCTTTAGATCAGATGAGGGAATTTTGTTTTAGCCGGGTGGGGGGAGAGGGGCGTGAAAATTCTGTAGAATTCATTGTCACAGATGGCTGTGGTGGCCAAGCCGTTGGGTACATTTAAAGCAGACATTGATAGGTTCTTGTTTAGTGTGTGTGCCAAAGGTTATGGGGAGAAGGCAGAACTGGGTTGAGAGAGAAAATAAATCAGCTGTGATTTAAGGGCGGAACAGACTCGATGGACCAAATGGCTTAGTTCTGATCCTATATCAGATGGTCTGGCCCCCATTCATGAAGGAGGGGGAACACAGTAACGGCAGCTTGGATAAACGTTGAGTGCTGGGGCTCCTACCTTGCTGTCCTTGCTGTGCCTGGGGCAGGAGGAAGTGCGCGGGCCCCTGGAGGTTGGCAGCGAGGTGATGCCCGGGTACGAGGACCAACTGTTGAAGCTGCAGCAACTGCTGGAGGTCCTGGAAACATACGGCAGTGGGTTAGAGGGCTGGATGGGGAATGCCCAGCCAAGGGCCGTATGGCTGCACCGCTGGGGGTGAACGCCAGCCCGCTTCGAGAGAGAGAAGGACAGAGTGAGAGAGATAGAGAGAGGGAGAAGGAGAGGGAGAGGGAGAGAGAGATGGGGGAGAGAGGGAGAGAGAGAGAGAGGGAGAGAGAGAGAGAGAGAGAGAGAGAGAGAGAGAGAGAGAGAGAGAGAGAGAGAGAGAGAGGGTAGAGGGAGAGAGAGTGAGAGAGAGAGGGGAAGAGGGAGAGAGAGTGAGAAAGAGAGAGAGAGAATGCCCAATCAAGGACCACACACTGGGGGTAAATGCTAGCCCACTTCCAAGGAGGGAGAGAGAGAGAGACAATATTGTCAGAAAGGGCATGAAAGTGCATGTAGGAATGTCAGTCAGTTAATACCTCTCCAGTGTCCGCACAGTGACCAACTATCAAGGTTCCCACTGACAGTCGAAACAGTTGTTTATGTGTGTGTTTGTGTGTGTGTGTGTCCTCTACGTGTTTGAGTTGGTGGGTGTAAGAGATTATGACGAGTCTGTATGAGTGTGTGTGTGTGTGTGTGTGTGTGTGTGTGTGTGTGTGTGTGTGTGTGTGTGTGTGTGTGTGTGTGTGTGTGTGTGTGGGTGGGTGGAACCATCACAGCTTCTGTCATCCCCCTGGTCCCCCCCACCAACTCCCTGAAACTGGCTCCGGAGCTCAGCTCCTCCTAGCCTTCCCACTTGCCCATGTTTGGTTCATATCCCTCAAAAGCTATCCTCATACCTGCCCTAAAGCCTTTTAAATGCCGTCATTGTACCAACCTCTACCACTCCTGCTGAGAGCTTGTTCCACATCCCCTTCCCTCCATGAGAAAAACTCATCCATCAGGTCCCCTTCACATCTGAACAACGTGAAGTTCCCCTTCAACCTGTGCCCTCTAGTCTACCCTAGCCTGTGTCCCTCATGTTTCTATAAACCTCAACCTTCTTCACCAGGGGCAACAGTCCCAACCTATTCACATCCTCTCCTTCCCCTTCTTTACCCTCCTCCCTCAATCCCCTCTCCCTTCCCTCCCCTCCATCCTCCATTACATTCATCTGCACTCTCTCCTTCCCCTCCCTTCCCTCCTTCCCCCTTAATCTCACCTTAACCCCTCCCCCAGTTCCCTTCCCCTCACTCCCACCCCGGGAGTGAGGGGAAGGGATCCCCAGTGTGAGTGACCGTCCCCCTCCCCAAGTCCCTCGCTCGGTTTCGCTCGGTGGGCATGGGGGCGTCCCTGCTTACCTGGGCGGTGATGTGGACGGGCTGCGAGAGTGCCAGTGGGGGCGCCTGCGGCTGGCTGCCGGCCTGGCCGGACGGCTGTGACGCAGGCTCCAGCGCCGGGTGCTGCGAGGCCGCGGCGGCTGCGCTGGACTGCTGGACGGCTGCAGCCAACAGCTGGGCCTGGGCCTGCTGCAGGAGGAGCTGCTGCTGGGCCGGAAGGAGCGCTGTCAGCTGGCGGTGGGCGGAGGTTGAGGGCGAGGGGAGTGCAGGGAAGGAGAAAGATGAGGGGATGAAGAAGGGGAGATTGGAGGAGAGGAGAGGGTGGAGGGGAAAGTGAGGGCGAGGATATGAGGGGCGGGGAGAGGCAGGAGTGGAGTTGGGGGAGGGGGAGCATTGGGAGAGGTGGACAGACGAGGGGTGGTTGGGGAAGTAGGAGGGAAGGGGGCGAGGGAGGGGGAAGAGAGGAGCAGGCGAGGGGGTAATTTCACAGGGGGAAGAGTGGGAGGTGATGGAGGGTAGGAGGCGGAATTGGGGAAAGGAAGGTGGGGAAGGGATGCAGATGAAATGGAAGGTGGGGCAGGACAGAGGGGATGGGTAGGAGTAGGGTAAGGGGGGAGGTAGAGAAAAGGGAGTGAGAGTGAGGGGGGAGTTGATGGAGAAGGGGAGGGTGAGGATGGAGGGGGAATTGAGGGGGTGAGAGGAGAAGAGGAGGGAAAGAATGGGAAATGGCAAAAGGAGAGGGAAGATGACAAGATGGATCGATGTAGGGGTGGGAGTGATGTGTTGATGTGGGGGTGAATGAATGGGGGGGTGGAAGTATAGGGAGGCGATGGTTATGTGTGTGCAATGGAAAAGGAGAGCAATGGTAATTGAGCAGAAGGAGGGGGAAGGAGAGACAGAGAGACTTTAAACAACAGAGCAGGCAGTCTGAGCTGTGAGTTACCAGGACATCAATTCCTTGACCTGGAATCCGTGCGAAGATGGATGTTACCCGCAGGATTGGTGTGGGGGTGGATGTTACCAGCAGGGATCAATGTGGGGTTGGACATTACCAGCAGGGATCGGTGTGGGAACAGACATTAGCAGCAGGGATTGGTGAGGGGATGTACATTACAAACAAGGATTGGTTTGTGTACCCATGTTACCAGCAGGGATCAGTTTGAGTACCCATGTTACCAGCAGGGATCAGTTTGTGTACCCATGTTACCAGCAGGGATCGGTTTGAGTACCCATGTTACCAGCAGGGATCGGTTTGTGTACCCATGTTACCAGCAGGGATCGGTTTGAGTACCCATGTTACCAGCAGGGATCGGTTTGTGTACCCACGTTACCAGCAGGGATCGGTTTGTGTACCCACATTACCAGCAGGGATCGGTTTGTGTACCCATGTTACCAGTAGGGATCAGTTTGTGTACCCACATTACCAGCAGGGATCGGTTTGTGTACCCACATTACCAGCAGGGATCAGTTTGTGTACCCACATTACCAGCAGGGATCAGTTTGAGTACCCATGTTACCAGCAGGAATCGGTTTGTGTACCCATGTTACCAGCAGGGATCGGTTTGTGTACCCACATTACCAGCAGGGATCAGTTTGAGTATCCATGTTACCAGCAGGGATCGGTTTGTGTACCCATGTTACCAGCAGGGATCGGTTTGTGTACCCATGTTACCAGCAGGGATCAGTTTGTGTACCCATGTTACCAGCAGGGATCGGTTTGTGTACCCACGTTACCAGCAGGGATCAGTTTGAGTACCCACATTACCAGCAGGGATCGGTTTGGGGAACCCACGTTACCAGCAGGGATCAGTTTGAGTACCCACATTACCAGTAGGGATCAGTTTGAGTACCCACGTTACCAGCAGGGATCACCAGCAGGGATCGGTTTGTGTACCCACGTTACCAGCAGGGATCAGTTTGAGTACCCACATTACCAGCAGGGATCGGTTTGTGTACCCACGTTACCAGCAGGGATCAGTTTGAGTACCCACGTTACCAGCAGGGATCGGTTTGTGTACCCACATTACCAGCAGGGATCAGTTTGAGTACCCACGTTACCAGCAGGGATCAGTTTGAGTACCCACGTTACCAGTAGGGATCAGTTTGAGTACCCACATTACCAGCAGGGATCGGTTTGTGTACCCATGTTACCAGCAGGGATCGGTTTGTGTACCCACATTACCAGCAGGGATAGGTTTGTGTACCCATGTTACCAGCAGGGATCAGTTTGAGTACCCACGTTACCAGCAGGGAAGGACTGGAGGGCTGATGTTCCCTCACTCAGGCAAGAGGAAGCAGAGAGCAGACAGGAAGGTGTGGGGGGGAGGGGGTTGGGTTGCTGTGGGTTTCACTGCAGCTCGGGTAGCTGGACAAGATTAGTTCCCCACGAGGGCTCAAGGGGCAAGACAGGACAGGAGAGGGTTCAGACCCAGGCCGCAGAAGGTCCTGCCTCCTCTGATTTGCCTTGTACTGGGTGTGCAGTACATGTCACTCCACACCACCCCCTCCCCCAGGTCTCCGTCCCATGAGTATTCCATGCACTACCTCCAGCGATAGCCCAGTCAGGTCACTTACCCCTGCCAGCTGGGTGCTGGCCAGCATGAGCTGAGCCTGCGGGAGGTGGGTCTGTTGCTGCTGGGGAGCCTGCTGGGGGGCATCGGGGCAGTCACCAGCATCTTCAGACTTGAACTGTGGAGGGAGATCTGTGTTAGCGGGAGGGGAGACAATGGGAGTTCTCTCCCAGTGGAGGAAGAAGGGAGAAAAATGGGGCATAGCCCCCAGACTATGGTGTCCGACACGTTTCTGAGCAGTAGGAATGGGCAAGATTCTGGACTGCACTGAGGCTGCCTCATGGGGGCCGCATCTCTGCTGACTCCTGGGAAATGTCAATCCGGGCTGAGCTGGGAGGTGGGAGTGGATGGAGCACTGAATTTAGACAGAGAAGGGAGTGTACTGCCTGACACACTGGCTGACACTCTCCCCTCACACACACCTGACACACACCCCTCACACACATCTGACACACACCCCTCACACACACCTGACACACACCCCTCACACACACGACACACACCCCTCACACACACATGACACAGGGCCCCTCACACACTGCCTGACACACACACCCCTCACACACACCTGACACACACCCCTCACACACAGCCTGACACTCTCCCCTCACACACACCTGACACACACCCCTCACACACACGACACACACCCCTCACACACACCTGACACACACCCGTCACACACACCTGACACAGGATCCCTCACACACTGCCTGACACACACACCCCTCACACACATCTGACACACACCCCTCACACACATCTGACACACACCCCTCACACACACCTGACACACACCCCTCACACACACCTGACACAGGGCCCCTCACACACTGCCTGACACACACCCCTCACACACACCTGACACAGGGCCCCTCACACACTGCCTGACACACACCCCTCACACACACCTGACACAGGGTCCCTCACACACTGCCTGACACACACACCCCTCACACACATCTGACACACACCCGTCACACACACCTGACACAGGGCCCCTCACACACTGCCTGACACACACCCCTCACACACACCTGACACAGGGCCCCTCACACACTGCCTGACACACACCCCTCACACACACCTGACACAGGGTCCCTCACACACTGCCTGACACACACACCCCTCACACACATCTGACACACACCCCTCACACACACCTGACACAGGGCCCCTCACACACTGCCTGACACACACCCCTCACACACTGCCTGACACAGGGCCCCTCACACACTGCCTGACACACACTCCTCACACACTGCATGACACACACCCGTCACACACACCTGACACACACCCCTCACACACTGCATGACACACACCCCTCACACACATCTGACACACACCCCTCACACACACGACACACACCCCTCACACACATCTGACACACACCCGTCACACACCTGACACAGGGTCCCTCACACACTGCATGACACACACCCCTCACACACAGCCTGACACACACCCCTCACACACTGCATGACACACACCCCTCACACACTGCCTGACACACACACCCCTCACACACTGCCTGACACACACCCCTCACACACAGCCTGACACACACCCCTCACACACTGCATGACACACACCCCTCACACACATCTGACACACACCCGTCACACACACCTGACACAGGGTCCCTCACACACTGCATGACACACACCCCTCACACACATCTGACACACACCCCTCACACACACCTGACACACACCCCTCACACACATCTGACACACACCCCTCACACACAGCCTGACACACACCCCTCACACACTGCATGACACACACCCCTCACACACATCTGACACACACCCGTCACACACACCTGACACAGGGTCCCTCACACACTGCATGACACACACCCCTCACACACAGCCTGACACACACCCCTCACACACTGCATGACACACACCCCTCACACACTGCCTGACACACACTCCTCACACACACCTGACACAGGGTCCCTCACACACTGCATGACACACACCCCTCACACACAGCCTGACACACACCCCTCACACACACCTGACACACACCCCTCACACACTGCCTGACACACACCCCTCACACACACCTGACCCACACCCCTCACACACACCTGACACACACCCCTCACACACACCTGACACACACCCCTCACACACACCTGACCCACACCCCTCACACACATCTGACATACACCCCTCACACACACCTGACCCACACCCCTCACACACTGCCTGACACACACCCTTCACACACTGCCTGACACACACCCCTCACACACTGCCTGACACACACCCCTCACACACATCTGACATACACCCCTCACACACATCTGACACACACCCCTCACACACATCTGACACACACCCCTCACACACACCTGACACACACCCCTCACACACTGCCTGACACACACCCCTCACACACATCTGACACACACCCCTCACACACACCTGACACACACCCCTCACACACTGCCTGACACACACCCCTCACACACACCTGACACACACCCCTCACACACTGCCTGACACACACTCCTCACACACATCTGACACACACCCCTCACACACATCTGACACACAGCCCTCACACACTGCCTGACACACACCCCTCACACACACCTGACACATGGCCCCTCACACACAGCCTAACTCACCCCTCACACACTGCCTGACACACACCCCTCACACAGTGCCTGATACACCCCCTTCACACACATCTGACACACACCCCTCACACACACCTGACACATGGCCCCTCACACATAGCCTAACTCACCCCTCACACAGAGCCTGACACACACCCTTCACACACACCTGACACATGGCCCCTCGCACACTGCCTGACACACATCCTTCACACACTGCCTGACACACACCTGACACATGGCCCCTCACCCCAGCCTCTGCGCAGTGCCTCAGAGGGAATACTCTGAGCAGTGGTGGGTGTAGCTGTTGTTTCCTGCCAGGGCAGGGGTTTCCCCAGCAGCCCACTGGGACAGCTGACTCACTGAGCCCACAGAGGAGAAAGTGCTGAACAAGGGGCGAGCAGTGGCTGACAGCGACAGGGGGCCGGAGCAATGGAGGATTTATCTCTCTGCCAGGAGCAGGCAAACCAGCGCTCCCTCACATCCGGCCCCCTCTCCACACCCGATGCGCACGGACAGACGCTGCCTCTCAACAGCACACAGCAACATGTGGCCCGAGCAACTCTGGTAGAGGAGAAGAATTAGTCCTTACCCTCCCCACTTTCCTCGCTCCCCCCTACACCCTCTTCCTGGTTCATTCTCACTTTCCACTCTCCTTGATTCCCTTGCAGGGTTTAGTTACATCACTCCCTCTCCTCAGGCCTCCGATCTCTCATTCCCTCCTCGCTGGTTCCCTCTCTCACTCCTTTCTTCCTATCCCTAGTTCCCTCACTTCCTCACCCTAGATCCCAGTTCCCACTCTTCCTCCTCCTCCAGTTCCCTCATTCCTTCTCCTCTCCTCAAGCCTCAGTTCCCTCACTCCCTCCTACATCCCTCCCAGTTCCCTCATTGCCAATCCCTCACTCCCTCCTCTCCACCCATCTCTCATTCCTGCCACCTTCCCTCCCCATTCCCTTGCCCCCTCCATTCCTTCACCACCTTCGGGACCCTCCCCAGTTACCACACTCACTCTTCTCCTCCCCAGTTCCCTTGCTTCCTCTTACCCTCTTTTCTGGTTCACTCCAGAGAGCCAGGCAGGGGGAGCTCAGA
The DNA here is from genome assembly GCF_030144855.1 of Hypanus sabinus. Taxonomy (NCBI): domain Eukaryota; kingdom Metazoa; phylum Chordata; class Chondrichthyes; order Myliobatiformes; family Dasyatidae; genus Hypanus; species Hypanus sabinus. Next base: position 38,380,754 of record NC_082706.1, on the reverse strand, counting down.
CCACGGTGCGTGCCAGCAGGTGGTGGCGGAAGCACAGGGGCGGATGACAGTGTGCGAGGGTCGGGCTCCTTCAGTCTCATGAACACCTACCTTGCTGCCAAGACCGGGGGCCACAGGGGGAGCGGAGATCGCCGGCACTTTACTGGGCTGCGTCTGAAACAAGAAGCAGGATTCAGCTCGTCTCCCCACTCCCCCTCCCAACCCCTACGTCCACTCACAACCCCGGGATGCCGGGGGGCTGGGGGAGCGGATGGGGAACAGCCCGTCAGCCGGTCCCTGAACCATCACGTCCGCTGGTGAACCATCGGACGGGGATCGAGTGTCACATCAAGATCCCACCACAGGCCGTGCAGTATAGCATGGGCTCAGGCCCTTTGGCCCAAACAGTGCCTGCTAACCTCAGTGACCATCCAAATAGTTCCATTTTCCTGTATCCTTCCAAGTCTCACCCCTCCAATTATCTGCTCAAAGATACTACTGTATGTGGCTGAAGCACTTCCTTTGGCAAGGAGTTCCATATGCTCACCAAAGGTTGCCCCTCTCTTGTCCATTTTAAATCTTTCACCTGAAATCTATATCCCTCAGCACTGGGGAAAATACTGTGACCATTCTTCATATCTATGGCTCTCGTAACTCTAAACACTTTCATTAGGTCTCCCCTCATTGTCCTACGTTCCAAGGACCGAAGACCCAGCCTGGCCGACCTCTCTTTATATTTCAGTCCTGCCAACATCCTCGTAAATCCCCTTTGCACTCGTTCCAGTTTAACCACATCTTTCCTATAACACGGTGACTGAAACTGTGCACAGTACAGTGCTTCTAGTCCACCAATGACTATCGCAGCGCAGAACAGAGAACAGGAGAGACGCCGCGCCGACTCATATAAAGAGAAGTGGCAGGTGGAGTTCAACACAGCTAAGTGTGAAGTGGTTAATTTCAGCAGGTCCAATTTAAAGACAAAACCTAATATTGTATTAATGGTAAGACTCTTGGCAGTGTGGAGGATCTGCGAGATCTTGGGGTCCATATCCATAAGATGCTCAAAGCTGCTGCGCAGGTTTACAGTGTTGTTGAGAAGGCATAAGGTGTGTTGGCCTTCATCAACTGTGGGATTGAGTTCAAGAGCCGTGGGGTAATGTTACAGCTGTATAAGACCTCAGTTAGACCCCACTTGAAGTACTGTGTTCAGTTCTGGTCACCTCACTACAGGAAGGATGTGGATACTATAGAGAGAGAGAGTGCAGAGGAGATTTACAAGGATGTCTCCTGGACTGGAAAGCTTGCCTTATGAGTGAACTTGGCCCTTTCTCCTTGGAGTGACAGAGGATGACAGGTGACCTGATAGAGGTGTATAAGATGATGAGAGGCATTGATGATGTGGATAGCCAGAGGCTTTTTCCCAGGGCTGAAATGGCTAACACGAGGGGGCACAGTTTTAAGGTGCTTGGAAGCAGGTAGAAGGGGGAGGTCAGAGGTAAGTTTTTCACACAGAGAGTGGTGGGTGCGTGGAATGCACTGCCAGCAACAGGGGTAGAGGCGGATAAAATAACATCTTTTAAGAGACTCTCAGATGGGTCCATGGAGTTTAGTAAAATCGAGGGCTATGCGGTAGTGAAATTCAAGGCAGTTTCTAGAACAGGTTACATGGTCAGCACAACACTGTGGGCTGAAGGGCCTGTATTGTGCTGTAGATTTCTATGTTTCTGTTAACCCCCTTCCATAGATGCTGCCTGATTTGCAGAGATCCTCCAGCTCAAGATTTCCAGCATCTGAAACTCTGGTTTTCAATCAATCTAGCCCTTCTGCGCAATATAGCCTAATACCCTCCATTCGACTTCCATCCGCCCCCTATGTACCGAAAAGTCGCAGCTCCTGTTCTCAGTGCCCTGACTAATGATACCTTTTCTCATGTTCCTTTCCTCACTTCTTTCTACCTTCTGCACGAACCACTCCCTCCTTAGCCCCCTGGACTGCTTACCCCTTCCCACTCGTCCTTCCCTGACCTCATAATTGCTCCTCTTCCTTCACCACCTTCTAAATAGCCCTACAATGTGAGGCAAAGGTTCCCATGCATCTCCTCCAACCTTGTCTGCCTTTGCCAGTGGCCTCCCCAATACTGGCACAGTCTGGGCGACTGTTCTGCAGAGCAGCACACCCACCGGTCGGTCACGGGTACGCCCTGTCACCTCCCCATCCCATTCCCACACTAATCTGTCTGTTCTCTCCCTTTCCCACAGTCAGCCAGAGGGACAGCACCTTGTACCCCCTCCCACCCATCATTGGGTAGTCCAGCATGAACACTAACGTTTCCAATTCTCAGTCACCCTCTCCCTCTGGTAGGTTGCTTCCACACCACCCCCCACCCTCTGTAACCCCCGACACCACTCATTCACACCCCCAACCCTGCACCCATCAACCTCCCTCTCTCCCCCCACCTAGTCAAGCTGGCGATGGGGAGAAGCATGGGGGGAGGTTGGACAGGGTGACTGAAGGGCCTATCTCAGTCTCTCTACAACCTCTACTAACCTCCCCCCCCCATCCACTACCTCCCCACATCCCATTAGGTGCTCTCACTCTCTCACCCTCCCCCCCCCAGGCTCCAACGCCTCTTCACACAACATACCCAGCCCAAGGGTTCCCTCACGACCCACTATACCACCCCTCCCTGCCCCCTCTGTGCGATCACACTCCCACCCCACTATTCTCAGCCGTCCTGCCCGGCTCCCTCCTCTGCCCTTGGCCTCACCCCTCCAGTTCCAGACAGGGCCTACAGCACCCACCTTGTGATTGATATCTGAGCTGCTCCTCTCGGCGTCTGGAAGAGAGACAGACACAGATTATCGGTGATTGTCACGGGACTGGGCAGAGAGCAGGTTCGGGAATCTGCCCCGGTTGGTCCCAGCCTTCAGACTGACTCGCTCCCATGACAGTGGATGCTGCTTTCATTTGGCAGTGCTCCATGTAAACATATTCGGTGGCGGGGAGGGACAAAAGGAGTCATTTCTCTCACTGTGGCTGTGAATGGGCAGATCAGTGTGGGAACATGGAGGGCAGGTGAAATCACAGGGGACCTGAAAGCTCAAGCTGGCCAAATGGTCACCTGGTCCTCAGTAGGTCTCTCCCAGGAAGCCCCATCAATGCAGTGGATCAGACTGGAGGAGATGCCTCCTGGCCTTGCCGTTCTCCACCTCCCTCCTCACCATCTCCCCCTTCGCTCATCTCTCTCCTTCCCCAACTCACTCAACCCAACCTCCCCTTCACTCATCTCCCTCCTCCCCACCTCACCTCCCTCCTACCCCACCTCCTCTTCACTCAGCTCCCTTCTCCCCACCACACTCCTCCCCTACCTCCCTCATCACCACTTCTCCATCCTCACCTAATCCACCTCCTCCCCAACTCCCTCCTCCTCCACTTCTCTCCTCCCCTACTTTCCCCTTTACCCCTCCCTCTTCCCCACCCCCTTTGCTCATCTCCCTCCTCACCTCCTCTTCACGTATCTCCCTCCTCCCAACCCCTTCACTCATCTCCCTCCTCAGGCACCCTTCCTCTCCTCTCCACCTCCCTCCTCACCCCCTCACCCTCCTCCCCATCTCGCTCTTCATTCACCTCCCTCCCCCTCCATCTCTTTCCTCCCCACCTCCCTCCTCACATGCCTACTCCTGCCCTTTCCCTCCGCACACACACTATCTGAATAGGTTGGTCCCACCATCTGAGTCTGGTTCCTGGCACCCCACCACCCCCTACACGTGGTCACACCACATTGGCAGAGGCAGACACATGCCCACATGCAAGCTTAGCCCCCGCCCCATCCTTGTGTCACCAGTGAGAGAAGGGGGGAGGGTGTAGAGATACATCAGGATGCAGAGGGCAGAGAGGCAGAGAGATGTCCCACCTGGCAGTCTGAGGCTGCCAGCAGTTTTACCTGTAAGCTGGGCTGTGCCTGTAAGCTCGGCTGTGCGTGTAAGCTGGGCTGTGCCTGTAAGCTCAGCTGTGCCTGTAAGCTCGGCTGTACCTGTAAGCTCGGCTGTACCTGTAAGCTCAGCTGTACCTGTAAGATCGGCTGTACCTGTAAGATCGGCTGTACCTGTAAGCTCAGCTGTACCTGTAAGATCGGCTGTACCTGTAAGATCGGCTGTACCTGTAAGCTCAGCTGTACCTGTAAGATCGGCTGTGCGTGTAAGCTCGGCTGTACCTGTAAGCTGGGCTGTGCGTGTAAGCTCGGCTGTACCTGTAAGCTCGGCTGTGCCTGTAAGATCGGCTGTACCTGTAAGCTCGGCTGTACCTGTAAGCTCAGCTGTGCCTGTAAGCTCGGCTGTACCTGTAAGCTCGGCTGTACCTGTAAGCTCAGCTGTACCTGTAAGATCGGCTGTGCGTGTAAGCTCAGCTGTACCTGTAAGCTGGGCTGTGCGTGTAAGCTCGGCTGTACCTGTAAGCTCAGCTGTACCTGTAAGCTCGGCTGTACCTGTAAGCTCGGCTGTGCGTGTAAGCTCGGCTGTACCTGTAAGCTCGGCTGTACCTGTAAGCTCGGCTGTGCGTGTAAGCTCGGCTGTACCTGTAAGCTCGGCTGTACCTGTAAGCTCGGCTGTACCTGTAAGCTCGGCTGTGCCTGTAAGCTCGGCTGTACCTGTAAGCTCGGCTGTACCTGTAAGCTCGGCTGTGCGTGTAAGCTCGGCTGTGCGTGTAAGCTCGGCTGTGCCTGTAAGCTCGGCTGTACCTGTAAGCTCGGCTGTACCTGTAAGCTCCGCTGTACCTGTAAGCTCGGCTGTGCCTGTAAGATCGGCTGTGCGTGTAAGCTCAGCTGTACCTGTAAGCTGGGCTGTGCGTGTAAGCTCGGCTGTACCTGTAAGCTCGGCTGTACCTGTAAGCTCGGCTGTGCGTGTAAGCTCGGCTGTACCTGTAAGCTCGGCTGTACCTGTAAGCTCGGCTGTACCTGTAAGATCGGCTGTACCTGTAAGCTCGGCTGTGCGTGTAAGCTCGGCTGTACCTGTAAGCTCGGCTGTGCGTGTAAGCTCGGCTGTACCTGTAAGCTCGGCTGTGCCTGTAAGCTCGGCTGTGCGTGTAAGCTCGGCTGTACCTGTAAGCTCGGCTGTACCTGTAAGCTCGGCTGTGCGTGTAAGCTCGGCTGTACCTGTAAGCTCGGCTGTGCGTGTAAGCTCGGCTGTACCTGTAAGCTCGGCTGTACCTGTAAGATCGGCTGTACCTGTAAGCTCGGCTGTACCTGTAAGCTCGGCTGTGCGTGTAAGCTCGGCTGTGCGTGTAAGCTCGGCTGTACCTGTAAGCTCGGCTGTACCTGTAAGCTCAGCTGTACCTGTAAGCTCGGCTGTACCTGTAAGCTCAGCTGTACCTGTAAGCTCGGCTGTACCTGTAAGCTCGGCTGTGCGTGTAAGCTCGGCTGTACCTGTAAGCTCAGCTGTACCTGTAAGCTCAGCTGTACCTGTAAGCTCGGCTGTACCTGTAAGCTCGGCTGTGCATGTAAGCTCGGCTGTGCGTGTAAGCTCGGCTGTACCTGTAAGCTCGGCTGTACCTGTAAGATCGGCTGTGCCTGTAAGCTCGGCTGTACCTGTAAGCTCGGCTGTACGTGTAAGCTCGGCTGTGCGTGTAAGCTCGGCTGTACCTGTAAGCTCAGCTGTACCTGTAAGCTCAGCTGTACCTGTAAGCTCGGCTGTACCTGTAAGCTCGGCTGTGCGTGTAAGCTCGGCTGTACCTGTAAGCTCGGCTGTGCCTGTAAGCTCAGCTGTACCTGTAAGCTCAGCTGTACCTGTAAGATCGGCTGTGCGTGTAAGCTCGGCTGTGCGTGTAAGCTCAGCTGTACCTGTAAGCTCGGCTGTACCTGTAAGCTCGGCTGTGCCTGTAAGCTCAGCTGTACCTGTAAGCTCAGCTGTACCTGTAAGATCGGCTGTGCGTGTAAGCTCGGCTGTACCTGTAAGCTCAGCTGTACCTGTAAGCTCGGCTGTACCTGTAAGCTCGGCTGTACCTGTAAGCTCAGTTGTACCTGTAAGCTGGGCTGTACCTGTAAGCTCGGCTGTGCGTGTAAGCTCGGCTGTACCTGTAAGCTCGGCTGTGCGTGTAAGCTCGGCTGTACCTGTAAGCTCGGCTGTGCCTGTAAGCTCGGCTGTGCGTGTAAGCTCGGCTGTACCTGTAAGCTCGGCTGTGCCTGTAAGCTCGGCTGTACCTGTAAGCTCGGCTGTGCCTGTAAGCTCGGCTGTACCTGTAAGCTCGGCTGTGCCTGTAAGCTCGGCTGTACCTGTAAGCTCGGCTGTACCTGTAAGCTCGGCTGTACCTGTAAGCTCGGCTGTGCGTGTAAGCTCGGCTGTACCTGTAAGCTCAGCTGTACCTGTAAGCTCGGCTGTACCTGTAAGCTCGGCTGTACCTGTAAGATCGGCTGTACCTGTAAGCTCGGCTGTGCGTGTAAGCTCGGCTGTACCTGTAAGCGCAGCTGTACCTGTAAGATCGGCTGTGCTTGTAAGCTCGGCTGTACCTGTAAGATCGGCTGTACATGTAAGCTCGGCTGTACCTGTAAGCTGGGCTGTACCTGTAAGCTCGGCTGTACCTGTAAGCTCGGCTGTACCTGTAAGCTCGGCTGTGCGTGTAAGCTCGGCTGTACCTGTAAGCTCGGCTGTACCTGTAAGCTCGGCTGTGCGTGTAAGCTCGGCTGTGCCTGTAAGATCGGCTGTACCTGTAAGCTCGGCTGTACCTGTAAGCTCGGCTGTGCCTGTAAGATCGGCTGTGCCTGTAAGCTCGGCTGTACCTGTAAGCTCGGCTGTACCTGTAAGCTCGGCTGTGCCTGTAAGCTCAGTTGTACCTGTAAGCTCGGCTGTGCCTGTAAGCTCGGCTGTGCCTGTAAGCTCGGCTGTCCCTGTAAGCTCGGCTGTGCCTGTAAGCTCGGCTGTACCTGTAAGCTCGGCTGTGCCTGTAAGCTCGGCTGTGCGTGTAAGCTCGGCTGTGCGTGTAAGCTTGGCTGTACCTGTAAGATCGGCTGTACCTGTAAGCTCGGCTGTGCGTGTAAGCTCGGCTGTGCCTGTAAGATCGGCTGTACCTGTAAGCTCGGCTGTGCGTGTAAGCTCGGCTGTACCTGTAAGCTCGGCTGTACCTGTAAGCTCGGCTGTGCCTGTAAGCTCGGCTGTACCTGTAAGCTCGGCTGTACCTGTAAGCTCGGCTGTACCTGTAAGCTCGGCTGTGCGTGTAAGCTCGGCTGTGCGTGTAAGCTCGGCTGTACCTGTAAGCTCGGCTGTACCTGTAAGCTCGGCTGTGCGTGTAAGCTCGGCTGTACCTGTAAGCTCGGCTGTACCTGTAAGCTCGGCTGTGCCTGTAAGCTCAGCTGTACCTGTAAGCTCGGCTGTACCTGTAAGCTCGGCTGTGCGTGTAAGCTCGGCTGTACCTGTAAGCTCGGCTGTGCGTGTAAGCTCGGCTGTACCTGTAAGCTCGGCTGTACCTGTAAGCTCGGCTGTACCTGTAAGCTCGGCTGTGCGTGTAAGCTCGGCTGTACCTGTAAGCTCGGCTGTGCGTGTAAGCTCGGCTGTACCTGTAAGCTCGGCTGTACCTGTAAGCTCGGCTGTGCGTGTAAGCTCAGCTGTACCTGTAAGCTCGGCTGTACCTGTAAGCTCGGCTGTGCGTGTAAGCTCGGCTGTACCTGTAAGCTCAGCTGTACCTGTAAGCTCGGCTGTACCTGTAAGCTCGGCTGTGCGTGTAAGCTCGGCTGTACCTGTAAGCTCGGCTGTACCTGTAAGCTCGGCTGTGCGTGTAAGCTCGGCTGTACCTGTAAGCTCGGCTGTGCCTGTAAGCTCGGCTGTGCGTGTAAGCTCGGCTGTGCGTGTAAGCTCGGCTGTACCTGTAAGCTCGGCTGTGCGTGTAAGCTCGGCTGTACCTGTAAGCTCGGCTGTACCTGTAAGCTCGGCTGTGCGTGTAAGCTCGGCTGTACCTGTAAGCTCGGCTGTACCTGTAAGCTCGGCTGTGCCTGTAAGCTCGGCTGTACCTGTAAGCTGGGCTGTACCTGTAAGCTGGGCTGTACCTGTAAGATCGGCTGTGCGTGTAAGCTCGGCTGTACCTGTAAGCTCGGCTGTGCGTGTAAGCTCGGCTGTACCTGTAAGCTCGGCTGTACCTGCAAGCTCGGCTGTACCTGTAAGCTCGGCTGTGCGTGTAAGCTCGGCTGTACCTGTAAGCTCGGCTGTACCTGTAAGCTCGGCTGTGCGTGTAAGCTCGGCTGTACCTGTAAGCTCGGCTGTGCGTGTAAGCTCGGCTGTACCTGTAAGCTCGGCTGTACCTGTAAGCTCGGCTGTACCTGTAAGCTCGGCTGTGCGTGTAAGCTCGGCTGTACCTGTAAGCTCGGCTGTACCTGTAAGATCGGCTGTACCTGTAAGCTCGGCTGTGCGTGTAAGCTCGGCTGTGCGTGTAAGCTCGGCTGTGCGTGTAAGCTCGGCTGTACCTGTAAGCTCGGCTGTGCGTGTAAGATCGGCTGTGCGTGTAAGCTCGGCTGTACCTGTAAGCTCGGCTGTGCGTGTAAGCTCGGCTGTACCTGTAAGCTCGGCTGTACCTGTAAGCTCGGCTGTACCTGTAAGCTCGGCTGTGCGTGTAAGCTCGGCTGTACCTGAAAGATCGGCTGTACCTGTAAGCTCGGCTGTGCGTGTAAGCTCGGCTGTACCTGTAAGCTCGGCTGTACCTGTAAGCTCGGCTGTGCCTGTAAGCTCAGGTGTACCTGTAAGCTCGGCTGTACCTGTAAGCTCGGCTGTGCGTGTAAGCTCGGCTGTACCTGTAAGCTCGGCTGTGCGTGTAAGCTCGGCTGTGCCTGTAAGCTCGGCTGTACCTGTAAGCTCGGCTGTACCTGTAAGCTCGGCTGTACCTGTAAGCTCGGCTGTGCGTGTAAGCTCGGCTGTACCTGTAAGCTCGGCTGTACCTGTAAGCTGGGCTGTACCTGTAAGCTGGGCTGTGCGTGTAAGCTGGGCTGTGCCTGTAAGCTCGGCTGTACCTGTAAGCTCGGCTGTACCTGTAAGATCGGCTGTGCGTGTAAGCTGGGCTGTGCCTGTAAGCTGGGCTGTACCTGTAAGCTCGGCTGTACCTGTAAGCTCGGCTGTGCGTGTAAGCTCGGCTGTACCTGTAAGCTCGGCTGTACCTGTAAGCTCGGCTGTACCTGTAAGCTCGGCTGTGCGTGTAAGCTCGGCTGTACCTGTAAGCTCGGCTGTGCCTGTAAGCTCGGCTGTGCGTGTAAGCTCGGCTGTACCTGTAAGCTCGGCTGTGCGTGTAAGCTCGGCTGTACCTGTAAGCTCGGCTGTGCGTGTAAGCTCGGCTGTACCTGTAAGCTCGGCTGTACCTGTAAGCTCGGCTGTGCGTGTAAGCTCGGCTGTACCTGTAAGCTCGGCTGTACCTGTAAGCTCGGCTGTACCTGTAAGCTCGGCTGTGCGTGTAAGCTCGGCTGTACCTGTAAGCTCGGCTGTGCCTGTAAGCTCGGCTGTGCGTGTAAGCTCGGCTGTACCTGTAAGCTCGGCTGTGCGTGTAAGCTCGGCTGTACCTGTAAGCTCGGCTGTGCGTGTAAGCTCGGCTGTACCTGTAAGCTCGGCTGTACCTGTAAGCTCGGCTGTGCGTGTAAGCTCGGCTGTACCTGTAAGCTCGGCTGTACCTGTAAGCTCGGCTGTGCCTGTAAGCTCAGCTGTACCTGTAAGCTCGGCTGTACCTGTAAGCTCAGCTGTACCTGTAAGATCGGCTGTGCGTGTAAGCTCGGCTGTACCTGTAAGCTCGGCTGTGCCTGTAAGATCGGCTGTGCGTGTAAGCTCGGCTGTACCTGTAAGCTCGGCTGTGCGTGTAAGCTCGGCTGTACCTGTAAGCTCGGCTGTACCTGTAAGCTCGGCTGTACCTGTAAGCTCGGCTGTGCGTGTAAGCTCGGCTGTGCGTGTAAGCTCGGCTGTACCTGTAAGCTCGGCTGTGCGTGTAAGCTCAGCTGCACCTGTAAGCTCGGCTGTACCTGTAAGCTCGGCTGTACCTGTAAGCTCAGCTGTACCTGTAAGCTCGGCTGTACCTGTAAGCTCGGCTGTGCGTGTAAGCTCAGCTGTACCTGTAAGCTCGGCTGTACCTGTAAGCTCGGCTGTGCGTGTAAGCTCGGCTGTACCTGTAAGCTCGGCTGTGCGTGTAAGCTCGGCTGTACCTGTAAGCTCGGCTGTACCTGTAAGCTCGGCTGTGCGTGTAAGCTCGGCTGTGCGTGTAAGCTCGGCTGTGCCTGTAAGCTCGGCTGTACCTGTAAGCTCGGCTGTACCTGTAAGCTCGGCTGTGCGTGTAAGCTCGGCTGTACCTGTAAGCTCGGCTGTACCTGTAAGCTCGGCTGTGCGTGTAAGCTCGGCTGTACCTGTAAGCTCGGCTGTACCTGTAAGCTCGGCTGTGCGTGTAAGCTGGGCTGTGCGTGTAAGCTGGGCTGTGCGTGTAAGCTCGGCTGTACCTGTAAGCTCGGCTGTACCTGTAAGCTGGGCTGTACCTGTAAGCTCGGCTGTACCTGTAAGCTCGGCTGTGCCTGTAAGCTCGGCTGTACCTGTAAGCTCGGCTGTACCTGTAAGATCGGCTGTGCCTGTAAGCTCGGCTGTACGTGTAAGCTCGGCTGTACCTGTAAGCTCGGCTGTGCGTGTAAGCTCGGCTGTACCTGTAAGCTCGGCTGTACCTGTAAGCTCGGCTGTACCTGTAAGCTGGGCTGTGCGTGTAAGCTCGGCTGTGCGTGTAAGCTCGGCTGTGCGTGTAAGCTCGGCTGTGCGTGTAAGCTCGGCTGTACCTGTAAGCTCGGCTGTGCGTGTAAGCTGGGCTGTGCGTGTAAGCTCGGCTGTACCTGTAAGCTCGGCTGTACCTGTAAGCTCGGCTGTACCTGTAAGCTGGGCTGTACCTGTAAGCTCGGCTGTACCTGTAAGCTCGGCTGTGCGTGTAAGCTCGGCTGTACCTGTAAGCTCGGCTGTACCTGTAAGATCGGCTGTGCCTGTAAGCTCGGCTGTACGTGTAAGCTCGGCTGTACCTGTAAGCTCGGCTGTGCGTGTAAGCTCGGCTGTACCTGTAAGCTCGGCTGTACCTGTAAGCTCAGCTGTACCTGTAAGCTCGGCTGTACCTGTAAGCTGGGCTGTGCGTGTAAGCTCGGCTGTGCGTGTAAGCTCGGCTGTACCTGTAAGCTCGGCTGTGCGTGTAAGCTCGGCTGTACCTGTAAGCTCGGCTGTGCGTGTAAGCTGGGCTGTGCGTGTAAGCTCGGCTGTGCGTGTAAGCTCGGCTGTACCTGTAAGCTCGGCTGTGCGTGTAAGCTCGGCTGTACCTGTAAGCTGGGCTGTGCGTGTAAGCTGGGCTGTGCGTGTAAGCTCGGCTGTACCTGTAAGATCGGCTGTACCTGTAAGCTCGGCTGTGCGTGTAAGCTCGGCTGTACCTGTAAGCTCGGCTGTACCTGTAAGCTCGGCTGTGCGTGTAAGCTCGGCTGTACCTGTAAGCTCGGCTGTACCTGTAAGCTCAGCTGTGCGTGTAAGCTCGGCTGTACCTGTAAGCTCGGCTGTACCTGTAAGCTCAGCTGTGCGTGTAAGCTCGGCTGTACCTGTAAGCTCGGCTGTGCGTGTAAGCTCGGCTGTACCTGTAAGATCGGCTGTACCTGTAAGCTGGGCTGTGCGTGTAAGCTGGGCTGTGCGTGTAAGCTCGGCTGTACCTGTAAGATCGGCTGTACCTGTAAGCTCGGCTGTGCGTGTAAGCTCGGCTGTACCTGTAAGCTCGGCTGTACCTGTAAGCTCAGCTGTGCGTGTAAGCTCGGCTGTACCTGTAAGCTCGGCTGTACCTGTAAGCTCAGCTGTGCGTGTAAGCTCGGCTGTACCTGTAAGCTCGGCTGTGCGTGTAAGCTCGGCTGTACCTGTAAGCTCGGCTGTGCGTGTAAGCTCGGCTGTACCTGTAAGCTCGGCTGTGCGTGTAAGCTCGGCTGTGCGTGTAAGCTCGGCTGTACCTGTAAGCTCGGCTGTGCGTGTAAGCTCGGCTGTGCGTGTAAGCTCGGCTGTGCCTGTAAGCTCGGCTGTACCTGTAAGCTCGGCTGTACCTGTAAGCTCGGCTGTGCCTGTAAGCTCAGTTGTACCTGTAAGCTCGGCTGTGCCTGTAAGCTCGGCTGTGCCTGTAAGCTCGGCTGTCCCTGTAAGCTCGGCTGTGCCTGTAAGCTCGGCTGTACCTGTAAGCTCGGCTGTGCCTGTAAGCTCGGCTGTGCGTGTAAGCTCGGCTGTGCGTGTAAGCTCGGCTGTACCTGTAAGATCGGCTGTACCTGTAAGCTCGGCTGTGCGTGTAAGCTCGGCTGTGCCTGTAAGATCGGCTGTACCTGTAAGCTCGGCTGTGCGTGTAAGCTCGGCTGTACCTGTAAGCTCGGCTGTACCTGTAAGCTCGGCTGTGCCTGTAAGCTCGGCTGTACCTGTAAGCTCGGCTGTACCTGTAAGCTCGGCTGTACCTGTAAGCTCGGCTGTGCGTGTAAGCTCGGCTGTACCTGTAAGCTCGGCTGTACCTGTAAGCTCGGCTGTGCGTGTAAGCTCGGCTGTACCTGTAAGCTCGGCTGTACCTGTAAGCTCGGCTGTGCCTGTAAGCTCAGCTGTACCTGTAAGCTCGGCTGTACCTGTAAGCTCGGCTGTGCGTGTAAGCTCGGCTGTACCTGTAAGCTCGGCTGTGCGTGTAAGCTCGGCTGTACCTGTAAGCTCGGCTGTACCTGTAAGCTCGGCTGTACCTGTAAGCTCGGCTGTGCGTGTAAGCTCGGCTGTACCTGTAAGCTCGGCTGTGCGTGTAAGCTCGGCTGTACCTGTAAGCTCGGCTGTACCTGTAAGCTCGGCTGTGCGTGTAAGCTCAGCTGTACCTGTAAGCTCGGCTGTACCTGTAAGCTCGGCTGTGCGTGTAAGCTCGGCTGTACCTGTAAGCTCAGCTGTACCTTTAAGCTCGGCTGTACCTGTAAGCTCGGCTGTGCGTGTAAGCTCGGCTGTACCTGTAAGCTCGGCTGTACCTGTAAGCTCGGCTGTACCTGTAAGCTCGGCTGTGCGTGTAAGCTCGGCTGTACCTGTAAGCTCGGCTGTGCCTGTAAGCTCGGCTGTGCGTGTAAGCTCGGCTGTGCGTGTAAGCTCGGCTGTACCTGTAAGCTCGGCTGTGCGTGTAAGCTCGGCTGTACCTGTAAGCTCGGCTGTACCTGTAAGCTCGGCTGTGCGTGTAAGCTCGGCTGTACCTGTAAGCTCGGCTGTGCCTGTAAGCTCGGCTGTACCTGTAAGCTCGGCTGTACCTGTAAGCTGGGCTGTACCTGTAAGCTGGGCTGTACCTGTAAGATCGGCTGTGCGTGTAAGCTCAGCTGTACCTGTAAGCTCGGCTGTGCGTGTAAGCTCGGCTGTGCGTGTAAGCTCGGCTGTACCTGTAAGCTCGGCTGTGCCTGTAAGCTCGGCTGTACCTGTAAGCTCGGCTGTGCGTGTAAGCTCAGCTGTACCTGTAAGCTCGGCTGTACCTGTAAGCTCGGCTGTGCGTGTAAGCTCGGCTGTACCTGTAAGCTCGGCTGTGCGTGTAAGCTCGGCTGTACCTGTAAGCTCGGCTGTACCTGTAAGCTCGGCTGTACCTGTAAGTTCGGCTGTGCGTGTAAGCTCGGCTGTACCTGTAAGCTCGGCTGTACCTGTAAGATCGGCTGTACCTGTAAGCTCGGCTGTGCGTGTAAGCTCGGCTGTGCGTGTAAGCTCGGCTGTACCTGTAAGCTCGGCTGTGCGTGTAAGCTCGGCTGTACCTGTAAGATCGGCTGTACCTGTATGCTCGGCTGTGCGTGTAAGCTCGGCTGTACCTGTAAGCTCGGCTGTACCTGTAAGATCGGCTGTACCTGTATGCTCGGCTGTGCGTGTAAGCTCGGCTGTACCTGTAAGATCGGCTGTACCTGTATGCTCGGCTGTGCGTGTAAGCTCGGCTATACCTGTAAGCTCGGCTGTACCTGTAAGCTCAGCTGTGCGTGTAAGCTCGGCTGTACCTGTAAGCTCGGCTGTACCTGTAAGCTCGGCTGTACCTGTAAGCTCGGCTGTGCGTGTAAGATCGGCTGTGCGTGTAAGCTCGGCTGTACCTGTAAGCTCGGCTGTGCGTGTAAGCTCGGCTGTACCTGTAAGCTCGGCTGTACCTGTAAGCTCGGCTGTACCTGTAAGCTCGGCTGTGCGTGTAAGCTCGGCTGTACCTGAAAGATCGGCTGTACCTGTAAGCTCGGCTGTGCGTGTAAGCTCGGCTGTACCTGTAAGCTCGGCTGTACCTGTAAGCTCGGCTGTGCCTGTAAGCTCAGGTGTACCTGTAAGCTCGGCTGTACCTGTAAGCTCGGCTGTGCGTGTAAGCTCGGCTGTACCTGTAAGCTCGGCTGTGCGTGTAAGCTCGGCTGTGCCTGTAAGCTCGGCTGTACCTGTAAGCTCGGCTGTACCTGTAAGCTCGGCTGTGCGTGTAAGCTCGGCTGTACCTGTAAGCTCGGCTGTACCTGTAAGCTGGGCTGTACCTGTAAGCTGGGCTGTGCGTGTAAGCTGGGCTGTGCCTGTAAGCTCGGCTGTACCTGTAAGCTCGGCTGTACCTGTAAGATCGGCTGTGCGTGTAAGCTGGGCTGTGCCTGTAAGCTGGGCTGTACCTGTAAGCTCGGCTGTACCTGTAAGCTCGGCTGTGCGTGTAAGCTCGGCTGTACCTGTAAGCTCGGCTGTACCTGTAAGCTCGGCTGTGCGTGTAAGCTCGGCTGTACCTGTAAGCTCGGCTGTGCCTGTAAGCTCGGCTGTGCGTGTAAGCTCGGCTGTACCTGTAAGCTCGGCTGTGCGTGTAAGCTCGGCTGTACCTGTAAGCTCGGCTGTGCGTGTAAGCTCGGCTGTACCTGTAAGCTCGGCTGTACCTGTAAGCTCGGCTGTGCGTGTAAGCTCGGCTGTACCTGTAAGCTCGGCTGTACCTGTAAGCTCGGCTGTACCTGTAAGCTCGGCTGTGCGTGTAAGCTCGGCTGTACCTGTAAGCTCGGCTGTGCCTGTAAGCTCGGCTGTGCGTGTAAGCTCGGCTGTACCTGTAAGCTCGGCTGTGCGTGTAAGCTGGGCTGTACCTGTAAGCTCGGCTGTGCGTGTAAGCTCGGCTGTACCTGTAAGCTCGGCTGTACCTGTAAGCTCGGCTGTGCGTGTAAGCTCGGCTGTACCTGTAAGCTCGGCTGTACCTGTAAGCTCGGCTGTGCCTGTAAGCTCAGCTGTACCTGTAAGCTCGGCTGTACCTGTAAGCTCAGCTGTACCTGTAAGATCGGCTGTGCGTGTAAGCTCGGCTGTACCTGTAAGCTCGGCTGTGCCTGTAAGATCGGCTGTGCGTGTAAGCTCGGCTGTACCTGTAAGCTCGGCTGTGCGTGTAAGCTCGGCTGTACCTGTAAGCTCGGCTGTACCTGTAAGCTCGGCTGTACCTGTAAGCTCGGCTGTGCGTGTAAGCTCGGCTGTGCGTGTAAGCTCGGCTGTACCTGTAAGCTCGGCTGCACCTGTAAGCTCAGCTGCACCTGTAAGCTCGGCTGTACCTGTAAGCTCGGCTGTACCTGTAAGCTCAGCTGTACCTGTAAGCTCGGCTGTACCTGTAAGCTCGGCTGTGCGTGTAAGCTCAGCTGTACCTGTAAGCTCGGCTGTACCTGTAAGCTCGGCTGTGCGTGTAAGCTCGGCTGTACCTGTAAGCTCGGCTGTGCGTGTAAGCTCGGCTGTACCTGTAAGCTCGGCTGTACCTGTAAGCTCGGCTGTGCGTGTAAGCTCGGCTGTGCGTGTAAGCTCGGCTGTGCCTGTAAGCTCGGCTGTACCTGTAAGCTCGGCTGTACCTGTAAGCTCGGCTGTGCGTGTAAGCTCGGCTGTACCTGTAAGCTCGGCTGTACCTGTAAGCTCGGCTGTGCGTGTAAGCTCGGCTGTACCTGTAAGCTCGGCTGTACCTGTAAGCTGGGCTGTGCGTGTAAGCTGGGCTGTGCGTGTAAGCTGGGCTGTGCGTGTAAGCTCGGCTGTACCTGTAAGCTGGGCTGTACCTGTAAGCTGGGCTGTACCTGTAAGCTCGGCTGTACCTGTAAGCTGGGCTGTACCTGTAAGCTGGGCTGTGCGTGTAAGCTCGGCTGTGCGTGTAAGCTCGGCTGTGCGTGTAAGCTCGGCTGTGCGTGTAAGCTCGGCTGTACCTGTAAGCTGGGCTGTGCGTGTAAGCTGGGCTGTGCGTGTAAGCTCGGCTGTACCTGTAAGCTCGGCTGTACCTGTAAGCTGGGCTGTACCTGTAAGCTGGGCTGTACCTGTAAGCTCGGCTGTACCTGTAAGCTCGGCTGTGCGTGTAAGCTCGGCTGTACCTGTAAGCTCGGCTGTACCTGTAAGCTCGGCTGTGCCTGTAAGCTCGGCTGTACGTGTAAGCTCGGCTGTACCTGTAAGCTCGGCTGTGCGTGTAAGCTCGGCTGTACCTGTAAGCTCGGCTGTACCTGTAAGCTCAGCTGTACCTGTAAGCTGGGCTGTACCTGTAAGCTGGGCTGTGCGTGTAAGCTCGGCTGTGCGTGTAAGCTCGGCTGTACCTGTAAGCTCGGCTGTGCGTGTAAGCTCGGCTGTACCTGTAAGCTGGGCTGTGCGTGTAAGCTGGGCTGTGCGTGTAAGCTCGGCTGTGCGTGTAAGCTCGGCTGTACCTGTAAGCTCGGCTGTGCGTGTAAGCTCGGCTGTACCTGTAAGCTGGGCTGTGCGTGTAAGCTGGGCTGTGCGTGTAAGCTCGGCTGTACCTGTAAGATCGGCTGTACCTGTAAGCTCGGCTGTGCGTGTAAGCTCGGCTGTAACTGTAAGCTCGGCTGTACCTGTAAGCTCGGCTGTGCGTGTAAGCTCGGCTGTACCTGTAAGCTCGGCTGTACCTGTAAGCTCAGCTGTGCGTGTAAGCTCGGCTGTACCTGTAAGCTCGGCTGTACCTGTAAGCTCAGCTGTGCGTGTAAGCTCGGCTGTACCTGTAAGCTCGGCTGTGCGTGTAAGCTCGGCTGTACCTGTAAGATCGGCTGTACCTGTAAGCTGGGCTGTGCGTGTAAGCTGGGCTGTGCGTGTAAGCTCGGCTGTACCTGTAAGATCGGCTGTACCTGTAAGCTCGGCTGTGCGTGTAAGCTCGGCTGTACCTGTAAGCTCGGCTGTACCTGTAAGCTCAGCTGTGCGTGTAAGCTCGGCTGTACCTGTAAGCTCGGCTGTACCTGTAAGCTCAGCTGTGCGTGTAAGCTCGGCTGTACCTGTAAGCTCGGCTGTGCGTGTAAGCTCGGCTGTACCTGTAAGCTCGGCTGTGCGTGTAAGCTCGGCTGTACCTGTAAGCTCGGCTGTGCGTGTAAGCTCGGCTGTGCGTGTAAGCTCGGCTGTACCTGTAAGCTCGGCTGTGCGTGTAAGCTCGGCTGTGCGTGTAAGCTCGGCTGTGCCTGTAAGCTCGGCTGTACCTGTAAGCTGGGCTGTACCTGTAAGCTGGGCTGTACCTGTAAGCTGGGCTGTGCGTGTAAGCTCGGCTGTACCTGTAAGCTCGGCTGTACCTGTAAGCTCGGCTGTGCGTGTAAGCTCGGCTGTACCTGTAAGCTCGGCTGTACCTGTAAGCTCGGCTGTGCTTGTAAGCTCGGCTGTGCCTGTAAGCTCGGCTGTGCCTGTAAGCTCGGCTGTGCCTGTAAGATCGGCTGTGCCTGTAAGCTCGGCTGTACCTGTAAGCTCGGCTGTACCTGTAAGCTCGGCTGTACCTGTAAGCTCGGCTGTACCTGTAAGCTCGGCTGTGCGTGTAAGCTCGGCTGTACCTGTAAGCTCGGCTGTGCGTGTAAGCTCGGCTGTGCGTGTAAGCTCGGCTGTGCGTGTAAGCTCGGCTGTACCTGTAAGCTCGGCTGTGCCTGTAAGCTCGGCTGTGCGTGTAAGCTCGGCTGTGCCTGTAAGCTCGGCTGTGCGTGTAAGCTCGGCTGTACCTGTAAGCTGGGCTGTACCTGTAAGCTGGGCTGTGCCTGTAAGCTCGGCTGTGCGTGTAAGCTCGGCTGTACCTGTAAGCTCAGCTGTACCTGTAAGCTCGGCTGTGCGTGTAAGCTCGGCTGTGCGTGTAAGCTCGGCTGTGCGTGTAAGCTCGGCTGTACCTGTAAGCTCAGCTGTGCGTGTAAGCTCGGCTGTACCTGTAAGCTCGGCTGTGCGTGTAAGCTCGGCTGTACCTGTAAGCTCGGCTGTACCTGTAAGCTCGGCTGTACCTGTAAGCTCGGCTGTGCGTGTAAGCTCGGCTGTACCTGTAAGCTCGGCTGTACCTGTAAGCTCGGCTGTGCGTGTAAGCTCGGCTGTGCGTGTAAGCTCGGCTGTACCTGTAAGCTCGGCTGTACCTGTAAGCTCAGCTGTGCATGTAAGCTGGGCTGTACCTGTAAGCTGGGCTGTACCTGTAAGCTCGGCTGTGCGTGTAAGCTCGGCTGTGCCTGTAAGCTCGGCTGTACCTGTAAGCTGGGCTGTACCTGTAAGCTGGGCTGTACCTGTAAGCTCGGCTGTGCGTGTAAGCTCGGCTGTGCGTGTAAGCTCGGCTGTACCTGTAAGCTCGGCTGTGCGTGTAAGCTCGGCTGTACCTGTAAGCTCGGCTGTACCTGTAAGCTCGGCTGTACCTGTAAGCTCGGCTGTGCGTGTAAGCTCGGCTGTGCGTGTAAGCTCGGCTGTGCGTGTAAGCTCGGCTGTACCTGTAAGCTCGGCTGTACCTGTAAGCTCAGCTGTGCGTGTAAGCTCGGCTGTGCGTGTAAGCTCGGCTGTACCTGTAAGCTCGGCTGTACCTGTAAGCTCGGCTGTACCTGTAAGCTCGGCTGTGCGTGTAAGCTCGGCTGTGCCTGTAAGCTCGGCTGTACCTGTAAGCTCGGCTGTACCTGTAAGCTCAGGTGTACCTGTAAGCTCGGCTGTACCTGTAAGCTCGGCTGTGCGTGTAAGCTCGGCTGTGCGTGTAAGTTCAGCTGTACCTGTAAGCTCGGTTGTGCCTGTAAGCTCGGCTGTGCCTGTAAGCTCGGCTGTGCGTGTAAGCTCGGCTGTACCTGTAAGCTCGGCTGTACCTGTAAGCTCGGCTGTACCTGTAAGCTCGGCTGTGCGTGTAAGCTCGGCTGTACCTGTAAGCTCGGCTGTACCTGTAAGCTCGGCTGTGCGTGTCAGCTCGGCTGTACCTGTAAGCTCGGCTGTACCTGTAAGCTCGGCTGTACCTGTAAGCTCGGCTGTGCGTGTAAGCTCGGCTGTACCTGTAAGCTCGGCTGTGCGTGTAAGCTCGGCTGTACCTGTAAGCTCGGCTGTACCTGTAAGCTCGGCTGTGCGTGTAAGCTCGGCTGTACCTGTAAGCTCGGCTGTACCTGTAAGCTCGGCTGTACCTGTAAGCTCGGCTGTGCGTGTAAGCTGGGCTGTGCCTGTAAGCTCGGCTGTACCTGTAAGCTCGGCTGTACCTGTAAGCTCGGCTGTGCGTGTAAGCTCGGCTGTGCCTGTAAGATCGGCTGTGCCTGTAAGCTCGGCTGTACCTGTAAGCTCGGCTGTGCGTGTAAGCTCGGCTGTACCTGTAAGCTCGGCTGTACCTGTAAGCTCGGCTGTACCTGTAAGCTCGGCTGTGCGTGTAAGCTCGGCTGTACCTGTAAGCTCGGCTGTACCTGTAAGCTCAGCTGTGCCTGTAAGCTCGGCTGTACCTGTAAGCTCGGCTGTGCGTGTAAGCTCGGCTGTACCTGTAAGCTCGGCTGTGCCTGTAAGCTCGGCTGTACCTGTAAGCTCGGCTGTACCTGTAAGCTCGGCTGTGCCTGTAAGCTCGGCTGTGCCTGTAAGCTCGGCTGTGCGTGTAAGCTCGGCTGTACCTGTAAGCTCGGCTGTACGTGTAAGCTCGGCTGTACCTGTAAGCTCGGCTGTACCTGTAAGATCGGCTGTACCTGTAAGCTGGGCTGTACCTGTAAGCTCGGCTGTGCCTGTAAGCTCGGCTGTACCTGTAAGCTCGGCTGTGCCTGTAAGCTCGGCTGTGCCTGTAAGCTCGGCTGTACCTGTAAGCTCGGCTGTACCTGTAAGCTGGGCTGTACCTGTAAGATCGGCTGTACCTGTAAGCTGGGCTGTACCTGTAAGCTCGGCTGTGCCTGTAAGCTCGGCTGTAGCTGTAAGCTCGGCTGTGCCTGTAAGCTCGGCTGTACCTGTAAGATCGGCTGTACCTGTAAGCTCGGCTGTGCCTGTAAGCTCGGCTGTACCTGTAAGCTCGGCTGTGCCTGTAAGCTCGGCTGTACCTGTAAGCTCGGCTGTGCGTGTAAGCTCGGCTGTACCTGTAAGCTCGGCTGTACATGTAAGCTCGGCTGTACCTGTAAGCTCGGCTGTGCGTGTAAGCTCGGCTGTACCTGTAAGCTCGGCTGTACCTGTAAGCTCGGCTGTACCTGTAAGCTCGGCTGTGCGTGTAAGCTGGGCTGTACCTGTAAGCTGGGCTGTACCTGTAAGCTGGGCTGTGCGTGTAAGCTCGGCTGTGCGTGTAAGCTCGGCTGTGCCTGTAAGCTCGGCTGTGCGTGTAAGCTCGGCTGTGCCTGTAAGCTCGGCTGTGCGTGTAAGCTCGGCTGTACCTGTAAGCTCGGCTGTGCCTGTAAGCTCGGCTGTGCGTGTAAGCTCGGCTGTGCCTGTAAGCTCGGCTGTGCGTGTAAGCTCGGCTGTACCTGTAAGCTCGGCTGTACCTGTAAGCTCGGCTGTACCTGTAAGCTCGGCTGTGCCTGTAAGCTCGGCTGTGCGTGTAAGCTCGGCTGTACCTGTAAGCTCGGCTGTACCTGTAAGCTCGGCTGTACCTGTAAGCTCGGCTGTGCCTGTAAGCTCGGCTGTGCGTGTAAGCTCGGCTGTACCTGTAAGCTCGGCTGTGCCTGTAAGCTCGGCTGTGCGTGTAAGCTCGGCTGTACCTGTAAGCTCCAGCTGGGACTCCAATCCGGCACTCTCACATTCTGTCTCTTTGTTCATTCTTATTTCTGCAGGGAGATGACAAACATTAACTTCAGACATAGGCTGTCCCTGGGTTACCAGTGCTTGACATTTCACACTGACACTGCTCCCCTCATAGCATCACATTGAAAAGTCCAACATTTGTACAAACACGATCATCCCACTAACGGCAGAACTAGCTTCCTCTCTCTTTACTTTCGGTTAATGTTTCTTATGAGTTTTCTTGACTTATTGCAATATTGTGGAGGTATAGTTTCAATACGCAGTGAGTTTTGTGTATTTTTTAACTTATGGACATGAGTAAAAATAGAACTGTCCTTCCCTGGGTAGTTAGGGGTGACATAACGAGACAGAGGGAAAGAGTGACTGACAGTGAGAGAGAGGGTGAGGGAGAAAAGGAGAGAAAGAGAGAGCGAGAGGGAGGAAAGATTGCGAAATAGAGATATAGGAAAGAGATAATGAGTCAGAGATATTAAGATACAGATGGACAAAAGAGATAACCGGGAGAAGTAGTGATAGTGAGAGAGAGTGGGAGATAGAGATATAGAGAGGCAATGAGAGAGAGAGAGAGAGAGAGAGTGAGATGGAAAGATAGATAGAGAAAAGAAAATCAAGGGGAAAGACAGAGAAAAAGAGGAAAAGATAGAGAAAAGAAAACAAAAGAGAGATAAAGCAGCGGGGGGGAATGAGCGTCAGAGGTGAGGGATGGCGAGAAATGGAACACAGCATGGGGAGGGAATGAGAGAGCAGAGCAGAGACAGAGGAGGAAAGGAAGGGGAGACATTGAGACTGGTGAGCTGGTGGGACAAGAGGGAGAGGAGACAGCGGGAGACTGAGTGGAGAGGCTAGTCACTCCTGTGTACCTTGACCACAGGAGGGAGGCCTGCAGATCCCAGAGTGGGGGAGGCAAGGAACAATCCCCGGAGAAGTGGACCGATCTCAGTGGGGGAGGGGTAACTGTTCCAGCGGCTCAGGGTGGGGTCGAGGAGGGAGGGAGGGAGGGGAAGGGCCCCCCACAGGAGTTGAGGAAGTGACCAAGGGTCAGGGGAGGGGGGTATATAAACACAAGAGTTTCTGCAGATTCTGGAAATCCAGCGTAACACGTACAAGATGCTGGAGAAACTCGGCAGGTCAAGCTGCATCAAGGGAGAGGAATAAGAAATTGACTCTTTATTCGTCCCCACAGATGCTGCCTGACCTGCTTGGTTCCTAGGTCATTTTGCAAAGGGAGAGACCGGCCCTGGCTTGTCTCTGGGAATGGCCACTGGCAGGGTAAAAGGAGGAAAACAGCAGCCCAGGATGTGGGTAGGTAGCAAGAGGACATACTGGGTATGTACCGTGGGGGGTGGGGTAGCTGGGGTGCTGACATCGGCGGTGGGTTCCATGCCTAAAGGGGTGGCGGGGCGAATGCCAACCCCTAAGCAGATAGTCTGCCCGCAGCATGGAAGCTATGGCCAGGAAAGCTCACAGATCCCTCTCCTTCCCCGGGAGGCTGAAGAAATTTGACATGTCTCCATGGACCACTGACTTTTATCGGTGCACCATAGAAACATCCTATCTGCACGCACCACAGCTTTGTCCAGCAACTACTCTGCCCGTGAGCACAAGAACATCACAAAAACCAGTGCTCCCCCCCCCCCCATGGACTCTGTTTACACTATTCACTGTCTTGGTAAAGCAGCCGGCTTAATGAGTCACCCCACCCACCCTGGACAGTCTCTCTGCTCCCCCCTCCCATCCGGCAGAAGATACAAAACCCTGGACGTACAGATTCCTGGCTCAAGGATATGATCGAATTCAAGTGAGACTTTCGGCTTTGTTAAAATTGCTTTGTCTTTGTAAGCAAGGTGGGACAGTGGAAAACTGATTGGATGAGGACTATCCAATCAGGAGGGATGGACGACGGGGGTATAAATACCACCGGACTAGGCATGCCCAGGCATCATCCCTGATGAAGATGGCAGAATTTATCATCAAAACTTCAGTTAAAATAGATGCCTGACATGACTGGAAGCCTGAGAAGAGTTTATTAATAATAAATCAATATCAATACCAATACCAAGACAGTCTCAGCCAATCAAGTCATTCTGTTTTTGCAGTACCGAGTAACTTAATGTGTCATGGGTGCAGCTGCCCACCCCCACAGCTCCAAGCCCACTCGCTGAACCTCACCTCCCCTTCACCCATCTGTCCAGCTCTCCGTCCTGCTACCAATACCTCTGGGGCTAGTGGGACTGATGGCTCAACTCTCTGGATGGAGAGGTTGTCCCCAGATGGGGCAGACCTGATTGTTTCAGATGGTAGGGTGGAGGGAAGGGGTTCCAGTACAAAGAGTGCCTCAGAGCGATACTACATGCTTACAGACCATTCAGCCCAACCATTTTGTGTCGACCTCGGTGCCTAACTTGGCTAGTCCTGACTCCCCAAAAACTTTATCCCCATCTCCAAAGCATAGGTCAGGAGGGAGTGGACTGCCCTCTGCCTGCCTTGGGGAATGTGGTTTTAACATGACACCAACAGCATCCAGGACGTGGCAGTACTCACAGTGAGGGAAAAACAGGCCTCCCACTGAAACTAGAAATGGCATCTTAACACATTGACTCAGGGAGAACATGATCTAGCGACTAACAGAAATGATCCATCCCAGAAAGCTGGTGGGACAATTGCACATTGCCTAACCATTTGCAATGTAGTAGTCAGTGCTGGTAACATTTTAATTAAATGCTGGAGGCCAGAGTTCCTGGAGTTCCTGCTAAACTAAGAGGACCCCTTTTGTAACCGTAGGGTTTTCATTTGTGGATGTTCTACTTCAGCTGACTGGTCTCTGGTTAAACTCATGAACAGCAGTGGAAAGAAGACCCCCATCTCGACAGCGTGAAGCGTAAATGGGGACGTATCTCGAGCAGGGGTTCCTAGCTGTTGTCCACGGAGCCCTTGCTTAATGGTATTGGTCAATGGCATAAAAAAAGGTCGGGGACCCTGATCTAGAGCAACGCACACAAAATGCTGGAGAAACTCAGCAGGTCAGGTGGCATCTATGGGAGGAGAATAAACAGTTGACATTTTTGGCTGAGACTCTTCATCAGGATCGGAAAGGAAGGGGCAGATGTCAGAGTAAGAAGGTGAGGTGGAGTACAAGCTGGCGGGAGATGGGCGAGGGGGAAGGTGGGTGGGTGTGAATGAAGTAAGAAGCTGGGAGAGGATAGGTGGAAGCGGTACAGGGCTGAAGGAAATGTCTAACAGGTGAAGACAGTGGACCATGGAATAAAGAGAAGGAGGAGGGGACCAGAGGGAGGCATGGGCTGCGATGGAATTGCTGAGCTGTAACGTTTTGGAATTGGTTTATTATTGTCACATGTACTGAGGTACAGTGAAAAGCTCGTCTTGCATACTGTTCATACACATTACACAGTGCATTGAGGTAGAACAAGATAAAACAATGACAGAATAGAGAATAAAGTGAACAGCGACAGAGAAACTGCAGAGCAGGTAAACAGTAAGGTGCAAGACTATAACGAGGGAGACTGTGAGGTCAAAAGTCCTTTTTAACTTACTGTTGGTCTGCTCAATATAACGGTGGGGTAGGAGCTGTCCATGAACCTGGTGGTGAGTGCTTTCAGGCTTTCGTACCTTCTGCCCGATGGACAAAGGGAGAAGAGAGAAAGTCAGGGGTGGACAGGGTTTTCGATTATGATGGCTGTGTTACTGAGGCAGTGAAAGAGCTCACAGAGGGGAGGCTGGTTTTTGTGATGTTCGAAGCTGAGTCCACAACTCTGCAATTTGTCAACTAAAGGAGTTTTATTTCACCATAAAGACTGTAAATATGGCTAGAAAGCCAGGGTTACATTTCCCTGCCACACTTGGCCACCTGCACAATCCTGCTCTTCAAGTGAACACAGTAATTGTGGCACAGAGCACTACCGCACAGAAACAAGCCTTTTTGGCCCAGCTAGTTCATGCTGATCTGATCTTCTGCCTAATCCCACCTACCTGCACCCTGACCATATCCCTCCTTACCACTCTCATACATCTACAGATTCATTAAACATTACAATTGAACCCGCATTTACCATTTACACTGGCAGCTCATTCCACATTCACAACACCCTCTGAGTGAAGAAGTTTCCCCTCAGATTCCCCTTAAATATTTTACCTTTCATCTTAAACCTATGGCCTCCATTTCCATTCTTATCCAATCTAAGAGGAAAAAGTCTGCATACCCCTATCTATACCCTTCATAATTTTGTATGATCTTCCCCAGTCTCCTGTACTGCAGTGAATGAAATCGTAACCTACTCAACCTCTCCCTAAATCTCAGGTTCTCAAGCCCCAACACCATCCTTGCAAATTTTCTTGGTACTCTTTCAATCTGATTGATATCCTTCCTGTAGCTAGATGGCCAAAACTGCACACTGTACTTCAAACTAGACCTCACTAATGTCTCAGCGTCTTACACAACTTGATATATGATCTGAACAGCATCATTTCAGAGGTTACACAATGGAATTTCTAGCTGTAATTTCTTACTGAGATAGGGGAAATGGGCCAGAGACTTAGAGAGACTCTGAAGGTGACCTTCTTCTGCCTGAGTGCTGAGTACTTGGAACACACTGTCAGAGATAGAGAGGTGAAACCATAGTCACTGACAGCACTAAAGATTTGACTGGACGAGTAGTTGGATCTCCCAGGCAAAGGGTATGGGGGGGCCAAGTTCTCGAAGATGTGGTGAAAGCAGATGCTTGACCACAGGTCAGTGCAGATAGCGGACTGAACAGCCTTTTTCCATGCTGTATGATTCTATGAAGTTTTACACCATTCCAACACTGTCACTGATGGGCTCAAATGATTTTGTTTTACTTGAAATTCTTACCCAGGTTTGCTGATGATATTCTTGCACTTTTTCCATGACAGATACTTTCTCATATTGCCCCTTACTGGATAATTAATCTCTGCCACCCAGCTGTGGGGAGCACACTCACCGATCTCCCTGCATGGCCTCCAGTGCCCTACAATTTAATCACACTTTGCTGCAAGTGAAATGATACCCTTTGGAAGGACTCGTAAGTGTGAAACCTACACAGTGATTGGTAGGGTCAGGAGCCATACCACAACGAAACAGGCTCTTCAGCCAAACTTGTCCATGCTGTACAAGATTTCCACCTGCCTGCTCCAGGTACCACAGAAAACACAGGACTCTACAACTACAAAGGCACACTAAAACAGCTGGCTCCACTTCATTAGGAGCCCAAGATTTGTTACGTCATCAAAGACTCTAAAAAATTTCTACAGATGTGCAGTGGAGAGAACCCCTCCTGGAGCATCATCTCCTGGTATGGAGGTCTAATCCACAGGGTCGAAAGAAGCTGTAGACTCAGTCAGCTCAAGACTCCCCACCATTGAGGACATCTCCGAAAGTCTGTGGCTCATGAAAGTGGAGGTACAGGAGCCTGGAGATCCACACTGAATGTTTTAGTACCAGTTTCTTCCTCTACACCACCAAATTTCTGAACAGTCCACAAACCTACAATCACCACCTTGTTATTCACCTTTTGTACTATTTATTCAATATAGAGGTGTTGAACTTTGACAGGACAAATGAAAGGAGAAGGTGTACTATAAAGGGTAGGCCTCTATAGCATTGAGGTACAGAGGGATCTCTGAAAGTGGTCACACTAGTGGATAAAACAGTAACGAAGGTATATAGCATGATTGTCTTCATTGGTAAGTGTTTTTAGTAGAAGAGTGAGGAAGTCACTCTGCAGCTGTATGAAACATTAGTCACACCACACTTGGAGTATTGCGTGCAGTATAACTGTCCTATTATAGGAAGGATGTGGAGAGGGGGAGGCTGCAGAAGAGGTTTACCAGGAAGTGTCTGGATTAGAGGATATGAACTATCAAGAAGAAGTTAAGCACACTTGTATTGTTCTCCTTTGAGTATTGGTGAATGAATGGAAACCTTACAGAGGTTTTTAAAACTATAAAACTATAAACTATAAGAGGAAAAGTTAGGGTAGACAGTTAGAAACTATTCAGACAGCTGAAGGCATGCTTTTAGGGCTGGTTGAGGAGGGAAGTTTAAAGCTGCCGTAAGGGACAATTTTTTTTACACAGACAGTGATAGGTACCTGGAATGGATTACCAGGGGTAGTGGTGGATGCAGGAAGCTTGGTAGAGTTTAGGAAGCTGTTAGAAAGATACAGGAATACGAGTATAGAAGAATATGGAGGATACATAGGAGGAGAGCAATTATTATAAATTGGCCAGTCTTGATGAAGGGTCTCGTCCCAAAATGTCAACTGCTTATTCATTTCCATAGATGCTGCACGACCTGCTGAGATCCTCCAGCAATTTGTGTGTGGCTTTCTAAATTGGCATCAAGATTGGCACATTGTGGGCCGAATGCCTGTCCAGTGCTGTACTGTTCTATGCTTGATGTTGTTCAAAATCTTAATTCCATAAATGTGATAATCGGAAACATATTTTTAAAACTTCTGATATTCTTAGACACGGCAGGTAGAGAAAAGGGAGCACTGCTACTGCTATGTGGCAGCTGCCAGTGAGCACACAAGCAGGATGTTGGGCAGATGAATGTGTGGCTGCAGAGGTGAGGCTGGAGAGAGAGTCATTGCTCTCTAGGGCACTGGATGCATGTCCAGGGGAGAAGGCCAAATAGACTGCCCCTCACCAGGACCAAAATGGGGAGCAAGCTCGAAAACATTGAGAGCCAGTGCACTTGCTCTTTGCTATTCCACTGCTGAATATGCCTGCCCTGCATGGGAAAGATCTACTCATGCTAAGAAGATAGATGCCATTCTGAATGCAAGCTGCCGACTTATCACCGGTTGTTTAAAACCAACAAACACCAACAGCCTATATATCCTGGCGGGTATTGCTCCCCCTGATATAAGAAGAATGGTATGACTCCGTCAAACATCAGATGAGAGGCACCCTCTACATGGTCATACCCAGCTGCCTAAAGTCAAGGAAGAGTTTCATGAACAGTGTTGTTCCATTGCAATTAACCCATCCGAAGCCCGCATCGCCTTGTTGAAAGACCGGCTCGCCAGTCTCAAACAACCCCCAACAAAGGAAATTCCACCAGATGAAAGCCTTCCCCATGAGCTAATTGCAACTGGGCAACCTGGAAGTGCCTGAACAGACTGAGGACTGGTGTAGGCCTTTCAAAGCTGTCACTAAGCAAATGGGGATATACACCCAGCCCGACAACTTGTGAATGTGGAGCTGAGCCACAAATTATGCAACATCTCCTGCAATGCCCATCGCAAGAAGAACCCTGTACCATTGCAGATCTTGCTGAGTTCAACAACATGGCACAAAAATGTGTCCATTTCTGGCTGGGCCATGTAAAGACTGTCCATGGACACGATAAGAAGACCAGGACCAGAACCAGTCTGGATTGAGTTTAAGGGAGGAAGGCTGGGCAGGTGGAAAATGTATCAGTGGGGGAACATTATTGTAGAAGTGATCACAAAACAGCATAGACATAGAAAAGAGGAGGGATAGTAAAGGCTCCAAATCAGGATAAAGTCAGTTCTACTGGAGCTAGCAAGACTGGACTAGAAGGAGACACTTGGAAGAAAATCAGTCCCAGAGCAAAAGAAGGATCTTGAGGAGAGATTGAATGTGTTCCGGTCAAACACGTTTCCACAAACAAAGAGGGTAGGACAGCTAAATATAGGAGCACTCAGTGAAAGATAAGGCAAGAAAGGGAAGCTTATTTCAGACACCAGGAGTGCAGAGTGCAACTCGAAGAGAAGTGAGGAAGATGAAGACGCAGTAAAAAATAATCATGATAATATTTTTCGCAAAAGAGGGTATGAATCAATGATGTAGCTTAGAAAAATAAATGTGAAACCATGGATCGGTAAACAGGGTAAAAGAGGAAGTGGTGAGGCGTTTATCTGAAACTTTAATTCTGTTTCAGATGCTGTCTGACCTGCTGATCGTTTTCAGTATTTTCTGCTTTTATTTTAGATTTCCAGCATCTGCTGTTGCTTTGATATTCATTTATCTTTAAAGGATTTATCGTCCTGGAGTATAGATAAATTAGCAGGCCCAGATAACGCATATGACAGGCTGTTAATAGAAGCAAAGGAGAAAACTGGAAAGGCTCTCCCTACAATTTTTAAATCTTCATGACTGCAGGGAGTGGAGGAGAGTTGGTGTTGTACAAGATGGTGGTGGGGGGGGGGGGGACAGTGCAAGTACAATGCCGTTAGCACTGGGATCCATACTGAAGGGTGGATAGATCTTGACTGAGGTGGGCACAGATTGATCATGGCAGTCAGTGCAGGTTTGTTAAGGGAACATCATGTTTGAAAGAGGTGATGAGGTGAAGGTGGATGAAGCACGTGATGTAGGTTACATGGAGTCTGGCGAAACTTTTAACAGGTGAGCAGAGAAGTAGGAGCCCGTGGGACCCCCAAGGCAAGTGGGGTCCAAGGTGAGTGGGTTCAGCAGCAGGATCAGACAGCAAGGGTGCTCCCTTTGGGAAGGGGTGCACAAGCCTCAGTACTCCACCCTCGCCTTCAGAAAGAGACCTCAACGATCCAGGACTTGGTGGGGGAAGGTGGGCAAGGGGTCTCCAGCAGTACAAAGATCAGCCATGCATCCACAGCCCAGACTGCAGGACGATCACAATAGACTGAGCTGGGCAAATAGATTTTAGCCAGGTTAGTGTTTCTGGTCTGTCTCTGAAGCTCAGCAGGTAACAGTGGTTGGAGATTCAAGAGTTAGGGGGACAGATACACCAGGATGGCATGTTGCCCCCCCCCCCCCAGATGTCAGGGTTAAGGTCATCTTGGAGCATCCTCAAGGGGTAAGTTGAGTAGCCCGAGGTTGTAATGCACACTTGCACCAAAGACAGAGGAAGGGTGGGGGAGTAGGTCCTGCACAGTGAGTATAGGGAGTTGGGAAAGAGACTGAAAAGCAAGACCTCGAAGGTAGCAACCTTTGGATTACTCCTGGTGCTACAAGACTGTGAGGGCAGGAGTAGAAAGACAGAATGGATAAATATGTGGCTGAGAACTGGTGCACATGGCAGAGTTTCAGGTTCTTGGATCTTCGGAATGTCTTCTGGGGCAGGAGTGTTCTACCTGTACAAGATGAGTGGATTGCACTTTAACATTGGGAACCAATATCCTGGCTGGGAAGCTCACTAGTGCTACTCAGGAGAGTTTCAACTAGTTTGGCAAGGGGGTGGGAACCAGAGCATTAGGTTGGAAAATGGAGGGATTGAGAGAAAGGTTGTTGCCATGACCAGTAAGAATATTGATAGATACATTGGGATAGACAGGTTAAAATGTGCATATTTTAAAGCAAGAAGAAATATGGGTAAGGCTGAAGAATTCAGAAGAACATGGATCAGTACACGGAACTATGATGTGGCCATAACAGAGACTTGATTGAGAGAGAGAGAGACATGGCTTGATGCTTCAAGTTCCACGGTTTCAAAGCTTAAAGAATGATATAGCTGGAGATAAAATAAATTTGGGGGAGGGGAGTTATGCTATTAATCAGCTGCATTCAGAGGACACCATTAGACCATATGACATTGGAGCAGAATTAAACCATTTGGCCCATTGAGTCTACTCTGCCATTTCATCACGACTGATCCATTTTTCCTCTCAGCCACAATCTCCTGCCTTCTCCCCACATTCCTTCATGCCCTGACCAAACAAGACCCTATCAATCTCGGCCTTAAAGGCTGTGTCCTCTGGTCTTCCTCTTCACATCTTCTTCACATTCACTCTATTGAGGCTTTTCATCATTCAATAGATTTCAATTAGGTCACCCCTTATTCATCTGAATCCCAATGAATACAAGCATAGAGTTATGACAAGCCATTCAATCCTGGAATCACTTTTGTGAACCTCCTTTGAATCCTCTCCAGTTTCAGCACATCCTTTCTAAGATAAGGGCCTTAAAACTGCTCACAATACTCCAAGTGAGGCCTCACCAATGCTTTATAAATATTCCATCCTTGATTTTATATTCTCGTCCTCTTGAAACGAATGCTAACATTGCATTTGCCTTCCTCACCACAGACTCAAGCTTCAAGTTAACTTTTAGGGAATCCTGCACAAGGACTCCCAAGTCCCTTTGTGCCTCCGTTTTTTTTTTGTATTTTCTCTCCATTTAGAAAATAGTTAACCCTTTCATTTTTTCTACCAGAGTGAATGATCATACACTTCTCAACACTGTGTTCCATCTGCCACTTCTTTGCCCATTCTCCTAATATGTCTAGATCCTTCTGTAACCTCTCTACTTCCTCAAAACTACCTTCCTCTCCACCTACCTTCGTATCATTTGCAAACTTTGCAACAAAGCCATTAATCAATTATCCAAATCATTGACATATAACCTAAAAATAGTTGGTCCGAAAACAGACCCCTGTGGAAGACCACTAGTCACCAGCAACTGACCAGAAATGGTTCCTTTTATTCCCACTCTTTGCGTCCTGCCAGTCAGCCACTGCTTTATCCATGTTAGAATCTTCCCTGTACAGAATGGAGGCATCATCCTCTGCATCTATATGGATACATCTCAAGTACGAGAAAGGTGCAATCACTATATTGGATGATGCAGAGTCCCCAATAACCACTGAGATATTGAGGAACAGGTATGCAGGCTGATATAAGAACAATAACGTTGTTGCCGTGGTGACTTCACCTTCTCCAATATAGACATGGACCCCCTTAGTGCAAGAAGTTTAGGTAGAGGAGAAATTGTTAGGTACATCCAGGAGAGTTTCTTAAATCAATGTGTAGCCATTCCATCAGAGATGGAGCTACACTGGACCTGATGCTGGGAAATGAGCCTGGCCAGGTGACTGACCTTTCAGTGGGGAACAATTAGGGAACTGTGACCATAATTCCTTAGGTTTTAAGATAACTATAGATAAAGATAAGTTGGTATAGACTTTATGGGAGAGTATTAAATTGGAGCAGGGAAAATTATGAGACTATTAAACAGAAAATAGGGAAAGTTCATTGGGAACAGCTGCTTTTGGGCAAGTCCACATGTTACATGTGGAGCGTGTTTAAAGACCAACTACACAAAGTACAGGAAATGCATGTTCCAGTAGGAAGGAAGGTTAAGAATGGCAAGGTCAGGGAACTTTAGATGGCGAGAGAGATGGCAAATGTGGTCAAGAAGAAAAAGGAAGTACATGTAGTGTTTAGTAAGCCAAAATTAAGCAGAGGTTTATGAAGAAGATGGAAAAGAACTCGAGCAGAGAGTTAGGAAAGCCAGAATGAGTCATAAAAAGTCCTTGGCAAGTAAGATTAAAGAGAATCCCAAGGCAATCTATACGTACATCAACAGCAAGAAGATAACTAGGGAGAGGGTAGGACCACTCAAAGATAAAGAAGGGAACATGTGTTTGGAGGTGAAGAAGATGGATAGAGAGATCAGTGTGGAGCATATTAATGTGAAAGGATGTTTTAAGATAAAAGAGGAGATAGGGTTGGGTCTTTTAAAGAACACTAAGGTGGATAAGTTCACAAGGTATGATGTGCTATATGGGCCTTGACCAATATCTTTGTGTTCCCTCTGAGGTCTCAGATGACTGGTGATTAGCTAATGTTGTTCTATTATTCAAGAAGGGAACTAGAGATAATCCTGGAAACAATAGACCACTAAGTCTCACGTCAGGGGTAGGGATATTACTGGAGAGGATGCTTCGGGATTGGATTTACGACTGTTTGGAAAACCTTGGCCTAATTAGTTACCGTCAGCATGACCGCGCAGAGAAAGTTGTGTCTTACTAACTTGACTGAGTTTTTCAAGAAGGTGACAGAGGTGATTGATGCAAGTAGAGCTGTGGATGTTGTCTACATGAACTTTATTAAGGTGTTTAACAAGGTCCCTCATGGGAGGCTCATTGAGAAGATTAAGATGAATGGGATCCTTGGTGAATTGGCTGTCTGAATTCAAAACTGGCTTCCACATTGAAGAAAGAGGGTAGTGGTCAATCAGACCTACCTGGGCTGAAGATGTTCTGCAGGGATCTGTACTGGGACCTCTACTGTTTGTGTATATATAAATGACTTGGATGGGGTGTAGAAGATTGTCAAAGAATACAGTGGGAAATAGAGCAGTAGCAGTTATGGGCAAAGAAATGACAGATGGAGTTTAACCCGGCCAAATGTGAAGTGTTGCACTTTGGGAGATCAGAGGTAAAGAGACGGTGTACTGTTAAAGGCAAGACCCTTAACAGTGTTGATGAGTAGAGGGATTTTGAGGTCCCATGTCCATAGTTCCCTGAGTGTGGCTACACAGGCTGATAGGGTGATAATGAAGTATATAGACATTCAGTTCAAGAGGCAGGAAGTTATGGCAGCTTTAGAGAACTCTGGTTTAGGCCACATCTGGAGTATTGCATTCAATTCGGGTTGCCCACTATAGGAAGGATGTGGAGGCCTTGAAGGGGGTGCAAAAGAGGTTCACCAGGATGCTGCCAGGATTAGAGGGCACGTGGGTTTGAGGACAGGTTGGGCAAACTTGGATTGGTGGAGTGGTGGAAGATGAGGGGAGATCTGACAGAAGTATACAAAATTATGGGGGGTAAAGATAGGTTAAATGCATGCAGGCTTCTTCCAATGAGGTTGGTTGGGATTACAACCAGCGGTCATGGGTTAAGGGTGAAAGGTGAATGGTTTAAGTGAAACATGAGGGGAAACTTCCTCAGTCAGAGGGTTGTGAGTGTGGAACAAGCTGCCAGCACAAGTAGTGTGTGTGAGCTCAATTTCAATGTTTAAGAGAAGTTTGGATAGGTACATTGACAGCAGAGATATGGGAGCAAGCAATTTAAATGGTTCTGGCATGGACTAGATGGGTTCCTGGAATGTGCTGCCAGGGTTGGAGGTGGAGGCTTTCAAGAGGCATTTGGATAGGCACAGAATGGGAGGGATATAGACTAGTGTAGCCAGAAGGAATGGATTTAGTTGGATGTTTTCCCCCCACTAATTAATTAGTTCAGTAAGGTAAAATTGGATAGGTATATGGAGAGGAAAGGAGTGGAGGGTTATGGGCTGAGTGCGGGTAGGTGGGACTAGGTGAGATTAAGAGTTCGGCACGGACTAGGAGGGCCGAGATGGCCTGTTTCCGTGCTGTGATTGATATATGGTTATGGGCTGAAGGGCTTGTTTTTGTGCTGGTCTACAGTATGTTCTATGAGCAAAACCAGGAAAGGGGGAAAGCAATGGGGGGCAGTGAGATGATTAACCCTAACCCTAACCCTAACCTCTATTGCCTCATGCACAGAGTGTAAGGAACAGGGAAGCTATGCTCAAACTGTATCAACACCAACTGGGCCATTGATTCAGTGCTGCATATGGTCGGAGGAACCACATTACAGGAAGGACGTGATTACTCTGGAGAGGGTATAAGGTCGTTGGCTCTAGCTATGAGGATGGACTGGACTGGCTGGATTGTTTCCCTTGGAGCTGCGGTAAGACTTCACTGCAACTTATAAAATCGACAAGTGATTACTGAATCCTTTGGGTGCGCCCAGGCCACGTCCACTAGACAGAAAAAACAGAGCCTGCATTGGTATCGACTCTGATTCCACGACTCACAGAAGGATGGAATCCTTCAGCCAAAACAGGCCTCAATGCAAGCGGGCAGCGCAGTGGCCAGGGAAAATCACAACTTCCCACATGGACCCTCAGCAGCACTGACAGCCGGGAGAGACTCAGACTGAGTAAACAGGAAAGACATTGCATATGTCAGTCAGGCTGAGGGACTCGACTGATGCATTCTCATTCATGAGACTTACAGCACAGGCCGGCTCACCATGTTTTTAATTAAATTAGTAATCAAATGCAGAACTAAATTAATCCTTCTGCCTACACAATGTCCTTAACCCTCCATTCTCTGCACATTCGTATACTAAGAGCCTCTTAAGTGCCTCTATTGCATCTGCCTCCACCAACACGCCTGGCACAGCATTCCAGGCCGCCACAACTCTGTGTTAAAAACACAGTCCCACAGATCTCCTTTGAACTTACTCCCCTCTCACTTTACACATATGCCCTCTAGTATTAGATATTTCACCCCTCACCTGAATGAATGCAGCTCCATCAACACTCAAGAAGTTTGACAGCATCCAGTACAAGGCAGCCCACTCGATTGATACCCCTTCGGCAAGCATCCAATCCCCCCACCATCGGCGAACAGTTGCAGCAGTGTGTACTATCTACAGGATGCACTGCAACAACACACCAAAGTTCCTAAGGCAGCACCTTCCAGACCCACAATCACTACCATCTAGCAGGGCGAGAACAGCAGATACCTGGGAACACACCACTTGGAAATCCCCCTCCAAGTCACTCACCATCCTGACTTGGAAACATAACATCGTTCTTTCACTGTCGCTAGTCAAAATCAAAAACATGGGTCTTGTTTGCCACATGTAACTTCAATACTGATTTTTGTCTTATTATAAGAAGCGTTTCATATTTACAAAATATATTCATAGTGTGGAGTAGTAGTATATTGCGTTAAGAGTTCTGAATGTATACAAAAGCGACTATTATTAGTTCTTTCTACAGAAGTGGAATCTTTTTTTTGGTTAACACACAAAATATACACACCATTAAGATGTACGAATTCAATGACATCTTTAGAATGGAATTGATGGAATCACAATTAATAATTCATTAATATTAATTAATAAGTATTTATAATTAATAATCACAATTCCACTTTTTCAATTGCATGGCAATATTGCAAAATATCTGATTTAGGATGACGGGTGGGGTGAGAAGGAAGCTTAATGTCTCAACAGAAATGTTTGAAATTCAAATTCAGCAGGTTTTTTCCACTGAGGTTAGGGGAGAAAAAGACCTGAGGCTATGGGTTAAGGGTGAAGGGGGAAAAGTTTAAAGGGAACATTGGGGGGGCTTCTTCACACAGAGAATAGTGGGAGTGTGGAATGAGCTGCCGGATGAAGTGGTAAATGCGGGCTCACTTTTAACATTTAAGAAAAACTTGGGACAGGTACATGAATGAGAGGTGTATGGACGGATATGGTCCAGGTGTAGGTCAGTGGGACTAGGCAGAAAAATGGTTTGGCACAGCCAAGAAGGGCCAAAAGGACTGTTTCTGTGCTGTAAAGATCTATGGTTCTATGGAATTCCCTCCCTAACAGCACTGTGGGTGTACCTACACCTCAAGGACTGCAGCGGTTCAAGAAGACCGCTCCTCACCACCTTCTCAAGGGCAACTGGGGATGGGCAATAAATGTGGGCCTAGCTCATGAAGCCCACATCCCGTAAGTGAATAAATTAGCAAAATAAAATAAAACCTTGAGGAAAAGATACTGGTTGTTGATCTATGCCTTTCACAATCTTATAAATTTCTATCGGATTTCCACAGCCTCTGTTATTCCAGAGAAAACAACCCAAGTTTATCCAACCTCTCCTTCCAGCCCATACCCTCTAACCCAGGCAGTATCCTAGTGGAACTCTTATGCACCCTCTCCAAAGCCTCCACATCCTTCCTGCAAAAGAGCTCCCAGAACTGAAAACAATATTCCAGATGCAGCCGAAGCAGAGTTTTACTAAGTTGCATTATAACTTCCTGACTCCTGAACTCAGTGCTTTGACGATACAAGTAAGCCACGTGACTTCTTTACCACCATCATCCTGTGCAGCCACTTTCAGAGACCTGTGGACTTGGACCCCTGTACAAGAATAGGGTGGAGGATAAAGCTGTCTGCTTGGCAGAGGCATCTATTATCGGAGAGTGTGGGTCGGGGATTTAAGGAGGAACATTTTTTTCACCCGGAGGTGGGGGTGGTTAGAATCTGGAACACAATACCTGAGGGGGTGGTGGGGGCAGAGGCACTCTCTTTATAGAAGCAGAATCTAGACTTACCAATGCAGAGACTGTGATAGACAAACTCTGTGGAATTAGAATAGAGACTGATTTGTGCCCGATGGATGGTCGAAGGGACTTGGGCCTGTGCTGGAACTCAGGTCAGGGGTGGAAGGGGAGTAACATTTCAAATAATGGGCTGAAGGAGTAAAGTGAAGTTTGGAAAAATCTCTCTGCCGGTGGGTGGTGGGAAACTGAAACTGTTCCGTCAGCAGGTGGGGGAGGTGGCAGCAAGTCTAACCACACGTAGACTGCAAGGCCACAAAACCCGCTGAGGGGAGGTGGGAATAGGAGGGGCAACTCTTTCCCAGATGGCCCAAATGGCCTTTAAGGTCACACGCTTTCTATGGTCTCTCTGATTCGATTTTTACTCACCGCACTGCTGCGTGCCCTTGCTCTCTAATGAGTCAGTAATAATTGTCAGCGACACAGGAACCTCAATGCGTTATTTTATTTAGGGATTCAAATGGAGCAGGCCTTTCCGGCCCAGTGAGCTGCATTACCCTGCAGTCCACAGATTTAACCCCAGCCTAATCACTGGTCAATTTACAATGACCAATTAACTGGTACGTCTTTGGGAAGAAATCAAAACAGCCGGAGGAAACCCACATGCACGTGGGAAGAACATACAATCTTCCTCACAGAGGGTGCCGGAGGTGAATTTTGAGCTGCGATGCCCCAAGCTGTAATAACATCATGCTAACTGCATGCCAAAGAACACCTTCTTCTAATCCACCATCAGATTTCTGACTGGTTCACTAACCCATGAACTTCACTGTCCCTCTTTTGCACAATATTTTTTAAATGTTTGTTTTTGTGACTTCTAGTAAATTTTATGACCCGCACTGTAACACCGCCACAGAACAACAAATTTCACGCTGCACGTCAGGGATAAATAACAAAGCTGCTTCTGATTCTGCTGAGAGGCAGGCAATGCAGCACGCCAACACACGCTGAAAACACTTTCTCTCAATATCGAAACACGCGCGCTCCGAAGCGTACGTTCTGAAGGCATGACAAAGTCACAAAATATCTAAGTTAAAACACACTGAAGCTCAAACATTCAGGCTGAAACAACCACACAAATTGACACGGAGAGCCAAGCATGCGTGACACAGTCTGACCAATGAAGCACTTACACAGTAGAAAACACACAGCCACGGACTACTCTGGTTGACATACTTCGAACAAAGTTATGGACATTTGACTGCTCTCTGACAGAAAATCTGTATGAATCCTGCCAGTGTGGGGACTTCCAGACTCAGACCTCGTCCAGGGAACCTTAATATCTCAGACGACCTGTTGCTGTAGGAGAGCTGAGCCAAAGATACATCTCCCACAGTAGGGCACTGAACACACCAGCACATCCCCGCTGCCCCTAGAACAACACATCCGCGTTTGTACGCCACTGTAAAACATCTCAAGGTACAATTCTCAAAAGAACTGTGACAGCGAGCCACATCAGCAGATGTTAGCAGGAGGGGGAGCAGAAAGTTATTCAGAGGGGGTTTGCATAATGATGTATCTTAAAGGAAAAACATTGACCACCTGATAATGGGTGAGGTAAACGTGGGGTTCAGAGGGGTGTAGAGACCAAGGAGCGACAGAGAGGAGGGGGGAAGAAAAAGTTGAGTGTACCAGATTACTGAATCCCAGCGACTGGGTTCCAACTTCACCCACACACCATTCTCTCAGTGCTCCACTTTCACTGCCTCCACCAACAGTTTCAGCACGGATTCAGAGGACTGCCAGCTCGCAAACAAGGAGAGGTGTCGGGACACTGGAGGTCAGGGGACGGTGGAGAGTGGGGAGACAACAGGCGTGACGGAGCAGCAGTCGGAGAGATGCCTGAGTCAGCCCCCCCCCACCCCCACCCCCTGGGGGTGGAGGAAGGACGTATATCGCTCAGCCCCCGAGACGCACTTTGTAAGCAAATCAGCCTCTGCACGTGGTGCAACAGGCACTGGTGAGACAACCACATCAAACCACACGTGGCCTCTGCTGGAAGCTCGAGCTCTCTCATACAGCCCAGCAAACCCCGCTGCTCAGACTATACCCGGTTAACCCCTTCCCCACCAAGCCTCCCCTGTGGCTGAGTCCACGTAGGATGAATATACCTCCAGATTAAATCCCACAACACAATGCGGGGTAACACAATACACCCAGGCAAACAGATTTATACTCCAAATCTGACTTACACACTCACAAGCCTCATCGATGTATCTGCCCCCAAATCACACTCATTACACCCCTGATTTTCACACACAAGCCTCATCAATGTATTTGCCCCAAATCACACTAATTACACCTTGAATTATACACTCAAAAGCCTCATCGATGTATCTGCCACCGAATCACACTAATTACCCCCTGATTTACACACACATGAGCTTCAATGTATCTGCCCCCAAATCACACTAATTACCCCCGATTTACACACTCAGAGACTTCATCAATGCACCCATCCCTGACTCACTTTAATTATGCTCTGATTCACACACTTCAATGTGCACATGTCTGAATCACACACCAGTGTCCATGAGCACATTACTCCCCGGTCTACACCAGCTGTCTTACCTCGTACTGTCTTCCCCCTTCTGAGTCACACACTGCTCACCTACACACAACCCTAAAGATAAGTGCAACGGCGTTTTGCAGACAGCCCCTGACCGGCAGCACTGATGGGGTTACACTATGTCTGGGTCCACTGGCCACATCCACAGCTGAGACTCAGACCAGCCGAGGGAGAACCAACCCAGCCGTGGTTTGCCTCAGTTTTGGGCCGGCACTCTGGACAAGCTATGTGGGACTGTGGGACTGTGGGACAGCGGACCCTGCCTTCAGTAGAGAATCTCTGCAACCTGTGGTGCTGTGCCTCAGCTGCCAACTTCAAGACCTTTGGGTGCCAGGGGGTGGGGTGAGCTTATGATGCGGGTCAGGAGTTGCCAGTGTCTGCCCTTTGTGTCCAGCGCCAGCTCCTAGTGACCGAGACAGTGTGATCTATTTCTGGGACCAGCAGTGGCGGTCTGGGCACCCTTTAACACAGTCCGCCCTTGGCATCTGCACCCATACCTTCTGCTTCTGATAAAACAGAAAGAGGAAGTCAGTTCTTATTTTAGATCCCGTGAAAGGCAGAGGGGGTGTCCCCGAAGTTCAGAGCGAGACTGAGTCAAGCTCTGGGGAGACGTTTGGTGAACTCAGCACCTTAGAGACACATTTAGTGCTCCCACACACTCTACCAACAGGCTGGTGGCCATGGCTGAAAATCAACTGGGTCAGCAGCCAGCCCACAGCCAGAAAAAACACTGCTCTCCCACATAACACAATTCCAAATCAACCGAGATCTCACAATAAAAATCTCCAGCGCAGAAAACCAAGGGAGGTTCAGTGACAGAAGTCCAACCTAAAATGTTGCGAGTTCCTTTCCCATCGACACACACTGTGCAACCAACCGACCAAATGGAGAACAGGCTGTCACTCCAGATTCCAGCATCTGCTTCCCTTGTGTGCCGCCGGGTAGTTATAAAGCCAACATCTAGGTTTGGGACACCAGCAAAAGCCAGCTGTGATTGCGCACACAGTCTATTAGACCAGATACACACTGTCTCCCAAAGCAGACACACACGGTCTCCCAGCATAGACACACCATCTCCCAGCACAAACACACACAGTCTTTCAGTATAAGGAATAAAGTAGATGAGCTTGAGGCTCAGTTGGAAATTGGCAAGTACAATGTTGTGGGAATAACTGAGACATGGCTTCAAGCGGACAGGGCCTGGGAAATGAATATTCAAGGATATACATCTTATTGAAAGGACAGACTGACTGGCAGAGGGGGTGGGTTGGCTCTGTTGGTGAGGAATGATATTCAGCCCCTTGCGAGGGGGGACATAGAATCTGGGGATGTAGAGTCAGTATGGATAGAACTGAGAAATTCTAAGGGTAGAAAGACCCTGATGGGAGTTATCTACAGGCCCCCAAACAGCAGTCTGGATGTAGGGTATAAGTTGAAAATTGGCATGTCGCAAAGGTAATGATACATATGTCATGGGGGATTTCAACATGCAGGTAGCCTGGGAGAAACAGAATGGTACTGGACCCCAAGAAAGGGTGTTTGTGGAGTGCCTCCGAGATGGATTCTTAGAACAGCTTGTACTGGAGCCTACCAGGGAGAATACAATTCTAGATTTAGTGTTGTGCAATGAACAGGATTTGATCAGGAACCTCGAGGTAAAGAAACCATTAGGAGGTAGGGACCATAATATGATATGTTTTAACCTACAATTTGAGAAGGAGAAGGGAAAATCGGATGTGTCAGTATTACAGTTGAACGAAGGGAACTATGGACCTATGAGGGAGGAGCTGGCCAGAGTTCAATGGAACAATACCCTAGCAGGGAAGACAGTGGAACAAAAATGGCAGGTATTTCTGAGAATAATGCAGAAGGTGCAGGTTTGGTTCATTCCTAAGAGGAAGAAAGATCCTAAGGGGAGTAAGGGGTGGCCGTGGCTGACGAGGGAAGTAAAGGGCAGTATAAAAATAAAAGAGAAGTATAACATAGCAAAGATGAGCGGGAAACCGGAGGACTGGGAAGCTTTTAAAGAGCAACAGAAGATAATAAAAAAGGCAATACACCAAGAAAAAATGAGGTATGAAGGTAAACTAGCCAAGAATATAAAGGAGGATAGTAAAAGCTTCTTTAGGTATGTGAATAGCAAAAAAAAAGTTAAGACCAAAATTGGGCCATGGAAGACAGAAACGGGTGAATTTATTATGGGGAACAAGGAAATGGCAGATGAGTTGAACAAGTACTTTGGATCTGTCTTCACTAGGGAAGACATAAACAATCTCCCAGATGTAATAGTGGCCAAAGGAACTAGGGTAAAGGATGAACTGAAGGAAATTTATATTAGGCAAGAATTTATATTAGACTGTTGAGTCTGAAGGCTGATAAGTCCCTGGGACCTGATGGTCTGCATCCCAGGATATTAAAGAGGTGGCTCTAGAAATCATGGATGCATTGGTAATCATTTTCCAATGTTCTATAGATTCAGGAACAGTTCCTGCTGATTGGAGGGTGGCTAATGTTGTCCCACATTTCAAGAAAGGAGGGAGAGAGAAAACAGGGAATAATAGACCGGTTAGCCTGACGTCAGTGGTGGGAAAGATGCTGGAGTCAATTATAAGAGAGGAAATCACGACACATTTGGATAGCAGTAGAAGGATCAGTCCAAGTCAGCATGGATTTATGAAGGGAAATCATGCTTGACTAATCCTCTGGAGTTTTTTGAGGATGTAACTATGAAAATGGACAAGGGAGAGCCAGTGGATGTAGTGTACCTGGACTTCCAGAAAGCTTTTGATAAAGTCCCACATAGGAGATTAGTGGGCAAAATTAGGGCACGTGGTATTGGGGGCAGAGTAGTGATATGGATTGAAAATTGGTTGGCTGACAGGAAACAAAGAGTAGTGATTAACGGGTCCCTTTCGGAATGGCAGGCTGTAACCAGTGGGGTACCGCAAGGTTCGGTGCTGGGACCGCAGCTGTTTACAATATACATTAATGATTTAGATGAAGGGATTAAAAGTAAAGTTAGCAAATTTGCTGATGACACAAAGCTGGGTGGCAGTGTGAAATGTCAGGAGGATGTTATGAGAATGCAGGGTGACTTGGACAGGTTGGGTGAGTGGGCAAATGTATGGCAGATGAAGTTTAATGTGGATAAATGTGAGGTTATCCACTTTGGTGGCAAGAACAGGATATCTAAATGGAGTCAAGTTAGGAAAAGGGGAAGTACAACGAGATCTAGGTGTTCTTGTCCATCAGTCAATGAAAGCAAGCATGCAGGTACAGCAGGCAGTGAAGAAAGCTAATGACATGCTGGGTTTTATAACAAGAGGAATTGAGTATAGGAGTAAAGAGGTCCTTCTGCAGCTGTACAGGGCCCTGGTAAGACCCCACCTGGAGTATTGTGTGCAGTTCTGGTCTCCAAATTTGAGGAAGGACATTCTTGCTATTGAGGGAGTGCAGCGTAGGTTCACAAGGTTAATTCCCGGAATGGCGGGTCTGTCGTATGTTGAAAGATTGGAGCGACTGGGCTTGTATACACTGGAATTTAGGATGAGAGGGGATCTGATTGAAACATCTAAGATTATTAAGGGATTGGACACACTGGAGGCAGGAAGCCTGTTCCCGCTGATGGGTGAGCCCAGAACTAGAGGCCACAGTTTAAGAATAAGGGGTAGGCCATTTAGAACTGAGATGCGGAAAAACTTTTTCGCCCAGAGAACGGTGGTTATGTGGAATGCTCTGCCCAGAAGGTAGTGGAGGCCAAGTCTTTGGATGCATTCAAGAGAGAGTTAGATAGAGCTCTTATAGATAGCGGGGTCAAGGGATATGGGAAGAGGGCAGGAATTGGGTCCTGATTGTATATGATCAGCCATGATCACAGTGAATGGCAGTGCTGGCTAGAAGGGCCAATTGGCCTACTCCTGCACCTACTGTCTATTGTCTCCCAGCATAGACACACACAGTCTCCCAGCACAGACACACCATCTCCCAGCACAGACACAACATCTCCCAGCACAGACAAACACAGTCTCCCAGCACAGAAACAACATCTCCCAGCACAGACACACCATCTCCCAGCACAGACACACAGTCTCCCAGCACGGACACAACATCTCCCAGCACAGACACAACATCTCCCAGCACAGACACAATATCTCCCAGCACAGACACAATATCTCCCAGCACAGACACACCATCTCCCAGCACAGATAAACACAGTCTCCCAGCACAGAAACAACATCTCCCAGCACAGACACAACATCTCCCAGCACAGACACAATATCTCCCAGCACACAATATCTCCCAGCACAGACACACCATCTCCCAGCACAGACACACCATCTCCCAGCACAGACACATCATCTCCCAACACAGACAAACACAGTCTCCCAGCACAGACACACCATCTCCCAGCACAGACACAACATCTCCCAGCACAGACAAACACAGTCTCCCAGCACAGACACAACATCTCCCAGCACAGACACACCATCTCCCAGCACAGACACACAGTCTCCCAGCACAGACACAACATCTCCCAGCACAGACACACAGTCTCCCAGCACAGACACAACATCTCCCAGCACAGACACACCATCTCCCAGCACAGACACATCTCCCAGCACAGAAGCAAACCATCTCCAAAGCAGACACACACAGTCTCCCAGAATACACTATCTTCCAGCACAGACACACACAATCTCGTAGAACACACCTTTTCCAAGCATAGACGTACACTGTCTCCCAGCAAAAGATCACCGTCTCCTAGCACAACATACACCGTGTCCCAACAGAGAGGCTCACTGACTCCCAACACAGACACAAACTGACTTCATATCAAACACACACTGTCTTACAAAACATACACACTCTGTCTCCCAGCACAGACAAAAGCTCTCTCCCAGCACGGGCACACACTGTCACCTTAGAAAGACACACATGGTTTCCCATCACAGACACAAACTGCCTCCCAAAACAGACACACACTGTCTCCCAGCAGAGAGCCACCATGTCTGCAAGCACAGAGACACACTGTCACTCAGCACAGATTAGACTGTCTCACATCATGGATATACATCGTTCCCAACACAGAAACACACTGCCTCCCAGTACGGACATACACTATTGTCTAACAAAGACACACACTGTCTCCCAGCAGGAATACAGAGTGTCTTCCAGCACGGACACGCACGGTCTCGCAGCATAGACACACACAATCTCCCGTGGCTTACATTGTTTGTCAGCAGAAGCACATACTGACTCCAAGCAAGGACACACTCTGCCTCCCAGTACAGACATACAAGAGGACATGGCTTTAAGGTAAGGGATGGGAAGTTCAAGGGGGAAATTAGAGGAAGGTTTTTCACTCAGAGAGTGGTTGGTGCGTGGAATGCACTGCCTGAGTCAGTGGTGGAGGCAAATACACCAGTGAAATTTAAGAGACTACTAGACAGGTATATAGAGGAATTTAAGGTGGAGGGTTATATGAGAGGCAGGGTTTAAGG
The DNA here is from genome assembly GCF_030144855.1 of Hypanus sabinus. Taxonomy (NCBI): domain Eukaryota; kingdom Metazoa; phylum Chordata; class Chondrichthyes; order Myliobatiformes; family Dasyatidae; genus Hypanus; species Hypanus sabinus. Next base: position 38,335,926 of record NC_082706.1, on the reverse strand, counting down.
GTTGGCACAACATTGTGGGCCAGATGGCCTGCATTGTGCTGTATTGTTCTATCTTCTATGTTCTACATGCACTGTGTCCCAGCATGGATACAAACTGTCTCCCAAACACCGACACATTGTCTCCCAGAATACACTGTCCCCCAAAAGAGACACAAATCATATCCCAGAACAGACTCTCAGAGTCTCACAACACAGACACACAATGCCTCCCAGCACAGACACACACTGTCTCCCAGCAGAGACACATAATGTTCCTGAAACAGACACACTCGGTCTCCTAGAATAGACTGTGACCCAGCCGAGAGACACACAGTCTCCAGACACAGACACGCAATGTCTCCAAAAACACACTGTCTCTCAGCAGACACTCATTATCTCCCAAAACAGACACAAATTGTCTCCCAGCACAAATATACACTGTCTCCCAGTACAGAAACACACTGTCATCCAACATAGGTACACACGATCTCCCAGCACGGGTATACACTGTCATCCTACAAAGAGAGACATAATCTCCCAGCAGAGACACACACTGTCTCCCAGCACAGACAGACCCTGTCATCAGACACAGACACAAAATATCTCCCAAAACACACTGTCTCCCACAGACACTCTCTGTCTCCCAAAGCAATCACGAGTTGTCTCCCAGCACAGGCACACACATTCACCCAGCACAAACAAGGACTGTCACCCACCACAGACACAAGCCATCTTCCAGCACAGACACAAACTATCTCTGAAAACAGTCACATACAGTCTCCCAACACCGCACACAATGTCTACCAGAAAACACTGTCTACCAGCATAGGCCTACAATGTCTTTCTGTACAGCTACACACTGTCCCACAGCACGGACACACACTGTCTCCCAGCATGGACACACCAACTCTCAGCACACACATATAATGAAACCCAGCACAGTCACACACCATCTTCCAAAGCAGACACACACAACAGCTCCGAGCACAGACACAAACTGTCTCCCAGCACAGACACAAATTGTCTTCAAGCACAGACAAACACTGTCTCCCAGCAAAGAGAAACACTGTCTTCCAAAGCAGACACCCACTGTCTCCTTGCAGAGACACACATTGAATCCCGGCACAGACGCACACTGTCTTCCAAAAAAGAGGCATAGTGTCTCCCAGCACAGTCACAAACTGTCCCAGAAAACAGGCACGCACTGCCTTCCTGCACCGACTCAAAATGTCTCCCATCACAGGCACAAACCATCACACACACACACACACACACACACACACACACACACACACACACACAAACACACACACACACACACACACACACACACACACACACACACACACACACAAACACACACACACACACACACACACACACACACACACACACACACACACACACAAACACACACACACACACACACACACACACACACACACACACACACACACACACACACACGCCATTTCCCTGAACAGACACAGACACAACACTCTCCAAGCACAGACACATACTCTCCCAGCAGACACTGTCTTCCAGCACAGACACAAACTGTATTCAAGCACAGACAAAACTGCCTCCCAGCAGAGACACATACTGTTTTTAAAACAGACATACACAGTCTCCCAGAACATGGACACACACTGTCTCCCAGCAAAGACACGCACTGTTTGCCAGCATAGACACACACATACCATGTCCCAAAAGAGGGATTCACTGACTCCCAGCACACACACAAACTGTCTCCCAGCACAGACACACAGTCTCCCAGTACACACACGTACTGTCTCCCAGCACAGACATTCTCCGAGAACACACCGTCTCCCAGCACAGACACAATCCATTTCCCAAACAGACACACACTGTCTCCCAGGACACACTATCTTCCAGAACACACCATCTCCCAGCACAGACAGACCCTGTCATCCTACGAAGACACACAATGTCTCCCAGCACAGACAAAGACTGCCTCCCGAAACAGTGTCTCCCAGCAGAGACACACTTGGTCTCCCAGCATGGACACGCACAATCACCCAGCTCGGACGCATACTTTTTCCTAGTACACACGCACGCCATCTCTCAAAACAGTCACTCACAGTATCCCAACACTTACACATTGTCTCCCAGCACAGACACAAACTGTCTCCCAAAGCAGACACATGCCGTCTCCCAGAATAGACTCACAATGTCTTCCAGTACAAATACACTTTGTCACCCAGTACAGACACACTATGTCTCCCAACACGGACGCACAACTTTTCCTAGCACACACGCATGCTGCCTCTCAGCACAGACACAATCTGTCTCTCAATACAGTCCCACAGACACACAGTCCCATATACACACAGAGTCCCAACATCGATACACACCGTCACCCAGCACAGACAAACACTGTCACCCAGCACGGTAACACACTGTCTCCCAGCACTGACACAAACCATCACATACACACACACACCATTTCCCTGAACAGACACAGACACAACGCTCTCCAAGCACAGACACATACTCTCCCAGCAGACACTGTCTTCCAGCACAGACACAAACTGTATTCAAGCACAGACAAAACTGTCTCCCAGCACAGACACATACTGTTTTTAAAACAGACATACACAGTCTCCCAGCAAAGACATGCACTGTTTGCCAGCATAGACACACACTCACCGTGTCCCAAAAGAGGGATTCACAGTCTTCCAGTACACACACGTACTGTCTCCCAGCACAGACATTCTCCGAGAACACACCATCTCCCAGCACAGACACAATCCATTTCCCAAACAGACAAACACTGTCTCCCAGGACACACCATCTCCCAGCACAGACAGACCCTGTCATCCTACAAAGACACACAATGTCTCCCAGCACAGACAAAGACTGCCTCTCGAAACAGTGTCTCCCAGCATGGACACACTTGGTCTCCCAGCATGCACACGCACAATCTCCCAGCTCGGACGCATACTTTTTCCTAGTACACACACATGCCATCTCTCAAAACAGTCACACACAGTATCCCAACACTTACACATTGTCTCCCAGCACAGACACAAACACTGTCACCCAGCACATACAAACACTGACTCCCACCAGTGGCACAGACCATCTCCCAGAACAGACTCACACAGTCTCCCAACACAGACACACAATGTCTCCCAGCACGGCTGCACACCATCTTCCAGCACAGATACACACTGTCTCCCAGCACGGACACACACTGTCTCCCAGCTCGGACACACACTGTCTCCCAGGACAGACACACACTGTCTCCCAGCACAGAGCCACACTATCCCCCAGTACAGACACAAATTGTCTCCAAGCATGGACAGACACTGTCTCCGAGAATAGACTGTGCCCCATCAGAGATACATGCAGTCTCCCATCAAAGTCATAAACAGCCTCCCGAAACAGACACACAATGTCACACACCAGACACATACCATCTTCCAGCACAGACACACACCGTCTTCTAGCACAGTCACAGACATACACAGACATACACTGTCTCCCAGCATGGATACACATTGTCTTCCAACAAAAACACACACTGTCACCCAGCACAAACACAAACTATCTGCTGAAATGGACACACACCGTCCCCCAGTAGAGACACACACATTTTCCCAGCACGGGCACACACTGTCAACAGCACAGACACAAACTGTCTTCCCAGCACTGTCTCCCAGCAGAGACACAAATCATTGCCCAGAACAGACTCACACAGTCTCCCTACCGGGACACACAATACCTCCAGAACAAACTGTCTCCCAGCACAGACACACACTGTCTCCCAGTAGAGACAAACACTGTCTGCCAGCAAACACACCCACATTCTCTCCCAGCACAAACATCTACTATCTCCCGAAACAGACACACACTCGGTCTCCCAGAATAGACTGTATCCCAGCCGAGACACACACTGTCTCCAGACACAGACACAAAATGTCTCCCAAAACAACCACGAGTTGTCTTCCAGCACAGGCACACACATTCCCCCAGCACAAACAAGGACTGTCACCCACCACAGACACAAGCCATCTTCCAGCACAGACACAAACTATCTCTGAAAACAGTCACATACAGTCTCCCAACACCGCACACAATGTCTACCAGAAAACACTGTCTCCCAGCATAGGCCTACAATGTCTTTCTGTACAGCTACACACTGTCCCACAGCACGGACACACTGTCTCCCAGCATGGACACACCATCTCTCAGCACACACATATAATGAACCCCAGCACAGTCACACACCATCTTCCAAAGCAGACACACACAACAGCTCCGAGCACAGACACAAACTGTCTCCCAGCACAGACACAAATTGTCTTCAAGCACAGACAAACACTGTCTCCCAGCAAAGAGAAACACTGTCTTCCAAAGCAGACACCCACTGTCTCCTTGCAGAGACACACATTGAATCCCGGCACAGACGCACACTGTCTTCCAAAAAAGAGGCATAGTGTCTCCCAGCACAGTCACAAACTGTCCCAGAAAACAGGCACGCACTGCCTTCCTGCACCGACTCAAAATGTCTCCCAGCACGGACACACACTGTCTCCCATCACAGGCACAAACCATCACACACACACACACACACACACACACACACACATACACACACACACACACACACACACACACACACACACACACACACACACACACACACACACACACACACACACACACACACACACACACACACTCACACGCCATTTCCCTGAACAGACACAGACACAACACTCTCCAAGCACAGACACATACTCTCCCAGCAGACACTGTCTCCCAGCACAGACACATACTGTTTTTAAAACAGACATACACTGTCTCCCAGCAAAGACACGCACTGTTTGCCAGCATAGACACACACACACCGTGTCCCAAAAGAGGGATTCACTGTCTCCCAGTACACACACGTACTGTCTCCCAGCACAGACATTCTCCGAGAACACACCGTCTCCCAGCACAGACACAAACCATTTCCCAAACAGACACACACTGTCTCCCAGGACACACTATCTTCCAGAACACACCATCTCCCAGCACAGACAGACCCTGTCATCCTACGAAGACACACACAATGTCTCCCAGCACAGACAAAGGCTGCCTCCCGAAACAGTGTCTCCCAGCAGAGACACACTTGGTCTCCCAGCATGGACACGCACAATCGCCCAGCTCGGACGCATACTTTTTCCTAGTACACACGCACGCCATCTCTCAAAACAGTCACTCACAGTATCCCAACACTTACACATTGTCTCCCAGCACAGACACAAACTGTCTCCCAAAGCAGACACACGCTGTCTCCCATCAGAGACACAAACCACCTCCCAGAATAGACTCATAATGTCTTCCAGTACAAATACACTTTGTCACCCAGTACAGACACACTATGTCTCCCAACACGGATGCACAACTTTTCCTAGCACACACGCATGCTGCCTGTCAGCACAGACACAATCCGTCTCTCAATACAGTCACACACAGAGTCCCAACATCGATACACACCGTCACCCAGCACTGACACAAACACTGTCACCCAGCACGGACACACACTGTCTCCCAGCACTGACACACACTGTCTCCCAGCACAGACACACACTGTCTCCCAGCACTGACACACATAGTCTCCCAGCACGGACATACACTGTGTCCCAGAAGAGAGACTCACTGATAGCCAGCACAGACACACACTGTCTACCAGCTCAGATACACAATCTCTCAACACAGACACACGAGGTCTCCCAGCAGGAACACACTGCCTCCCAGCACAGACACAAACTGCCTCCCAAAATAGACACACACTATCTCCCAGCACAGACACACACAGTCTCCCAGCACGGACACACACCGTCTCCCAGCACTGACACACACCGTCTCCCAGCACGGACACACACCGTCTCCCAGCACTGACACACACCGTCTCCCAGCACGGACACACACCGTCTCCCAGCACGGACACACACCGTCTCCCAGCACGGACACACACTGTCTCTGAGCACAGACACACACTGTACCCCAGCACAGTCACAAGCCAAATGCCAGCACAGACGCACACTGTCTCCATGCAGAGACACACACTGCCTCCCAGCACAGATCCACATTGTCTTCCAACACACACAGAAACTGTCTCCCAGCACAGACATAAACTATCTCACAAAACAGACAATCACTATCTCCCAGAATAAACTGGGTCCCACCAGCGACACACACTGTATCCCAGCACAGACGCAGATTGTCTTCCAGCACAGTCAAGCAGTGTCCTCCAGCACCAACACAAACCATCTCCCAGAAGACAGACTCACTGACTCCCAGCACAGACACAAACTGTCTTCCAAACAGAGACACACTGTCTCCAAGCACATACAGACAGTCTCCCAACAGAGACACAAACTGCCTCCCAAAACAGACACACAGTCTCCCAGCACAAATACACAAACACACGACACATACTGTCTCCATGCAGATAACACACGGTCTCCCACCACAGACTCACACCATCACCCAGCACAGACACAACCTGTCTCCCAAAACAGACGCACACTGTCTCCCAGTAGAGACACAAACCATCTCCCAGGACAGACTCATACTGTCTCCCAACACAGACACACAATGCCTCCCAGATCACACTGCCTCCCAGCACAGACACACACTCTCTCCCAGTATCCCAGCAAAGACACACTGTCTCCCAGCATGGATGCCTCAGTATCCCAGCACAGACACACACTGCATCCCAGCACGGACACACATAATCTCCCAGCAGAGACACAAATTGCCTTCCAAAACTGACACACACTATCTCCTAGCAGTGACAAAGTGTCTACCAGCAGAGATACACCACGGTCTCCAAGCAGAGAAACACACCATCTCCTAGCACAACACACACTGTGTCCCAGCAGAGAGAATCACTGACTCCCAGCACAGACACAAACTGCCTTCCAAAACAGAGACACACTGTCTCCCAGCAGAGACACACACAATCTCCCAGCAAAGACACACATAATCTCCCAGCAGAGACCCATACAGTCTGCTAGCTCAGAGACACACTGTCTCCAAGCAGGGACAGAAATTGTCTCCTGGCACAGATACACACAGTCTTCATGCACCTCTTCCCAGCTCAGACACACACCGTCTCCCACCACAGACGTACACTGTCTCTCAGCAAAGAAACAAACCATCTCCAAAAACAGACACACAGTCTCCTAGATCAGTGGTCCTCAATTACCGGGCCGCAAAGCATGTGCTACCGGGCCGCGAGGAAACAACATGATTTGGTGGTATGAAACGATATGAATCAGCTGCACCTTTTCTCATTCCGTCATGCCCACTGTTGAACTTGAACGCACGCGAGGTCATTACCCACATGAGGTCATCAGTCAGTCATTAACCTACTACTACTCAATGAGTAACAAACAAATTGCTTGAGAGTTTCTTTGGAAGAGGTGGTAGGGACTTAAAAGGCCTAACGATGATAACGCAGACAGCTGAGGCCAAATCTGCAAAAAACTGGAAAGCTTCCCTCAACAAAAAATACGATGAGTCATACATAAAATGTGGCTTTAATGCGACCGGTGACTCAGATGCTCCAAGCCCCCTGTGTGTGATCTGTTTAATGAGGCAATGAAGCCCTCAAAACTACTTTGGCACCTTGAGTCCAAGCACTCTGCACTTAAAGACAAACCCTTTGAGTTTTTTGAGTGGAAAAAACATGTGCAAGCAGGACAGAAGCAAATGCTGAGAGCCACCACCACAAATACTGCTGCTCTGACAGCATCCCAAATAGTGGCTAGACATATTGCTAAGCTAAGAAGAACTGATTCTGCCTGCTGCCAAGGACATGTGCCGTGAACTGTTGGGAGAAACTTCAGCTAACAAGATGGCACAGGTTTCTCTTTCAGCTCCCACAGTTTCAAGGAGAATCGATGACATAGCGGAGGACATCGAAGCACAGCTGCTGGAACGGCTTAACGAGTCACCATGGTATGCTACCCAGGTCGACAAGTCTACCGATGTTGACAACAAGGCAATAATGCTGATTTATGTATGATATATATTTCAAGACGATGTGCATGAGGATATGTTGTGTGCACTGTTGCTGCCAACTAACACAACTGGGGCAGAACTATTCAAGTCTTTGAATGACTACATGTCAGGCAAACTGGACTGATCATTCTGTGTTGGAATATGCACAGACAGGGCTGCAGCTATGACTGGACGGCTGTCTGGTTTCACTACCCGAGTCAAAGAGGTTGCTCCTGAATGCCAGTCTACACACTGCGTCATACACAAGGAAATGCTGGCTAGCTGAAAAATGTCACCTGATCTTAACAGCCTATTGAGTGACATTGTTGAAGTTATCAATCACATCGCAGCAGAAGCCCCTAACTCACGTCTGTTTGAGCAGCTTTGCGAGGAAATGGATGCAGAGCACGAACACCTTCTCTTACACACTGAAGTCAGGTGGCTATCAAGGGGGAGAGCCGTGGCCAGGGTTTTTGAGTTAAGAGAGCCGCTACAGAGATTTCTTTCAGGAAAAAAGTCACCACTGGCAGCACACTTCAGTGACGAGGAGTGGATAGCAAAACTCGCTGATCTGTGTGACACCTTCAACCTGCTCAATGAACTCAATTTGTCACTTCAGGGGAGAATAACAACTGTCTTCAAGTTGGCAGATAAAGTGTCTGCTTTCAAAGCCAAACTGGAACTGTGGAGACGGCGAGTGGACAGGGGCATATTTGATGAAGTCCTGATGAAGGGTTTCGACCCGAAACGTTGACTGCTTCTTTCAACGGAAGCTGCCCGACCTGTAGAGTTCATCCAGCTTTTTTGTACGTCTTGATTTTACTATAGCATCTGCAGTGCACTTTGTGTTGGCATATTTGACATGTTCCCAACATTAGCTGGGATTTTGGGAGAGACTGAGGCTGCACCGTCCTTCTCACAGCTGGTGCACGATCACCTATCTTCGCTGTCGACAGAATTCGAGTGTTACTTCCCAACTGCAAATGACCCAAGACGTGCAAAGGAATGGGTCCATGACCCATTTGTGAATGTCCCCAGTGAATCATCCATGTCAGCACGGGAAGAAGATCAACTCCTCGAGCTTGCAAATGACGGTGGGCTGAAAAGTATGTTTGACATAACATCTCTGCCGGCATTCTGGATCAAAGTCAAGGCTGAATATCCTGAGATAGCCACGAAATCACTGAAAACGTTGCTTCCATTTCCAACATCATATCTCTGTGAAGTGGGCTTTTCCACAATGAATGCAACGAAAACTAAATTGCAGAATAGACTGGACATAAGGACTGTCTCCCATCACCCCTCAATGGGACCGTCTTGTTGCAGGGAAACAAGCCCAGGGCTCCCACTGATTCAGCAATATTGGTGTGTTGCAAGGAATTTATATGTTCATACGAGGAAAATATGCGTTGTGTGTTTAATATCCAAATGTTAATTAAAATGCTATGATGCTATTGAATTATAAGTGACTTATAATTGACATATCACTATATTCATGCGAGGAAAATATATGCTGTGTGTTTAATACTAAATTTGTTAGATAAATCCTTTTAGAAACGAAATTGAATGTATTAGCCACTTACAAGTGACTTATAGTTCACTTATTGCCTATATTCCGGTCGTGATTAACACCACTCCCTCCCCATCGGCTGGTCCACAAGAATATTGTCAATATTAAACCGGGCTGCAGTCCAAAACAGGTTGGTGACCCCTGTCTTAGAACACACCATCTCCCAGCATAGATGCCCACTGCTTCCTTCACAACACACACCGACCCAGCAGAGAGACTCACTGACTGCCAGCACAGACACAAACTGTCTTCCAAAACAGACACTCAACATCTTCCCAAGCAGACCACACTGTCACCCAGCAGGGAGACACACTGTCATCCAAGAAAAACACACATTGTCTCCCTGCACAGACATAAATCATCTATTAAAACAATCACACACGGTCACCCAAGATCAACACACACTGTCTCGCAGCACAGACACAACCTGTCTCCCAGCACAGACAGAAACTATCTCCCAGCACAGACGCAAACTGATCAACAGCACGGACACACACTGTCTTCCAAAACATACATGCCCTGTCTCACAACAAAGACACACTCTGTCTTCCAGCACTGTCTCCCAGAGCGCACCATCTCCCAGTACAGATGCGCTGTCTCACAGCACAACACACGCTGTCTCACAGCGCACACACACACGCTGTCTCCTAGCACAACACACAACTTGTCCCAGCAGAGAGACTCACTGACTCCCAGCACAGACACTCACTGTCCACCAGTACAGACACACACTGCTTCCCAGCATAGAGACACACCGTCTTCCAACAAAGATACACATTGTCTCCCAGCACATATGCAGACTGTCTCCCAAAACAGAGACTCTGTCCCCTAGAATAGATTGTGTTCCAGCAGAGACACTCACAGTTTCCCAGCACAGATGCATACTCTCTGCCTGTGCAGACATATACTGTCTTCCTGCACAGACCCACACTGACTTCCAACAGACACACTCCTTGTCCCAGCAAAGAGAATCACTCCCAGCACAGACACAAATTCTCTTCCAAAACAGACACACACTGTCTCCCAGCACAGATGCAAACCATCTCCAAGAACGGACTCACACAGTCCCCCGACACAGACACACAATGCCTCCCAGTACAGACAAACACTCTCCCAGTAAAGACACACACCATCTCTCAAAATAGTCACACACAGTCTCCCAACACTGCCACACACTGTCTCCCAGCATAGACACAAATTGTCTCAAGACACAGACACACACTGTCTCCCAACACAGGCAAAAACTGTCTCCCAAAACAGACTCACACAGTCTGCCAACACAGACACAGACCATTTCCTAGAACAGACACAAGCTGTCTCAAGACACAGACACACACAGTCTCCCAACACTGACACTTGCTGTCTCCCAACGCAGGCACAAACATTCTCCCAGCACGGACACAAACTGTTTCCCAAAACAGACTCACACAGACTCCCTAGACAGACATACAATATCTCCCAGAATACTGTGTCTTCCAGCACAGACACACACTCTCTCCAAACACAGATACACACTCTCTCCCAGCACAATTACACACTGCCTCCCGGTGGACAAACTCTGTTGCCCAGCACAGACACACAATGTCTTCCAACACAGATACACACAGTACCCAGCACAGAAAGACACCATCTCTCAGCACGGACATCCACTGCCTTCCAAAACAGACACACCCTGTCTTGGAACAAAGACACACTCTGTCTCCCAGCAGTCACAAGCTGTCTCCGAAAGCAGACACGCACACTCGACTGTCTCAAAGCGTGGACACAATCTGTCTCTCAGCACAGACACACAGCATCTCCCAGCACAGATCACACTGTTTCCCAGCACAGACAAATACACCACGTTCCATCAGAAAGACTCACTGACTCCCAGCACAGACACAAACTGTCTTCCAAAACAGACACACACTGTCTCTCAGCACAGACACACAATGCCTCCCAGAACACACCATCTCCCGGCACAGACCCACACTGTTTCCCACAATGGATGCTCATTGTCTCCTGGCCTGGATGCAGACCGTCTCCCAGCACAGATTCACAACACTCCTCCAGAACAGACACACACTATCTTCCAGCACAGATACAAACCATCTCACAAAACAGACACACACAGACTCCCAGAGCACAATGTCTCTTGGCACGGACACACACCGTCTCCCAGGACAGACTCACACTGTCTCCCAGGACAGACACACACCGTCTCCCAGGACAGACAGACACTGTCTCCCAGGACAGACACATACCGTCCCCAGGACAGACTCACACTGTCTCCCAGGACAGACACACACCGTCTCCCAGGACAGACTCACACTGTCTCCCAGGACAGACACACACCGTCTCCCAGGACAGACAGACACTGTCTCCCAGGACAGATTCATACCGTCTCCCAGGACTGACTCACACCGTCTCCCAGGACAGACTCATACCGTCTCCCAGGACAGACTCACACCGTCTCCCAGGACAGACACACACTGTCTCCCAGGACAGACACACACTATCTCCCAGCACGGACTCACACTGTCTCCCAGCACGGACACACACTGTCTCCCAGTACGGACAAACACTGTCACCCAGCATGGACACACACTGTCTCCCAGCACGGACACACACTGTCTCCCAGTACACACACGTACTGTCTCCCAGCACGGACACACATAGTCTCCCAGCACGGACACACACAGTCTCCCAGCACTGACACACACTGTCTCCCAGTACGACACACACAGTCTCCCAGTACGACACACACAGTCTCCCAGCACGGACACACACTGTCTCCCAGCACGGACACACACTGTCTCCCAGCACGGACTCACACTGTCTCCCAGGACAGACACACACTATCTCCCAGCACGGACTCACACTGTCTCCCAGCACGGACACACACTGTCTCCCAGTACGGACAAACACTGTCACCCAGCACGGACACACACTGTCTCCCAGCACGGACACACACTGTCTCCCAGTACACACACGTACTGTCTCCCAGCACGGACACACATAGTCTCCCAGCACGGACACACACAGTCTCCCAGCACTGACACACACAGTCTCCCAGCACTGACACACACAGTCTCCCAGCACGGACACACACTGTCTCCCAGTACACACACGTACTGTCTCCCAGCACGGACACACACAGTCTCCCAGCACGGACACACACAGTCTCCCAGCACTGACACACACTGTCTCCCAGCACGGACTCACACTGTCTCCCAGCACGGACACACACTGTCTCCCAGCACGGACACACGCTGTCTCCCAGCACTGACACACGCTGTCTCCCAGCACAGACACACGCTGTCTCCCAGCACAGACACACACAGTCTCCCAGCACAGACACACGCTGTCTCCCAACACTGACACACGCTGTCTCCCAGCACAGACACACGCTGTCTCCCAGCACAGACACACACAGTCTCCCAGCACAGACACACACAGTCTCCCAGCACGGACACATGCTGTCTCCCAGCATGGACACACAGAGTCTCCCAGTACTGACACACACTATGTCCCAGTACAGACTCACAATGTCTCCCAGCACTGACACACACTGTCTCCCAGGACAGACTCACACTGTCTCCCGGCACTGACACACACTGTCTCCCGGCACGGACACATGCTGTCTCCCGGCACGGACACATGCTGTCTCCCGGCACGGACACACGCTGTCTCCCGCACGGACACACGCTGTCTCCCGGCACAGACTCACGCTGTCTCCTGGCACGGACACACACAGTCTCCCAGCACAGACACACACAGTCTCCCAGCACGGACACACACTGTCTCCCAGCACGGACACACGCTGTCTCCCAGCACAGACACACACAGTCTCCCAGCACAGACACGCACAGTCTCCCAGCATGGACACACAGAGTCTCCCAGTACTGACACACACTATGTCCCAGTACAGACTCACACTGTCTCCCAGCACGGACACACACTGTCTCCCAGCATGGACACTCAGAGTCTTCCAACAGAGACACACTGTCTCCCAGCACAGCCTACACTGTCTCTTGAAACCAAAGTGGACTGTCTTCCACCAACAGCATGCACTGTCTTCCAAAATAGACACAGACTGTCTTGCAATTGAGATACACAATGTCTCCCGGCACAGATACACATTCTCTCCGAGCACAGACATACACTGTTGCCCAGCACAAACACAAACTGTCTCCCAAAACAGACACACACTGTTTTCCAGAACACACCGTCTCCCAGCACAGACACACACAAATAGAAGGGTTGTGTTGGTTATAATAGTCTTCTGAGGTGTGTCTATTTCAATGCGAGGAGTATTGTGGGGAAGGCTAACGAGTTGAGGGTGTGGATTGACGCATGGGATTATGACATTGTAGCCATTAGTGAAACTTGGCTACAGGAGGGGCAGCTTAATGTTCTAGGGTTCCGTTGTTTCAGACGTGATAGAGGCTGAGGGATGAAGTTTTGGGGGGGCGTGGCATTGCTAGTCAGGGAAAATGTTACAGCAGTGCTCAGGCAGGACAAATTAGAGGGCTTGTCTACCGAGGCCATATGGGTGGTGCTGAGAAACAGAAAAGGTATGACCACATTAATGGGGTTGTATTATAGACCACCCAACAGTCTGCAAGAATTGGAGGAGCAAATCTGCAGAGAGATAGCAGATAGCTGCAGGAAACATAAAATTGTGATAGTAGGGGATTTTAATTTTCCATGTATTGATTGGGACTCCCATTCTGTTAAAGGTCTAGATGGGTAAGAGTTTGTAAAATGTGTCCAGGAAAGTCTTCTAAATCAATATATAGAGGTACTAACTAGAGTGGATGCAAAATTAGATTTCCTATTAGGAAACGAGTTAGCACGGGTGACGGATGTGTGTGTAGGGGAACACTTTGGTTCCAGTGATCATAACACCATTAGTTTCAACTTGGTCATGGATAAAGATAGATCTGGTCCTCGGGTTGAGGTTCTAAACTGGAAAAAGACCAAATTTGAAGAAATGAGAAAGGATCAAATAAGCGTGGATTGGGACTGATTGTTCTCTGGCAAGGATGTCATTGGTAAGTGGGAGGCCTTCAAAGGAGAGTTTGTATGTTCCTGTCAGGATTAAAGGCAAAGTGAATAATAAACAAACTCTCCCACCAGAGACGTACACTGTCTCCCACCACAGATACACATTCTCTCCAAGCACAGACACACACTATCTCCCAGCACAGTCACAAACTGTCTCCGCAAACAGACACACATAGTCTCCCACACAGACACACACTGTCATCAGGCAAGGACACACTCTGTCTCACAGCATGGACACACACTGTCTCCGAGCTCACACACACTCTCTGTCTCCCAAAACAGTCACACAGTTTCCCAACACAGACACACTATGTCTCCCGGCCTGGTAACATAATGTCTCCCAGCACAGGCATATAATGTCTCCCAGCATAGATGCACACACACTGTCATCCAGCAAAGACACACACTGTTTCCCAACACAGACACAATATGTCTCCCGGCCTGGTAACATAATGTCTCCCAGCACAGGCATATAATGTCTCCCAGCATAGATGCACACACACTGTCATCCAGCAAAGACACACACTGTTTCCCAACACAGACACAATGTCTTCCAACAGAGACACACATCGTCTCCCACAACGGACACATGCACACAGCACATACAGTCTGCCTGCAGGGATACACATCACCTGCCAACACAACACACACTTTCTCCCAGTACAGATATACACTGTCCCTGAGCACAGACACACACTGTCTCCCACATGGACGTACACAGTTTCCCAGCACAGACATAAACTCTCTTCCAACAGAGACAAACACTGTCTCCCACAATGGTCACACACTGTTTTACAACAGAGATACACTCTCAAAGCACAGCACATACAGTCTGCCTGCAGAGACACACAGCATCTAGCAACACGGACATACACACTCTCCCAGCACAGACATACACTGTCTCCCAGAATAGACACAGACTGCCCCCAGCATAGGCACATGCTGTCTTCCAGATCATTAACTTTCCTAACAGAGGCACACACTGTCTCCCAGAACCGTTGCATAACGTCTCCCAACACAGACGCACAATGCCTTCCAGAATAAACACACCGTCACCCAGCACAGAGACACACTCTCTTTCAACAGAGACAGACACAGACACACACTGTCTCCAAACACAGACACACACTGCCTCCAAACACAGAAACACACTGCCTCCAAACACAGACACACACAGTCTCCAAACACAGACACACACTGCCTCCAAACACAGACACACACTATCTCCAAACACAGACACACACAGCCTCCAAACACAGACACACACTGCCTCCAAACACAGACACACACAGCCTCCAAACACAGACACACACTGTCTCCAAACACAGACACACACTGCCTCCCAGCATGAACACACTCTGTCTACCAACATAGACACACACTGTCTCCTAGCACAAACACAATCTCAAAGCACAGCACACACAGTCTGCCTGGAGAGACACACACTGTCTGCTAACACAGACACACATGCTCTCCCAGCACAGACATACACTGTCTCCTGGCACAGACACTGTCTCCCACACAGATGCACATTGTTTCCCAGCACAGCCACACACTGCTTGCTAACAGACACACACACTGTCTCAAAGCACAACATAAACAGACTGCCTTCAGAGAGACACACCATCTGACAACACAGACACACACTCTCTCTCAGCATAGACACATACCGTCTCCCGGCACAGACACACACTCTCTCCCGGCACAGACACACGCTCTCTCCCGGCACAGACACACGCTCTCTCCCGGCACAGACACACACTCTCTCCCACACAAAAACACAGTTTCACAGCACAGACACAAACTCTCTCCCAAAAAAAAATAGAGATACACACTGTCTTCCACAATGGACACACTCTGTCTCCCAGAATAGAGACACACATTGTCTCAAAGCACAGCACACAGAGTCTGCCTGCAGAGACACACACTGTCTGGCAACAGACACACACACTACCCCCTGCATAGGCACACACTGTCTCCCAGCATAGATGGTCAATGTCTCCCAGCACAGACACATGCTGACTCCCAAAACAGATGCATCCCATCTCCAGCACAGACAGGTACAGTTTCCCAGCACAGACACACACTGTCCCCCAGCAGGGACACACACTGTCTTATAGAATCTTATAGAATAGAACAGCACAGTACAGGCACTTCGGCCCACAATGTTGCGCCAAGCCTTAAACCCTGCTTCCTATAAATCCACCCACTTTAAATTCCTCCATATACCTGTGTAGTAGTCTCTTAAACTTCACTAGTGTATCTGCCTCCACCACTGACTCAGGCAGTGCATTCCACACACCAACCACTCTCTGAGTGAAAAACCTTCCTCTAATATCCCCCTTGAACTTCCCTCCCCTTACCTTAAAGCCATGTCCTCTTGTACTGAGCAGTGGTGCCCTGGGGAACAGGCGCTGGCTATCCACTCTGTCTATTCCTCTTAATATCTTGTACACCTCTATCATGTCTCCTATCATCCTCCTTCTCTCCAAAGAGTAAAGCCCTAGCTCCCTTAATCTCTGATCATAATCCATACTCTCTAAACCAGGCAGCATCCTGGTAAATCTCCTCTGTACCCTTTCCAATGCTTCCACATCCTTCCTATAGTGAGGCGACCAGAACTGGACACAGTACTCCAAGTGTGGCCTAACCAGAGTTTTATAGAGCTGCATCATTACATCACGTCTCTTAAACTCTATCCCTCGACTTATGAAAGCTAACACCCCATAAGCTTTCTTAACTACCCTATCTACCTGTGAGGCAACTTTCAGGGATCTGTGGACGTATACCACCAGATCCCTCTGCTCCTCCACACTACCAATTATCCTGCCATTTACTTTGTACTCTGCCTTGGAGTTTGTCCTTCCAAAGTGTACCACCTCACACTTCTCTGGGCTGAACTCTATCTGCCACTTCTCAGCCCACTTCTGCATCCTATCAATGTCTCTCTGTAATCTTCGACGATCCTCAACACTATCTACAACACCACCAACCTTTGTGTTGTCTACAAACTTGCCAACCCACCCTTCTCCTCCCACATCCAGGTCGTTAATAAAAATCACAAAAAGTAGGGGTCCTAGAACCGATACTTGTGGGACACCACTAGTCACAACCCTCCAATCCGAATGTACTCCCTCCACCACAACCCTCTGCCTTCCGCAGGCAAGCCAATTCTGAATCCACCTGGCCAATCTTCCCTGGATCCTATACCTTCTGACTTTCATGACTTTCAAGCCTACCATGTGGAACCTTATCAAATACCTTACTAAAATCCACGTAGATCACATTCACTGCACTACCCTCATCTGTATGCCTGGTCACCTCCTCAAAGAACTCTATCAGGCTTGTTAGACACAATCTTCCCTTCACAAAGCCATGTTGACTGTCCCAGATCAGACCATGATTCTCTAAATGCCCATACATTCTATCTCTAAGAATCTTTTCCAACAGCTTTCCCACCACAGACATATGGTCTATAATTACCAGGACTATCCCTACTACCTTTTTTGAACAAGGGGACAACTTTCGCCTCCCTCTAATCCTCCAGTACCATTCCTGTGGACAACGAGGACATAAAGATCCTAGCCAGAAGCTCAGCAATCTCTTCCCTCACCTCGTGGAGCAGCCTGGGGAATATTCTGTCAGGCCCCAGGGTCTTATCGGTCCTAATCTATTTTAACAACTCCAACACCTCCTCTCCCTTAACATTAACATGCTCCAGAACATCAACCTCACTCATATTGTCCTCACCGTCATCAAATTCCCTCTCAGTGATGAATACCGAAGAGAAGTATTCATTGAGGACCTCGCTCACTTCCACAGCCTCCAGGCACATCTTCCCACTTTCATCTCTAATCAGTCCTACCGTCACTCCTGTCATCCTTTTGTCCTTCACATAATTGAAGAATGCCTTGGGGTTTTCCTTTACCTCACTCACCAAGGCCTTCTCATGCCCCCTTCTTGCTATCCTCAGCCCCTTCATAAGCTCCTTTCTTGCTACCCTATATTCCTCAATAGCCCCATCTGATCCTTGGTTCCTAAACCTCATGTAGGCTGCCTTCTTCCACCTGACTAGATTTTCCACTTCACTTGAAACCCATGGTTCCTTCACCCTACCATTCTTTATCTTACTCACTGGGTCAAATTTATCCCTAACATCCTGCAAGAGATCCTTAAACATTGACCACACATCCATAGTACATTTCCCTGCAAAAACATCATCCCAATTCACACCCGCAAGTTCTAGTCTTATAGCCTCATAATTTGCCCTTCCCCAATTAAAAATTTTCCTGTCCTCTCTGATTCTATCCTTTTCCATGATAATGCTAAAGGCCAGGGAGAGGTGGTCATTGTCCCCCAGATGCTCGCCCACTGAGAGATCTGTGACCTGACTTGGTTCATTACCTAAGACTAGATCTAGTATGGCATTCCCCCTAGTCGGCCTATCAACATACTGTGATAGGAATCCATCCTGGACACATTTAACAAACTCTGCCCCATCTAAACCATTGGAACTAATCAGGTGCCAATCAATATTAGGGAAGTTAAAGTCACCCATGATAACAACCCTGTTATTTTTGCACCTTTCCAAAATCTGCCTCCCAACCTGCTCCTCGGTATCTCTGCTGCTACCAGGGGGCCTACAGAATACTCCCAATAGAGTAACTGCTCCCTTCATGTTTCTGACTTCCACCCATACTGACTCAAAAGAGGATCCTGCTACATTACCCACCCTTTCTGCAGCTTTAATAGTATCCCTGACCAGTAATCCCACCCCTCCTCTCCTTCTCCCCCCCCCACTATCCCTTTTAAAACACTGAAATCCAGGAATATTGAGAATCCATTCCTGCCCTGGTGCCAGCCAACTCTCTGTAATGGCCACTGCATCATAATTCCATGTGTGTATCCAAGCTCTCAGTTCATCACCTTTGTTCCTGATGCTTCTTGCACTGAAGAACACACACTTTAACCCTTCTACCTTAATACCTTTACACCCTTTATTCTGCTTGTCTTTCCTCAAAGCCCCTTTATATGCTAGATCTGGCTTTACTCCATGCACTATACTTGCAGTTCTCGCATGACCTTTATCCTACTCCACCTCACTATCTGCTCTAACACTGCTTCCCCTCCCCCTGCAAATCTAGTTTAAACCCCCTGGAGCAGCACTAGCCAACCTTCCTGCAAGGATATTAGTCCCCCTCCAGTTCAGGTGCAACCTGTCCCATCAGGACAGGTCCCACCTTCCCTGGACAAGGCCCAATTATCCAGAAACATGGAACCCTCCCTCCTGCACCAACTCCTTAGCCACGTATTTAGCTGCATTATCTTCCTATTTCTAGCCACACTAGCACGTGGCACGGGGAGCAATCCCGAGATTGCAACCCTGGAGGTCCTGTCCTTGAACTTAGCACCTAACTCCCTGAATTCTCTTTGCAGGACCTCCTCCTTCTTCCTATCCACGTCATTGGTCCCTACATGGACCACGACATCCGGCTGCTCACCCTCCCTCTTGAGAATACGGAGAACTCGATCCAAGATATCGTGGACCCTGATACCAGGGAGGCAACAGACCATCCAGGATTTTCAATCTCTCCCACAGAACCTCTTATTGTCCCCCTAATTATCGAATCCCCTATCACTACTGCCCTCCTCTTTTCCCTCCTTCCCTTCTGAGCTGAGAGTCCAGTCTCGGTGCCAGAGACGCAACCACTACAACTTGTCTCTGGTAGGTCATCCCCACCAACAGTATCCAAAACGGTATACTTATTATTGATGGGAATGGCCACAGGGATGCTCTGCTGTTCCTGTCTATTCCCTTTCCCTCTCCTGACAGTCACCCAGCTACCTGTCCCCTGACTTTTAGGGGTGACTATCTCCCTGAACCTCCTGTCTATTTCTGCCTCTGCCTCCCGAATGATCCGAAGTTCATCAAGTTCCAGCTCCAGTTCCCTAACATGGTTTGTCAGGAGCTGCAGCTGGATGCACCTTTTGCAGGTGTAGTCATCAGGGACAACTGTGCTCGTCCTGACTTCCCACATCCTGCAAACGGAGCACTCAACTGTCCTAACTGCTGCCTCCATTACCTACTCCTAAGCTAATTAGATTAATTAAAGGAGCTTAACTTGCCTTACCTCACTGGGAGCAAGCTCGTCCTCAGCCTCTGCTCACCGAGGCCTCTCGAGCCAAAGCCTTCCTACACTGTCTCCCACTACTCTGTTGCCCGCTCCTCCAACACCCGCTCCATTAATCTGCTCACTTTTTAAACTCTCCCGCTTTCCTCACAGGCCAACCTTCAAGCGTTTGTGCAGACACGCTCTGTTCAAACTGCTGAAGAAATGATACAATGCAAACACACAGTGTCTTTCAACAGAGACACACTATGAATTAATTTGGCCTATTTCAGATCCTTTTCTCTACTTATCCTTGTTCAGGTATGGAGTTCCGGAGTTTTTTTCTTGACACTATCATATATTTATAAACTGTTATTATTGCCCATGTTAGTTTAGTTTAGTATTTTTTTTCAATATATATTTTCTTCTATATATTTTCAAATTTTTTTTCTTTTTTTGATGATTATTTTTGTTTTTTTTTCATATATATTTATATAGACTTGATTGATTTATGTACCTTTTGTTGATTGATGTTTAATAGGATATTATTATCCTATTACTAATGTAATTTCAAGTTTATTGAATTTGTAATCTATTCATTATCATGTGTTGTTTTTTTTATATATATGAAATTTAATAAAAAGATTGAAAAAGAAAGAAAGAGAGACACACACTGTCTCCCAGCACGGACACACACTGTCTCCCAGCACGGACTCACACTGTCTCCCAGCACGGACTCACACCGTCTCCCAGCACGGACTCACACCGTCTCCCAGCACGGACTCACACCGTCTCCCAGCACGGACACACACAGTCTCCCAGCACGGACTCACACTGTCTCCCAGCACGGACTCACACTGTCTCCCAGCACGGACTCACACCGTCTCCCAGCACGGACTCACAGCGTCTCCCAGCACGGACACACACAGTCTCCCAGCACGGACACACACTGTCTCCCAGCACGGACACACACAGTCTCCCAGCACGGACACACACAGTCTCCCAGCACGGACACACACAGTCTCCCAGCACGGACTTACACCGTCTCCCAGCACGGACTCACACCGTCTCCCAGCACGGACACACACTGTCTCCCAGCACGGACTCACACTGTCTCCCAGCACGGACTCACACTGTCTCCCAGCACGGACTCACACTGTCTCCCAGCACGGACACACACAGTCTCCCAGCACGGACACTCACTGTCTCCCAGCACGGACTCACACTGTCTCCCAGCACGGACTCACACTGTCTCCCAGCACGGACACACACAGTCTCCCAGCACAGACACACACTGTCTCCCAGCATGGACACACACAGTCTCCCAGCACGGACACACACTGTCTCCCAGCACGGACACACACTGTCTCCCAGCACGGACTCACACTGTCTCCCAGCACGGACTCACACTGTCTCCCAGCACGGACACACACAGTCTCCCAGCATGGACACACACAGTCTCCCAGCACGGACACACACTCTCTTACAAGAGAGGCACACCCTGTCTCCCAGAAGGGGAACACACTGTCTCTCAGCATGGAGACACTCTGTCTAGCAGCACAGACACACACTGCCTTCCAACAGAGACACATACTTTCTCCCAGCAGGGACACACACCATCTCTCAGCACAGCAACACAGTCTGCCTGCAGAGACACACAACGTCTGGCAACAGAGACACACCCCATCTCCCAGCACAGACGTTCACTGTTTCCAGGCAGATACACACACTGTCTCCCAGCATGGACAAACACTGTTCCAGGCAGGGACACACTCTCTCTCTCTCCCAGCATGGACAAACACTGTTCCAGGCAGGGACACACTCTCTCTCTCTCCCAGCATGGACAAACACTGTTCCAGGCAGGGACACACTCTCTCCCAGCAAGGGCACACACCGTCTCCCAGCTCACACACACACTTTGTCTCCCAAAACAGATACACACAGTCTCCCAACACAGACACATAATGTCTTCCTGCACAGACACACACTGTCTTCGAACAGAGTAACACACTCTGTCTGCCAACATAGAGACACACTGTCTCCCAGCACAGACATACACTGTCTCCCAGCATGGACACACAGTGTTACCCAGCTTGGACACACTCTGTCTTCCAGCACAGACCCACACTGGCACTCAGCATGGACACACTCTGTCTCCCAGCACAGACATAAACTGTCTGCCAGCAGGGACACAAACTGTCTCTCAACACAGCACAAAGAGTCTGCCTGCAAAGACACACACTGTGTGCCAAAACTGACACACATTCTCAGGCACACCCTGTCTCCCAAAACATAGACTTTCCCAGCACAGACACAAACTGTCTTCCAGCACAACACAAAGAGTCTGCCTGAAAAGACGAACACCATCTCCCAAAACTGACACACAATCTCTCCCATCATGGAAACACAGCGTCTCCCAGTATGGATGCACACTTCTTCCCAGCAGAGACACACTCTGTCTCCCACCACAGACACACACTGTCTCCCAGCACAGACACACACACTGTCTCCCAGCACAGACACACACACTGTCTCCCAGCACAGACACACACACTGTCTCCCAGCACAGACACACAATCTCTTATCATGGCCACACACTGTGTCTTCTAACACAGACACACACTGTCTTCCAAAACAGACAAACATTATCTCCCAGCACAACAAACACAGACTCCCAAAACAGACACACACTGTCTTCTAGCAGACACACATTGACTTCCAAAACAGACTCAGATGGTCTCCCAACACAACACAAACCATCTCCTAGCACAACACACACCGTGTCCCAGCAGAGAGACACACTGACTCCCAGCAGAGAAACAAACTGCCTTCCAAAACAGACACACACTGTCTCCCAACACGGACGCACACTGACCTCCAACAAAGAGACACACTGTCTCACAGCACAGACACATGTTCTCTCCAAGCAGAGACACTCACTGTCTTCCAGCAGGGACACACTCAGTCTCCCAGCACAGACAAAAAATGCCTCCCAGCAAGGACACACTCTGTCAACCAGCTCAGACATACACTGTCTCCCAGCACAGAAACACTTTTTCTTCCAAAACAGATACACACTATTTTCCAGCATATACACACACTGTCTCCCAGCAGACAAAAATTGTCTCCCAAAACAGACTCACACTGTCTCCCAACACAGACACACACTGTCTCCCAGAATGGACACACACTGTCTCCCAGCACAGAAACACAAAGTCACATCCACGGATTCAGCAGCGCAGTAGATACAGCAATTGTGCTTGTGAATTTGCACGTGTCAGGTAATTATTATTTAATCATGATAGTATTTAACTACATTCTTGTCGTTGTACTGCCTGTCGAGACTTGGACAGAGCATAGCAAAGTTTCGCTGCTGTTTTGCAGTCGACCTTCCCTGAGCCACTGGACTCAAAATCAACTGACTCCGAAGACTAGCGGTATTCATTTAATGTTAGATATTCTTTTTGGGAGCAGTGTAGGCTTCATTTCCCTTTTAAGAAAAAAGAAATTTTCCCTTTTTTCAAATTAAATCCTGTGAACTATCAACCTGCTTCAGTGTCTCTCACTCTGCACTTGGGCCATATATGAACTGCAGCCTCGACCACAAAAATGGACCCAGCAGAGAGAGAGCAGCTAAACTTGGCCGTGAGATTCATTGGTCAGGTAGGCAATAGGCTACAGGCAATGGAATCTGTTCTCAGTGAAGCTACGGAGGCAATGGGGCAGATAATTTGGAAGAGGACAGCGAGGCTTGAGAGGAAGTGCGGCGGCGGCCATTTTCAAATTGTCCAATTGCTTTTCAGATCGGAGTTTTGAGAGGCGGGACTGCGCAGGCGCGTGAAGGATGCCTGGGAAGGAGGGAAGATATATAAAGGAGATACTGAGTGAGGTAGTTCTCTTTTGGAAGAGGACAGCGAGGCTTGAGAGGAAGTGCGGCGGCGGCCATTTTCAAATTGTCCAATTACTTCTCAGATCGGAGTTCTGAGAGGCGGGACTGCGCAGGCACGTGAAGGAGGCCCGGGAAGGAGGGAAGATATATAAAGAACGCCACCTTAAGAAGCGGGCAGCTTCGTTTGCGGGCAGCGGAGTGAGCCGGGCGCAGAGTGTAGGGCTTGGGCTCAGAGGGCTTAGGCGGAAGAGGGCACAGTAGGCTTATCTTTTAGTTCTTGTATTTTCAGTTATTTGGGAGGTATGAGTGTGAGGGCAGCTTGTTGTTCTCGGTGTCGGATGTGGGAGATCCTGGAGTCTCCGAGCCTCCCGGACGTTCACATCTGCGCCAGGTGCGCCGAACTGCAGCTCCTGAGGGACCGAGTTAGGGAACTGGAGCTGCAACTCGATGATCTTCGCCTGGTCAGGGAGAGTGAGGAGGTGATAGAGAGGAGTTACAGGCAGGTGGTCACTCCGGGACCACGGGAGGCAGATAGGTGGGTTACAGTCAGGAAGGGGAAGAGGCAGGTACCAGAGAGTACCCCAGTGGCTGTACCCCTTGACAATAAGTACTCATGTTTGAGTGCTGTTGGGGGGGACAGCCTACCTGGTGGGAGTGACAGTGGCCGAGCCTCCGGCACAGAGGACGGCCCTGTAGCTCAGAAGGGTAGGGTTAGAAGAAAGAGGTCCATAGTAATAGGGGACTCAATAGTCAGGGGCTCAGACAGGCGTTTCTGTGGAGGTGACCGGGAGTCCCGGATGGTAATTTGCCTCCCTGGTGCCAGGGTTCGGGACGTTTCTGATCGCGTCCAAGATATCCTGAAGTGGGAGGGTGAAGAGCCAGAGGTCGTGGTACATGTAGGTACCAATGACATAGGAAGGAAAGGGGAAGAGGTCCTGAAATGAGAGTATAGGGAGTTAGGAAGGCAGTTAAGAAGAAGGACCGCAAAGGTAGTAATCTCAGGATTACTGCCTGTGCCACGGGACAGTGAGAGTAGGAATAGAATTAGGTGGAGGATGAATGCGTGGCTGTGGGATTGGAGCAGGGGGCAGGGATTCAAGTTTCTGGATCATTGGCACCTCTTCTGGGGCAGGAGTGACCTGTTCAAGAAGGACGGGTTACACTTGAATCGTGGGGGGACCAATATCCTAGTGGGGAGGTTTGCTAGGGCTACAGGGCGGACTTTAAACTAGTAAGATGGGGGGGGCGGGAGACTATTTGAGGAGACTATGGGAGAGGAGGTTAGTTCACCAGTGGAGCAAGTAAATAGACAGTGTGTGAGGGAGGAAAGGCAGGTGATGGAGAAGGGATGCGCTCAGCCCGAAGATGTAGGGGAGAAGAAAGAAAAGGATAATAAATTTGAATGCATTGTTAGGGATGGAAAGCGAGGAGGAGATGGAGAGAATCTTAAATGTATCTATTTTAATGCTAGGAGCATTGTAAGAAAGGTGGATGAGCTTAAAGCGTGGATTGATACCTGGAATTATGATGTGAAACATGGTTGCAGGAAGGGTGTGATTGGCAACTAAATATTCCTGGATTTAGTTGCTTCAGGTGTGATAGAGTAGGAGGGGCCAGAGGAGGAGGTGTTGCATTGCTTGACCGAGAAAATCTTATGGCGGTGCTTTGGAAGGATAGATTAGAGAGCTCCTCTAGGGAGGCCATTTGGGTGGAATTGAAGAATGGGAAAGGTGCAGTAACACTGATAGGAGTGTATTATAGGCCACCTAATGGGGCGCGTGAGTTGGAAGAGCAAATGTGTAAGTAGATAGCAGATATTTGTAGTAAACACAAGGTGGTGATTGTGGGAGATTTTAATTTTCCACACGTAGACTGGGAAGCTCATTCTGTAAAAGGGCTGGATGGTTTAGAGTTTGTGAAATGTGTGCAGGATAGTTTTTTGCAACAATACATATAAGTACCGACTAGAGATGGGGCAGTGTTGGATCTCCTGTTAGGGAATGCGATAGGTCAGCTGACAGATGTCTGTGTTGGGGAGCACTTCGGGTCCAGTGATCACAATAGCATTAGCTTCAATATAATTATGGAGAAGGACAGGACTGGACCTAGAGTTGAGATTTTTGATTGGAGAAAGGCTAACTTTGAGGGGATGCGAAGGGATTTAGAGAGAGTGGATTGGGTCAAGTTGTTTTATGGGAAGGATGTAATAGAGAAATGGAGGTCACTTAAGGGTGAAATTATGAGGGTACAGAATCTTTATGTTCCTGTTAGGGTGAAAGGAAAGGTTAAAGGTTTGAGAGCACCATGGTTTTCAAGGGATATTAAAAATTTGGTTCAGAAAAAGAGGGATGTCTACAATAGATATAGGCAGCATGGAGTAAAGGAATTGCTCGAGGAATATAAATAATGTAAAAGGAATCTTAAGAAAGAGATTAGAAAAGCTAAAAGAAGATACGAGGTTGGTTTGGCAAATAAGGTGAAAGTAAATCCGAAAGGTTTCTACAGTTATATTAAAAGCAAGAGGATAGTGAGGGATAAAATTGGCCCCTTAGAGAATCAGAGTGGTCAGCTGTGTGTGGAACCGAAGTAGATGGGAGAGATTTTGAATGATTTCTTCTCTTCGGTATTCACTAAGGAGAAGGATATTGAATTGTCTAAGGTGTGGGAAACAAGTAAGGAAGTTATGGAACCTATGACAATTAAAGAGGTGGAGGTACTGGCGCTTTTAAGAAATTTAAAAGTGGATAAATCTCCGGGTCCTGACAGGATATTCCCCCGGACCTTGAGGGAAGTTTGTGTAGAAATAGCAGGAGCTCTGACGGAGATCTTTAATATGTCATTAGAAACGGGGATTGTGCCGGAGGATTGGCGTATTGCTCATGTGGTTCCATTGTTTAAAAAGGGTTCTAGAAGGAAGCCTAGCAATTATAGACCTATCAGTTTGACATCAGTGGTGGGTAAATTAATGGAAAGTATTCTTAGAGATAGTATTTATAATTATCTGGATAGACGGGATCTGATTAGAAGTAACCAGCATGGATTTGTGCGTGGAAGGTCATGTTTGACAAACCTTATTGAATTTTTTGAAGAAGTTACGAGGAATGTTGACGAGGGTAAGGCAGTGGATGTAGTCTATATGGACTTCAGCAAAGCCTTTGACAAAGTTCCACATGGAAGGTTAGTTAAGAAGGTTCAGTCGTTAGGTATTAATGCTGGAGTAATAAAATGGATTCAACAGTGGCTAGATGGGAGATGCCAGAGAGTAGTGGTGGATAATTGTTTATCGGGATGGAGGCCGGTGACTAGCGGGGTGCCTCAGGGATCTGTTTTGGGCCCAATGTTGTTTGTAATATACATAAATGATCTGGATGATGGGGTGGTAAATTGGATTAGTAAGTATGCTGATGATACTAAGGTAGGAGGTGTTGTGGATAATGAGGTGGATTTTCAAAGCTTGCAGGGAGATTTATGCCAGTTAGAAGAATGGGCTGAACGTTGGCAGATGGAGTTTAATGCTGAGAAGTGTGAGGTTCTACATTTTGGCAGGAATAATCCAAATAGAACATACAGAGTAAATGGTAGGGCATTGAGGAATGCAGAGGAACAGGGAGATCTAGGAATAACTGTGCATAGTTCCCTGAAAGTGGAGTCTCATGTAGATAGGGTGGTGAAGAGGGCTTTTGGAACGCTGGCCTTTATAAATCAAAGCACTGAGTACAGAAGTTGGGATGTAATGCTAAAGTTGTACAAGGCATTGGTAAGGCCAAATTTGGAATATTGTGTGCAGTTCTGGTCACCGAATTATAGGAAAGATATCAATAAATTAGAGAGAGTGCAGAGACGATTTACTAGGATGTTACCTGGGTTTCAGCAATTAAGTTACAGAGAAAGGTTGAACAAGTTAGGTCTCTATTCATTGGAGCGTAGAAGGTTGAGGGGGGATTTGATCGAGGTATTTAAAATTTTGAGAGGGATAGATAGAATTGACCTTGTTTCCATTGAGAGTAGGGGAGATTCAAACTAGAGGACATGATTTGAGAGTTAGGGGGCAGAAGTTTAAGGGAAACACGAGGGGGTATTTCTTTACTCAAAGAGTGATAGCTGTGTGGAATGAGCTTCCTGTAGAAGTAGTAGAGGCCAGTTCAGTTGTGTCATTTAAGGTAAAATTGGATAGGTATATGGACAGGAAAGGAGTGGAGGGTTATGGGCTGAGTGCGGGTAGGTGGGACTAGGTGAGATTAAGGGTTCGGCACGGACTAGGAGGGCCAAGATGGCCTGTTTCCGTGCTGTGATTGTTATACGGTTATATGGTTATAATCTTGTGCCGACAAGCCTAGTCTCACTGGGAAGAACAGGTATCGTCCCTAGCTGCAGCTGTTCAACAGCTCACCACAGACAATCAGACTCCGGTGTCTCCAATTTCCACACTCACGGTCGCCGTCCACGAACCTACTGTGAACAGCCAGCATCAACTGACAGCCATTAACATTCTCGCCAGCTCAATTCAGCAGCCTCAGGCCACCTCAGTCCCACTCCCAGCATCTCGCAGGTCCTCCTTTATCGCTCCCACCTCGCTCCCACTCCCGCTCCCGGACCTGAGCCGACTCCCACAACAGTTCAGGAACCGAATATTCCACCACCAGGCAGATATTCTGGTGATCCTGATGGTTGCAGGAATTTTATTACCCAATGCGAGCTGACATTCCAAACCCAGCCTTGGTGATGATGCATGGTCAATCTTCTTGACGGACCTCCACTCAGCCTGTTCAACACTTTACATGAGCAAGGATACCCACAGCCCAGTCGTTCTGACAATTTATGGCGGAGTTAAGGAGGAATTTTGATCTTCCAGTACAGGGTCAGGAGGCTGCCGACCAAATCTTGGACCTGCACCAAGGCAGAGGAATAATGAGAGCCTATACAGTCAAATTCCATACCCTTGCAGTAGAGATGGGATGGAATGTGATATCCCTCATCACTGCCTTCCACATGGATTGAACGCAGGGGTCTGGCATAAGATCACTGTCCGGGACAAGCAGGATAGTCAGGATGACCTGATTAATCTGACTATTTGAGTTGACGACCGGGTAACTGAATGGTGCAGGGAAAGAATGTTTCAAACTTCCTACTTGCTGCCAGATCACCGTCATTCCTCGCCCTCTCCCCTCCCTCACCACCCAGCCCCCAGCCCGCGGAGGAGTCTATGCAAGTGGGGCGTATGCGCGTGTCTCAGGAGGAACGAGAGCGGTGCTGGAGAATGGGTTCCTGCCTCTGTTGTGGTGATCCAGGACACTTCTGGGCGACACGTTCCAAGCGTCCAGTAAAAGAGAATACCCGTCAGCAGGGAGGGGAATCCTGACGGGTCAGTTCTCTCTCCAGTCCTGCCCCGATTCTGTAATGCTCGCAGCTTCCTTGTCGTGGAGGTCTCAGACCCATGAACTCAAGGCGTTAATTGACTCCAGTGCAGCCAGGAATCTCACAGACATCTCTCTCACTCAAAGATGGGGAGTTCCAACTCAGAAATTAAGAGAAAAGATCAACGTCAAGTCACTGGATGATCGACCTCTGGGAACTGGTCAGATCCACATTTCCACCCAGCTGGTGCCCGAAGGCAACCACCATGAAGAAATATCTTCCTATCTGGTCAATTAACCTGAACTGCCACTGGTACTTGATCTCCCCTGGTTATCCTGACATAACCCACGGACTAATTTTCTCTGAAGGTACTCCAAGAGTGGGGACTGGCTTGCCTGTCTACCTGTCTGGGCTCAGCTCAAGACCTCCTACCTGGCACTAGTCGTCCCTGGGGCTAGCTCTTTGCTCTCTCTCGTCTAGAAACGGTGGTTATGGGAGGAATACATGAAGGAGGCATTGAGCATGGGGTTTATCCATCAGTCAACTTCGCCAACAGGAGCGGGCTTCTTGTCTGTGAGCAAGGAATAGGGCAAGCTCCGTCCCTGCATCGATTATTGGCCCCTGAACAACATCAGTGTGCCAAACCTCCACCCTCTTCCCTTGCTGGCTTTTGGGTTTGAACATATCCAGGGAGCAACCATATTTTCCAAAACTGATCTGTGCAATGCTTACAATCTGATTCGCATAAGAGAAGGGAATGAGTGGAAAACGGCTTTCAGCACCTCTAATGGCCACTATGAGTACTTGGTGATGCCAACACCCCTGCTGTATTCCAGGCCTTGGTTAATGATGTATTGAGGGACATGTTGAACCAGTTTGTGTTTGTGTATTTAGATGACATCCTTATCTATTCCCGCTCTCATCAGGAGCACATCCAACATGTCCGGAGAGAACTCAGACGCCTTCTTGAAAATAACCTGCACGCCAAGCCTGAAAACTGTGAACTCCATAAAGACCAGGTGTCATTTCTGGGCTATATACTCACCCCATTGAGTGTTCAAATGGACCCTAGTAAAGTTCAGGCAGTTGCAGAGTGTCCCAAAGTGTCTACAGTGAAACAGACATGGCGCTTCATGGGGCTTGTGAACTTTTATTGCCACTTCATCCAGAATTTCGGCTCTATCGCAGCTCTAAATAATACCCTCACCAAGAAGACCTTGGCAGGATTCCATTGGACAGACGATTCTGACCAAGCATTTTCCGAGCTAAGGTGTTGTTTCACCATTGCCCCGCTGCTGCAACACCCAGACCCATCTCAGCCATTCATTGTCGAGGTGGGTGCGTCCGATGTCGGCATTGGATCTGTCCTCCCTCAGCGCTCGTCTGCGGATAGCCGGCTGCATCCCTGTGCCTTTCTTTCCCGTTGCTTGACTCCATTTGAGAGGAATTACGATGGTGGGGAGCTTCTGGCTGTCAGGGAGATGCTAGGGGAATGGCGACACTGGCTGGAGGGGGCACAGCATCCATTCTTGGTCTGGACAGATCACATGAACCTCTCATATATTCAGGATGCTCAGAGACTCAACTTCCATCAAGCCCGGTGGGCTCTCTTCTTCACACGGTTCAATTTCATCCTCACCAATCGTCACAGCATCCATTCTTGGTCTGGACAGATCACAAGAACCTCTCATATATTCAGGATGCTCAGAGACTCAACTTCCATCAAGCCCGGTGGGCTCTCTTCTTCACATGGTTCAATTTCATCCTCGCCAATCGTCCCGGCAGCAAGAATACAAAGGCTGACGCTCTCTCCCAGCAGTTCGATGGATCTGAGGACAATGCCGATCCACAGTCCATTCTTCCTCACTCATATATTGCTGCTCTGGTGATCTGGGGAATAGAGGCAGAGGTGAGGGCGCCCAACAGTCGGACCCAGGCCTGGGTGGACGACCTCCCAACTGGCTGTTCCCAACTGAATGCTGCGGTGCATTCCAAAGTGTTGGAATGGGGTCACTCCTCCCGTCTGGCTGGAGATCTGGGAATTCAACGGACTCAGGAGTTTATAAAGAGACAATTTTGGTGGCTATCTGTGTCCCAGCCTCTGTATCAGCCTGTCACACCTGTGCTCGGAACAAGACATTATGGCAGCATCCTGCAGGTCCGTTATGTCCACTGCCTGTGCCCCACTGCCCCGGTCCCATCTCTTAGTAGATTTCATCACTGGTCTGTCCCCGTCTAATGGAAACACCACCTTTTTGTCATTGTGGATCAATTTTCCAAGGCTGCCCACTTCAATGCCCTCCCCAGGCTCTTATCTGCTCATGAGACTGCCACACACATGGTTCAACATGTGTTCAGTCTCCATGGCTTTCCTCAGGACATAGTGTCTGATCATGAACCACAGTTCACTTCCCGCTTTTGGAAGGCTTTCTGCTCTCTTGTAGGAGCCACGGTCAGCCTCTCGTCTGGCTTCCACCCCCAATCTAACGGTCAGACTGACAGAGTGAACCAGGAGTTGGAGACAACCCTGCACTGTCTTGCCTCTTCCAACCCCACGTCCTGGAGCTCCCAATTGGTTTGGGCAGAGGTCGCCCACAACAACCTCCATCGCCCGCTCTTCCCTGATTAGGAGATTGATGTAGGAGTTCCTGCTGCTGAACAGCTCATCCAGCGCTTCAAGCACACCTGGAGATGAGCCAGAAACAGCGTTCCTGGCAGGTTGATCGGCTCCGTCAACAGGTAAGGCAATTCAAGCCAGGAGAGGGGGTCTGGTTGGCATCAAGGGATCTTCCCCTGAAAGTCGAGAACCAGAAATTGACACTGCGCTACGTGGGACTGCTTATAGTGGAAAAGGCTGTCAGCAAGGTATCCTATAGATTGCGGCTACCAGCATCACTGAAGATCCTCCCAGTATTCCATGTTTCCCAGCTCAAGCTAGTTACCACCTCTCCCCTGGCCCCAGTCACCCTATTTTCCCCCTCCTCCCGCCTGGTAGATGGTTCCCTTGTCTATACTGTGCGGCACCTCCTAGCATCTTGTCAGGTATGTGGTAAGGTCCAGTACCTTGTGGACTGGGAAGGGTTTGGCCCAGAAGAACGTAACTGGATCCCAGCGAAGGACATCTTGGACAAGTCGCTTCCAGCGGACACAGATCTGTGGTGCCTCAGGGGCCTAGAGAGGAGGGCCCTGTCAGAACCATGGATTTGGCAGCACAGTAGATACGGCAATTGCGCTCATGAATTTGCACATGTCAGGTAATTATTATTTAATTGTGATGGTATTTAACTGCATTCTTGTTGTCGTAGTGCTTTTCGAGATTTAGACAGAGCATAGCAAAGCTTTGCTGCTGTTTTGCACTTGGCCTTCCCTGAGCCACTGGACTTTCAAAATCAACTGACTCAAAAGACTAGCGGTATTTGTTTAATGTTTAGATATCATTTTTGAGCACAGTGTAGGCTTTGTTTCCCTTATGAGAGTTTTAGCTAATGGTTCTGTTTGGCCTAGCGTTTATTGTTTAATTTTCCCATTTTTTGAATTAAAGTCTGTGAACTATCAACCTGCTTCAATGTCTCTCACTCCGCACTTGGGCCATGTCCAAACTGTGCTGACACACACTTCCTTCCAAAACAGACACACATTATTTACCAGCATATACACACACAGTCTCCCAACACAGACACACTGTTTTCCAGCACAGACACACAGGGTCTGCCAGCACAGAAACACACTGACTTCCAAAACAGACTCAGATGGTCTCCCAGCACAACACAAACCATCTCCTAGCACAACACACACCGTGTCCCAGCAGAGAGACTCACTGACTCCCAGCAGAGACACAAACTGTCTCCCAGAACACACTGTCTCCCAGCATGGGCACACACTGTGTCTTCTAGCACAGACACACACTCATTCACAGCACAGAAACACACCGTCTCCCACCACAGACACACTGTCTCCCAACACGAACACACACTGTCTTCTAGCACAGATACACTGGGTCTGCCAGCACAGAAACACACTGCCTTTCAAAGAATCACATGGTCTCCCAGCACAACACACACCGTGTACAAGCAAAGAGACTCCCTGACTCACAGCACAGACACAAACTGTCCTCCAAAACAGACACTCTTTGTCTTCCAGCACTGTCTCCCAGCAATGACACGCAATACTTCCCAGCAGGGACACACACTATCTCCCAGCATGGACATAGATTGGCTTCAAGCAACCAGACAAAATGTCTTCCAGCATGGAAATGCACTATCTCCCAGCATATACACACACAGCCTTCTGAGACAGACACACACTGTCTCCTAACACAGACACACAGGGTCTGCTGACACAGGCACACACTGTCTCCCGAACAAATGCACACAGTCTCCCAGCACAGACACAGCATGTCTCCTACCACAACACACACTGTCTTGCAACAAAGACCCACTCCCAGGAGAGACAAAACTGTCTCCCAGCACAGTACGGACACACGCTGTCTCCCAGTATGGACACAAACTGTCTTCCAACAAAATAACACACTGTCTCCCGAAACAGACACACATTGTCTCTCAAAACAGACACCCACTGTCTCGCAATCAAAACACACAATGTCTCCAGCTATAGACACAAACTGTTTCCCAGCACAGAAACACAGTGTCTCTGATGCACCATCAATAACTCACACTGAGACGTAGGCAAGATATCGGCTTTTATTGACTGGAAGAAGGAACCAGGAGGACCATCATACTATGTTCTGGAGACTGAGGCCGAGCGTCAGGCCTCTGATCGCCTTTATACAGGGGCCTGTGGGAGGAGCCACAGGAGCAGTCAGCAGGGGGCATGTCCAGACAGGCACACGTAGTTCACCACATTCACCCCCCCTTTGTCTGAAAGAGTCCCCATGTGGCGAAGTTTCTTACAAGTCAAGTCTATCAGGTGGTCGAATCTGTCGCTGCGATCTACGTAGCACCGGCTGTGATCGCATGGATGCCGGTGACATTGGTGATCGCACAGGGGACGGAGGTTGCGCTTGTTCCTGCCCACTAGGCGCCGGTCATCCCTCACGCATGTGCGAGGCGCCTGGTATAAATGCGTACGAAACGCCCGGTATATAAGTGTCGTGAGGAGGCTGTGTCGGGCCTGGTGAGCACGGTGTCACCTCTGGTGCAGGGTTCATAGTTACCAGAGAGCCTTCAGGGTAGTGGTCTGCTGCACCTGCGGGTGCCAGGTCGCGGATGGAGACCGTGTCCTCCCGCCCATCAGGTAAGACCACGTAGGCATACTGGGGGTTCGCATGTAGAAGGTGAACCCTTTCGACCAGCGGGGAGTATTTATTGCTCCTCACATGTTTCAGGAGCAGCACTGGCCCCGGGGACGCCAGCCAAACTGGTAGGGTGGTCCCAGTGACAGACTTCCTGGGAAAAGAGAATAGGCATTCGTGAGGGGTGGCATTGGTGGACATACATAACAGAGAGCGGATAGAGTGCAGTGCCTCAGGGAGGACCTCCTGCCATCGAGAGACCCGCAATCCTTTTGACTTAAGGGCTAAAAGCGTGGTCTTCCACACTGTGGCATTCTCCCGCTCCACCTGGCCATTACCCCGGGGATTATAACTCGTGGTCCGACTAGTAGCCCCTAGCTAGCAGGTACTGGCGCAGCTTGTCACTCATAAAGGAGGACCCTCTATCGCTGTGGATATAGCAGGGATACCCGAACAGAGTGAAGAGCTGGCGCAGGGCTTTTATGACGGACGTGGCAGTGGTGTCGGGGCAGGGGATGGCAAAGGGGAACCGTGAGTACTCGTCGATAACACTGAGAAAATAGACATTGCGGTCAGTGGAGGGAAGGGGGCCCTTAAAGTCAACACTCAGTCGTTCAAAAGGGCGGGTGGCCTTGACAAGTTGCGCCGTGTCAGGACGGTAGAAGTGAGGTTTGCACTCAGCACAAATTTGGCAGTCCCTGGTCATCGTCCTGATGTCCTCCAGGGAGTATGGCAGGTTCCGAGCTTTCACAAAATGGTAAAATCGGGTGACCCCCGGATGGCAAAGTTGTGCATGAAGGGTGTACAGCTGGTCGAGCTGTGTGCTAGCACATGTTCCCTGGGATAGGGCATCAGGGGGCTCATTGAGTCTGCCAGGCCGGTACAGGATATCATAGTTGTAGGTGGAGAGTTCTATTCTCCACCGCAAAATCTTATCATTTTTTGATTTTGCCCCGCTGTTGGTTGCTGAACAGGAACGCAACCGAGCGCTGGTCAGTCAGCAAGGTGAACCTTTTGCCAGCAAGATAGTGCCTCCAGTGCCTAACAGCCTCCACTATGGCCTGGGCTTCTTTCTCCACCGCAGAGTGCCGAATTTCGGAGCCTTGGAGGGTGCGAGAAAAGAATGCTACTGGTCTGCCTTCCTGATTGAGGGTAGCAGCCAGAGCAGAATTGGAGGCGTCACACTCCACTTGGAAGGGAGCGGTCTCGTCCACCGCATGCATCGTAGCTTTGGCAATGTCCTCTTTAATGCAGCTGAAGGTCGTGCGGGCCTCAGCAGAGAGGGGAAACGAGGTAGACTTGACCAGGGGGCGTGCTTTGTCTGCGTAATGGGGGACCCATTGGGCGTAATAGGAAAAAAAACCCAGGCACCGTCTGAGGGCTTTGAGAGTGGTGGGAAGAGGGAGTTCTAACAGGGGGCGCATACGGTCGGGATCAGGGCCAATAACCCCGTTTTCCACGACATACCCAAGTATAGCAAGGCGGGTGGTTCCAAACACACACTTGTCCCTGTTATAAGTAAGGTTCAGAGCTGCGGCCACTTGGAGAAATCGTTGGAGGTTGGCGTCGTGATCTGGCCAGTCATGACCACAGATGGTGATGTTATCCAGATAGGGAAATGTGGCCTGCAGTTGGTACTGGTCCACCATCCGGTCCATTTCCCTCTGGAAGTCAGAGACACCATTCATGACACCGAAAGGGACGCGCAGGAAGTGATAGAGCCTGCCGCCCGCCTCGAAGGCGGTGTAGGGGCGGTCCTCTGGGCAGATGGGGAGCTGGTGATAAGCGGATTTCAGATCTATTGTCGAGTACACCTTGTACTGAGCAATCTGGTTGACCATATCTGCGATGCAGGGTAGGGGGTACGCGTCAAGCTGTGTGAACCTATTGATGGTTTGACTATAGTCCACCACCATCCTATTTTTCTGCCCGGTCTGAACAACAACCACCTGGGCTCTCCAAGGGCTTGAGCTTGGCTCAATGATCCCCTCCCTGAGCAGCCGCTGCACCTCCGACTGAATGAAGGCCCTGTCCCCCGCGTTGTACCGCCTGCTTTTAGTTGCCACAGGCTTACAGTCGGGGGTCAGGTTGGCGAACAGCGGTGGGGGAGGGACCTTGAGAGTGGAGAGGCTGCAAGTGGTGTCGGTAGCGCAGCTGTCGGCCTGGTTCTGGATGGGATGTGTGTGCCCGTGTGTGTGTGTGGTCAGTAGCGGGGTATGTGAAGAAGTCCCACAAAACTGAGGATTCCTGACAGTGAGTGGTGGGAGGGGCCCGTCATATACCATAGTCACACTTTCGAGATGGCTCTGGAAGTCCAGCCCCAATAGCACAGGTGCGCACAGATTAGGCATGACCAGTAGCGCAAAGTTCCGATATTCTGTGCCTTGCACCACCAAAGTCGCTACACAACCTGCCCGGATGTCTGCGGACTGCAACCCAGAAGCCAAATGGAACCTCCGACTTACCGGCCGCGTTGCGAGTCCGCAGCGTTGCACTGTGTCCGGATGAATAAAACTCTCAGTGCTGCCCGTGTCAAACAGGCATCTAGTCCTGTGCCCCTCCACCCGGATGTCCATCATGGACCTTGGTCGAGGGTTACAGTGGCCAGAGTTGAATCGTCTTCGGGGTACCCGGTGAGCATCGGAGGGTCGGGGGTGGGGCATGCTGACGTCGACAAAGATGGCCGCCCACATCCGGGCATGCAAGATGGCGGCCCCCACGTTTCACCCGCAGCGCTGCACTCCGCTCGAGGTTGAGACTTACAGACCTTGGTGAAATGGCCCCGCTTTCCGCAGCTGGAGCAGGTCGCTTCTCGCTCTGGACAGCGTTGTCGAGAGTGCCTTTTGTGGCCACAAAAATAACAAAGCATGGGCTTCTGACGGGCCGCAGCCGTGGTCAGGTTCGAGGAGCTCGTGGAATCGTGACTGGCAGCGGCGTTGGCAAATTCGCTCGCGGGAGCCGGCGGTGGTGGGGTCTGAGGTGTCCACGGAACCGGCGGGGAATCGCACGACTGGACAGCGTCAGCGTTATACAGAGCAGTTTCCAGAGCGTTGGCCATCTCTATCGCCCAGCGTAAGGTAAGGTCGGCATTTTCCAGCAGCCGCTGGCGCATGTACACTGACCTCAGTCCCGACACAAAAGCGTCTCGCACCAGCAGCTCCGCATGTTGTTCTGCCGTGAGCGTCTTGCAGTCACAAGCTCGGACGAGTGTCTGTAGTGCTCGGAGAAACTCAGCGCACGATTCACCAGGCCGCTGTTGCCGGGTAGCTAAATGATGTCTTGCGTAGACGGTGTTCACCGGCCGCAGGTACTGTCTTTTGAGGGCGTCCAGTGCCCCTTCGTAGGTCGGCAGGTCCCGGATAATGGAGTTGACTTTGGAGGTGACCCTCGAGAGTAGAATTCTGTGCATAACGGCGGGTTCAGTTGCACGAACCTCCTCCAAGTACGATTGGAAGCATGCAAGCCAGTGTTCAAAAGTGAGAGCTGCGTCAGGGTCTTGAGGGTCCAAATCCAACCGTTCCGGACGTAAAACGGTTTCCATGTTTTAAAACTTCCAGTCAATAAAATTGATGCACCATCAATAACTCACACTAAGACGTAGGCGAGATATCAGCTTTTATTGACTGGAAGAAGGAACCAGGAGTGAGTGACCATCCTACTATGACCTGGAGACTGAGGCCGAGCGTCAGGCCTCAGATCGCCTTTATACAGGGGCCTGTGGGAGGAGCCACAGGAGCAGTCAGCATGGGGCATGTCCAGACAGGCACACGTAGTTCACCACAGTCTCCTAGCACAGACACACACATTTCCCAGCATGGCCACACACCGTCTCTGAGCATAAAACACAAAGGGTCTCCCAAAACAGGCACGCACAGTCTCCCATCACAGGCAGACAACATCACCCAGCACACACTGTCTTCCAACAAAGACACACACTGTTTCCCAGAACAGACACACAGTCACCCAGCTCAAAACACAAACTGTCTCACAAAACATGCATACACAGTCTCCCAGCACTGACATACACTGTCTTCCCAGACACATGCTGTCTAGTAAGGAAGACAAACACGAACTGTTTCCCAGCACAGAACACAGTGTCTCCCATATTGTCTTCCAATACGGACATATGCAGTCTCACAGTACGGACACACTCTGTCTCCCAGCACGGACACACACTGTCTCCCAGTACGACACACACAGTCTCCCAGCACGGACACACACTGTCTCCCAGCACGGACACACACTGTCTCCCAGCACGGACTCACACTGTCTCCCAGCACGGACACACACTGTCTCCCAGTACGACACACACAGTCTCCCAGCACGGACTCACACTGTCTCCCAGCACGGACACACACTGTCTCCCAGCACGGACACACACAGTCTCCCAGCACAGACTCACACCGTCTCCCAGTACGACACACACTGTCTCCCAGCACGGACACACACTGTCTCCCAGCACGGACACACACAGTCTCCCAGCACGGACTCACACCGTCTCCCAGTACGGACTCACACCGTCTCCCAGCACGGACTCACACCGTCTCCCAACACGGACTCACACCGTCTCCCAGCACGGACACACACTGTCTCCCAGCACGGACACACACTGTCTCCCAGCACGGACTCACACTGTCTCCCAGCACGGACACTCACTGTCTCCCAGCACGGACACACACTGTCTCCCAGCATGGACACACACCGTCTCCCAGCACAGACACACACTGTCTCCCAGCACGGACACACACCGTCTCCGAGCACAGACACACACCGTCTCCGAGCACAGATACACACCGTCTCCGAGCACAGATACACACCGTCTCCCAGCACAGATATACACTGTCTCCCAGCAGACACACATTGGCTCTCAGCAGGGACCCACACTGCCTTCCAGCAGGGATCCACACTGCCTCCCAGCACAGACACACACTGTCTCACAACAAAGACACACACTGTCTCCCAGCAGGAAAACAAATTGTCTCACAAGACAGACGCACTGTCTCCCAGCATGGACGCACACTGTCTCCCAGCACAGATGCACACCGTCTCCCTGTCACATCCACGTATTCACCAGCGCAGTAGATATGGCAATTGTGCTTGGAAATATGCACATGTCAGCTAATTATTATTTCATTGTCATAGCATTTAACTCCACATTTGTTGTGTAGTGCCTGTCGAGACTTGGACACAGCAATGCTTTGCTGCCTGTTTGCATTCGGCCTAGCCTGAAAAATTGGACGGTCCAGTCAACTGATTCTGAAGACTAACGGTATTCATTTTATATTATAGTTGTTCTTTTCAGCTACAGTGTAGGCTTCATTTTTCCATTTGAGGGTTTTAGTTAGCGGTCCTATTTGGCTTAGTGTTTATTGTTTTCTTTGCCCTTTAACACTGTTTGTATTAAAGCCTGTAAACTATCAACCTGCTTCAGTATCTCTCACTCTACACTTGGGCCATATCCGAACTTGGTGACAGCAAGACTCGACCACAAAAATGGACCCAGCAGAAGGAGAGCAGCTGACCTTGGCCGTGAGATTCATTGGTCAGGAAGGAGACAAGCTACAGGCAATGGAATCTTTTCTCAGTAAAGTTACGGAGGCAATGAGGCAGATAGTCGCATGCCAACAAGCCCGGTCTCACTTGGAGGTATTGTCCCTAGCCGCAACTGTTCAACAGCCCAATGCACACAATTGGTCTTGGGTGTCTGCGATTTCCACACTCATGGCCTCAGTCCATGAACTTACTGTGATCGGCCAGCATCAGCTGACAGCCACTAACGCTCTTGCCAATGCAATTCAGCAGCCTTAAGGCTGATTTATACCTTTGCGTAGTAGCCTACGCCACAGCCTTCGTAAGTGGCCTGCGCCATTGTGAGCGTTTATACCTGTGCGTTGGTGTGTCTGTGTCGCTCTGCAATTCACCACCAAAACGCTAGCTGGCGGTGGGGTTTCTATGCCACTGTGTTGAGTTTCTTCGTGTACTTCAAATGATGGTGACTGAGCGCATCATGTTGGAGTTGGAGCTAATAAATGTTGAACAAGGGTTACTTTTATTGAAATTACTGCAATGCAGAAAAGAGAGAAGACGTCGGAGGAGATGGTGTGTACGACCATTGAACGGAGTGAGGCAGAAGGAGGGTGAATTTTCTGTGCTTGTCCGGCCACTGAGAGACATGGATGAGGAAATGCATTTCAAATATTTTCGGATGTCGGCAGGTAGATTTGACGATTTGGTTCGTCGTCTCCAACCATTTATTTCGCATCAGTGTACGCACAGTATGCCTACAGACAGGAAGGAATGCGATGCTACCAAGCGGACCAATCACAGTTGCTGCTGTCTGCGTCGCCGTGACACGCAGTTACATTTTTGGAGAGGTGTGCATCAGGCTATGGTGTAGGGTACAGCGTAGGTTAAGCAGCTACGCCGTACCTATAGCGTTCATTTGACGCAGAACTGTAAATCAGCCTTTAAGCCGCCTCAGCCCCATTCCCAACATCTCGCAGGTCCTCCTTTTCTACTGCCCCATCAATCTCTGCTACTAATGCTCCCCCTCCTGCACCCGGACCAGAACTGACTCCACACAGGCACCGAGTATTCCACCACCAAGCAGATATTCTGGTGACCCAATGGTTGCAGGAATTTTATTACCCAATGTGAGCTGTCATTCCAAGTCCAGCCTGGTCATTTTGGTGATGATGCACGAAAACTGGTGTCCATGGTCAATCTTCTTGAAGGACCTCCATTCAGCCTGTTCAACGCTTTATGGGAATGAGGAAACCCCGCAGCCCAGTCATTCTCTGCGCTGGGAAACAATGTGTGACTGTGATGGGAGACAGTGTATGTCTCTCTGCTGGAAGAGAGTGTGTTCTCACAGACAGTGTGAATCTATGCTGGGAGGCAGTGTGTTCTGGGAGACATTGTGAGTCTGTGCTGGGAGAATGTGTCTGCCTGTGCTTTGAGACAGTGTTTGTCTGTGCTGGGAGACCATGTGTCACAACCACAGATTCAGCAGCACAGTAGATATGGCAATTGCGCTTGTGAATTTGCACGTGTCAGCTAATTATTAATTAATGAAGGCTAAAAAGTGAGCGAATAGGACCAATAAAGTGTGATAGTGGAGAAGTGTGTATGGAACTGGAGGAGACAGCAGAGGTACTTAATGAGCACTTTGCTTCAATATACACTATGGAAAAAGGTCTTGGCGATTGTAGGGATGACTTACAGCAGACTGAAAAGCTTGAGCATGTAGATGTTAAGAAAGAGTATGTGCTGGAGGTTTTGGAAAGCATCAAGTTGGATAAGTCACCAGGACCAGATGAGGTGTACCCCAGGCTACTGTGGGAGGTGATGGAGGAGATTGTTGAGCCTCTGGCGATGATTTTTCGTCACCAATGGAGACGGGAAAGGTTCCGAAGGATTGGAGGATTGCAGATGTTGTTCCATTTTTCAAGAAAGGAAGTAAATATAGCCCAGGAAATTATAGATCAGCGAGTCTTACTTCAGTGGTTGGTAAGTTGATAGAGAAGATCCTGAGAGACAGTATTTATGAACATTTGGAGAGATATAATATGAGTAGGAATAGTCAGCATGGCTTTGTCAAAGGCAGGTCGTGCCTTACGAGCCTGATTGAATTTTTTGAGGATGTGACTAAACACATTGATGAAGGTAGAGCAGTAGATGTAGTAAAAATGGATTTCAGCAAGGCATTTGATAAGGTACTCCATGCAAGGTTTATGGAGAAAGTAAGGAGGCATGGGATCCAAGGGGACATTGCTTTGTGGATCCAGAACTGGCTTGCCCACAGAAGGCAAAGAGTGGTTGTAGACGGGTCATATTCTGCATGGAGGCCTGTGACCAGTGGTGTGCTTCAGGGATCTGTTCCTGAACTCCTACTCTTTGTGATTTTTATTAATGATATGGATGAGGAAGTGGAAGGATGGGTTAGTAAATTTGCTGATGAAACAAAGGTTAGGGGTGTTGTGGGTAGTGTGGAGTGCTGTCAGAGGTTACAGCGGGACATTAATAGGATGCAAAACTGGGCTGAGAAGTAGCAGATGGAGTTCAACTCAGCTAAGTGAGAGGTGGTTTTGGTAGGTCAAATATGATGGCAGAATATAGTATTAATGGTAAGACTCTTGGCAGTGTGGAGGATCAGAGGGATCTTGGGTTCCGAGTCCATAGGACACTCAAAGCTGCTATGCAGATGGACGCTGTGGTTAAGAAGGCCTTCATCAATCGTGGGATTGAGTTT
This sequence comes from Hypanus sabinus, assembly GCF_030144855.1. Classification (NCBI taxonomy): domain Eukaryota; kingdom Metazoa; phylum Chordata; class Chondrichthyes; order Myliobatiformes; family Dasyatidae; genus Hypanus; species Hypanus sabinus. The sequence continues at coordinate 38,292,447 of NC_082706.1, read as the reverse complement.
AGGAGCTGAGAGGTAGTATTGCAGCCATATAGGACCCTGGTCAGACCCCGCTCAGAGTACTGTGCTCAGTTCTGGTCACCTCACTACAGGAAGGATGTGGAAACCATAGAAAGGGTGCAGAGGAGATTTACAAGGATGTTGCCTGGATTGGGGAGCATGCCTTATGAAAATAGGTTGAGTGAAAATGGCCTTTTTTCCTTGGAGCAATGGAGGATGAGAGGTTACCTGATAGAGGTGTACAAGTTGATAAGAGGCATTGATCGTGTGAATAGTCAGAGGCTTCTTCCCAGGGCTGAACTGGCTAGCACGAGAGGGCACAGGTTTAAGGTGCTTGGAAGTAGGTACAGAGGAGATGTCAGAAGTAAGTTTTTTACCCAGAGAGTGGTGAATGCATGGAATGGGCTGCTGGTGACAGTGGTGGACATGGATACGATCGGGTCTTTTTAAGAGACTCCTGGACAGGAACAGAGCTGTATGGGTAACCCTAGGAAATTTCTAAAATTAAGGACATGTTCGGCACAGCTTTGTGGACCGAAGGGCCTGTATCGTGTTGTAGGTTTTCTATGTTTCTACGTAATCATGATAGTATTTAACTCCATACTTGTCATTGCAGAGCTTGTTGAGACTTGGACAGAGTGCAATAACGTTTGCATTCCGCCTTCCCTGAGAAACTGGACTTTCAAGTCAACTGACTCTGAAAACTCTTTAGCAGTATTCTTTTAATGTTTAGATGTTCCTTTCAGCCACAGTGTAGATTTTGTTTTCCATTTGAGAGTTTTAGTTAATGGCCCTGTTTGGCCTAGCATTTATTGTTTTATTTTCCCTTTAACAATGATCACTTTAAAGTCAACCTGCTTCAACGTCTCTCACTCCACATTTTGGCCATATCCGAATCTGGTGACACTTCCAGCACAGATACAGACTCTTTGCCAAGACTGTGCCTGTCTGTCTCACAGCACAGGCACAGACTGTCATCGCACACAGACGCATTGTCTTCCAAAATAGGCACACACTGTCTCGCAACAAAGACACTGTCTCCCAACACCGACACACACTGTCTCTCCGAACACACAGTCTCTCCAAACACACAGTCTCCCAACATATACAAACACTGACCCCTTGCACAGACAGACACCGTCTCTGAGAACACATCGTTTCCCAGCAGGGACAAACACTGTCTCACAACAAAGACACACACTGTCTCCCAGCACAGTTACAAACAGTCTCCGAAACAGACACACACACTGCCTCCCAGCATGGATATACACTGTTTCCCACCATGGACACACAGTGTCTCCCAGAACACACTGTTTCCCAGCAGAAACACACTCTCTCGCAACAAAGACACACACTGTCTCTCAGAACAGACATGTACTGTCCTTCAAAACAGATATACGCTGAACCCCAGTATGGAAACATAATGACCCCCAGTACAAACACACATCATCTTCCAGCAAGGACACATAGTCTCCCAAAACGGACATAAACTGTCTCCTAGAACAGACACATTCTGTGGACCATCTCAGACACAAATGGTCTCCCAGCACTGTCTAAAACGACAGACACCCATCGTTTCCCAGCACAGACAAACACTGTTGCCCATCACGAGCAACACTTTCTCCCAGCACGGACACACACGGTCTCCCAACACAGTCGCACACCAACACCCAGCACAATCTGTCTCCCAGCACGGCCACGCATTATCTCCCAGAACAGACTGTCTCCAGGCACTAACCTACTCCATCTCCGGCACGGACACATACCCTCTCCCAGAACACAGTGCTGCCCAGCATGGTCACACACCCTCTCCAAGCACAGAGCATCGCCTTTTCCCAGCACGGGCACGCGCCGTCTGCCTGCACAGGGACATACAGTCGCCAGCATGGACACGCACTATCTCCCGAAACAGACACACACCATCTCCCTACAGAGACAGATACACTCTACCAGAACATAGTGTCTCCCCGCACAGACACCCACCATCACACAGCAGAGAAACACAACATCTCCCAACACGGGCATACACATCCCATGTTGTCTCCCAGCATGTACACACACATCCCATGTTCTCTCCCAGCACGTACACACACATCCCATGTTCTCTCCCAGCATGTACACACACCCTCTCCCAGCACGTACACACACCCTCTCTCAGCACATACACACACATCCCATGTTCTCTCCCAGCACATACACACACTATCTCCCAGCACGTACACACATATCCCATGCTCTCTTCCAGCACGTACACACACCCTCTCCCAGCACGTACACACACATCCCATGTTCTCTCCCAGCACGTACACACACCCTCTCCCAGCACGTACACACACCCTCTTCCAGCACGTACACACACCCTCTCCCAGCACGTACACACACATCCCATGTTCTCTCCCAGCACGTACACACACATCCCATGTTCTCTCCCAGCACGTGCACACACATCCCATGTTCTCTCCCAGCACGTGCACACACATCCCATGTTCTCTCCCAGCACGTACACACACATCCCATGCTCTCTTCCAGCACGTACACACACCCTCTTCCAGCACGTACACACACCCTCTCCCAGCACGTACACACACATCCCATGTTCTCTCCCAGCACGTACACACACCCTCTCCCAGCACGTACATACACATCCCATGTTCTCTCCCAGCATGGGCATACATTGTCTCCCAGTAGACACACATACACTCTCCCAGAACACAGTGCCTCCCTGCATAGGAGACACCGTCTCTCCGCATGGACACGCACTGTCTCCCCACACAAACAAGCAATGTCTCCCAGCACAGACACACACCATCTCCCAGCATGGCTTTGCACCAGATCCAAGTACAGACATGCATGCTCTCCCAGGCTGGAGACACACACTCTCCCGAAACAGACACACGCCATCTCCCAGTGAGGACGTCCACTGTCTCCCAGCATGGGCATGCGCTGACTCCCTACACTGGTACACACTGTCTCCTAGCAGAGACACATACACTCACCCAGAACACAGTGTCTCCCAGCACAGAAAGACCCCGTTTCCCAACATGGGCACATGATGCCTCCGAGCACAGACACACACCACCTCCCAACACAGACACACACCATCTCCCAACACAGACAAACACCACCTCCCAACACAGACAAACAACACCTCCCAACACAGACAAACACCACCTCCCAACACAGACAAACACCACCTCCCAACACAGACAAACACCACCTCCCAACACAGACAAACAACACCTCCCAACACAGACAAACACCACCTCCCAACACAGACAAACACCACCTCCCAACACAGACACACAATGTCTTCTGATTAGGAGAGTGCCTCTCCCAGAACAGAGGCACACCGTCTCCCAACATGGACACTCATGCTCTCCCAGGCCGGAGACACATGCTCTCCCAAAACAGACACACGGCATTTACCTGTGCGGATACTCAACATCTCTCAGCATACTCTGTCTCCCAGCACGGGCACACACAGACTCCCTGCAGAGACACATACTCTCTCCCAGAACACAGTATCTCCCAGCACAGAGACACACCGTCTCCCCATACAGACACGCACTGTCTCCCAGCAGGGAAACATACCACGTCCCCACATGGACATGCACCCTCTTCCCACACAGATAAGTGCCATCTCCCACCATGGACACGCACAACCTCCCAGCACGGACACTCAGGCCCTGCCAGGCCGGACACACATGCCCTCCCGAAACAGACACGCCCCATCTTCCAGTGCAATACGCACTATCTGTCAGCATACTCTGTCTCCCAGCATGGGCACACACTGATACAGACTGTCTCCTAGCAGAGACATAAATTCTCTCCCAGAACACAGTGTCTCCCAGCGCAAACAGATGTTACCTCCCAGCACAGATACACCGTCTTCCAGCACAGACACACACCATCTCCCAGTACAGACACACATGCTCTACCAGCACAAACACCCACTCTCTCCCAAGCCAGGTCACATGCTTTCCCAAAACAGACAAGCACAGTGTCTCCTAGCACAGTCATGCACTGTTTCCCAGCAGAGTCACATATCTTTTCCAGAACTCAGTGTCTCCCAGCACGGACACATGCCATTTCCCATAAACACTATCTCCCAAAACAGACACACGCTATCTCCGACCACAGACATAAAGTGTCTCCCAGCACGGACACACGATGTATCCCGATGCACACTACTGTCTCCCAACACAGGAGCGCACCATCCCCTGGATGACTGGGGCCTTTTCTGGGAGAGGTATTACCTGTACAATGGACGGGTTACACCTGGACCCAGAGGTCCGGTATCCCAGCAGGCAGGTTTACTGGAGCAGTTAGGGATGTTTTAAATTAATTTGTTAGGGGAATGGGAACCAGAGTGATAGGGCTGAGAAAAGAGAAAACAGAAATAAATCAAAGATAACGTGCAACAGAGATGATGGAAAGGACAGGCAGGAGATGAGGCATAATCACAGCCAGTGGGGTGAGTTACAGGGTAATAGAGGTGTGGTGCAGTTAAAACAGAAAGCAACAAATACTGGATTGAAAGTGTTATATGTGAATGCACGCAGCATAATAAATAAAATGGACAATCTTGAAATTTAGCTACAGAGTGGGAAGTATGACGTTGTGGCCATCTCTGAAATTGGCTAAAGGATGGCTGCCACTGGGAGCTGAACATCCAAGGATATACGGTGCATCAGAAAGATAGGTTAGTAGGCAGAGGGGGTGGTGTGGCCCTGTGTATAAGTATAAGGTCTCTCTTCCTGCCATCATGGACATTTACACAACACGCTGCATCCTGAAGCGTGGCTCGTCTCCAGGAGCGCTTGTAGCGCTGGATGAGCTGTTTAGCAGCAGGAACTCCTACATCGATCGATCTGATTCGGGAAGAGCAGGGGCTGGAATCCCTTCTGACATTCAAAGGGAGTCATCCCAGTGGAGGATGACTGGAGATTATTGTGGGCGATCTCTGCCCAAACCAATTGGGAGCTCCAGGACGTGGGGTTGGAAGAGGCAGGACATTGCAAGGTTGTCTCCCACTCCTGGTTCACTCTCTCAGTCTGACCGTTAGATTGGGGGTGGAAGCCAGACGAGAGGCTGACCGTGGCTCCTACAAGAGAGCAGAAAGCCTTCCAAAAGCAGGAAGTGAACAGTGGACCACTATCAGACACTATGCCTTGAGGAAAGCTTTAGAGCCTGAATAATTGTTAAACCATTAGTGTGGCCGTCTCATGAGCCAACAGATGCTTGGGGAGGGCAATGAAGTGGGCAACCTTGGAAAGTTGTTTCACAACGACCAAAAAGGTGGTGTTCCCATTAGACGGGGGCAGACCAGTGATGAAATCTACTGAGAGGTGGGACCAGGGTCGGTGGGGCACAGGCAGTGGACATAACAGACCCGCAGGACACTGGCGTGATGTCTTGTTCCAAGCACAAGTGGGACAGGCAGATACAAAGTCATGGACATCCTGGGACATAGTTAGCCACCAAAATCACCTCTTTATAAACTACAGGGTCTGTTGAATTCCCAGAGGGCTGGCCAGACGGGAGGAGTGACCCCATTCCAACACTTTGAAATGCACCGCAGCAGGAACAAACAGCTGGTTGGAAGGTCCCCCATCCAGGCCTGCGTCTGACTGTTGGGTAGTCCTCACCTCTGCCTCTATTCCCCAGATCACCACAGCAGTAATACACGAGTGAGGAAGAATGGGTTCTGGATCAGCATTGTCCTCAGATCCATCGAACTGCCGACAGAGAGCGTCGGCCTTTGTATTCTTGCTGCCGGGACGATTGGTGAGGACGAAATTGAACCATGTGAAGAAGAGAGCCCACCGGGCTTGACGGAAGTTGAGTCTCTTAGGAGAACATGGGAGAGCTTCTTGTGGTCTGTCCAGACCAATAATGGATGCTGTGCCCCCTCCAGCCAGTGTCGCCATTCTCCTAATGTCTCCTTGACAGCCAGAAGTTCACAGTTCCCACCATCGTGATTCCACTCAGCCGAAGTCAAGTGATGGGAAAGAAAGGCACAGGGATGCAGCCGGCTATCCGCAGACGAGCGCTGAGGGAGGACAGATCCAATGCCGACATCGGACGCACCCACCTCGACAATGAATGGCTGAGATGGGTCTGGGTGTTGCAGCAGCGGGGCAATGGTGAAACAACACCTTAGCTCGGAAAATTCTTGGTCAGAATCGTCTGTCCAATGGAATCCTGCTGAGGCCTTCCTGGTGAGGGCATTAACTGGAGCCGCGATAGAGCCGAAATTCCCGATGAAGCGGCGATAGAAGTTCGCGAACACCATGAAACACCATACCTGTTTGACTGTAGATGGCTTGGGCCACCCTGCAACTGCCTGAACTTTGCTAGGGTCCATTTGAACACTCAGTGGGGTGAGTATATAGCCCAGAAACGACACCTGGTCTTTACGGAATTCACATTTCTCAGGCTTGGCGTACAGGTTATTTTCAAGAAGGCGTCTAAGTTCTCTCCGGACATGCTGGACGTGTTCCTGATGAGAGCAGGAATAGATAAGGATGTCATCTAAATACCCAAACACAAACTGGTTCAACATGTCCCTCAATACATCATTAACCAAGGCCTGGAATACAGTAGGGGTGTTGGCATCACCAAGTACTCATAGTGGCCATTAGAGGTGCTGAAAGCCGTTTTCCACTCATCCCCTTCTCTAATGCGAATCAGATTGTAAGCATTGCGCAGATCAATTTTGGAAAATATGGTTGCTCCCTGGATATGTTCAAATGCAGACGCTGGAAAGGGAAGAGGGTACTGGTTCTTCACGGTGATGTTGTTCAGGGGCTGATAATCAATAATCTTGCTCACAAAAAAGAAGCCCGCTCCTGATGGCGAAGTTGATGGATGGATAAACCCCATGACCAATGCCTCCTTGATGTATTCCTCCATGGCCACTATTTCAGGATGAGAGAGGGAAAAGAGCCAGTCCCGGGGAGGACAAGTGCCAGGTTGGAGGTCTATGGCACAGTCGTATGGCCGGTGTGCGGACAGGGTAGTGGCCGTTCTTATACAGAAGTCCTTATATTCAGCCGGAATCCCAGAGAGGTCCGACACTGGAGAGGATTCATGGAATGGAGCTTGAGCTGGACCCAGACAGGTAGACAGGCAAGCCAGTCCCCACTCTTGGAGTACTTCAGAGACCAATTGACCCGTGGGTTATGTCGGGAAAACCAGGGGAGATCAAGTACCAGTGGCAGTTCAGGTTAATTGACCAGATAGGAAGATATTTCTTCATGGTGGTTGCCTTCGGGCACCAGCTGGGTGGAAATGTGGATCTGACCAGTTCCCAGAGGTCGATCATCCAGTGACTTGACGTTGATCTTTTCTCTTAATTTCTGAGTTGGAACTCCCCATCTTTGAGCGAGAGAGATGTCTGTGAGATTCCTGGCTGCACTGGAGTCAATAAACGCCTTGAGTTCATGGGTCTGAGACCTCCACGACAAGGAAGCTGCAAGCATTACAGAATCAGGGGCAGGACTGGAGAGAGAACTGACCCGTCAGGATTCCCCTCCCTGCTGACGGGTATTCTCTTTTACTGGACGCTTGGAACGTGTCACCCAGAAGTGTCCTGGATCACCACAACAGAGGCAGGAACCCGTTCTCCGGCACTGCTCTCGTTCCTCCTGAGACAGGCGCATGCGCCCCACTTGCATAGACTCCTCCGCGGGCTGGGGGCTGGGAGGTGAGGGAGGGGGAGAGGGTGAGGAATGACAATCAGGTGAGAGAGGGGGAGAGGGGGAGGAACGACGGTGGTTAGGCAGCATGTAGGAAGCTTGAAACATTCTTCCCCTGCGCCACTCAGTCACCTGGTCGTCAACTTGAATAGTCAGATTAATCAGGTCATTCAGACTATGCTACTCATGCTGGACCCCTGCATTCAGTCCACGCTGGAAGGCAGTGATGAGGGATATCACACTCCAACCCATCTCTACTGCAAGGGTACTGAATTTAACTGCATAGGCTCTCACCCTTCCTCTGCCTTGGCGCAGGTCCAAGAGCCGGTGACCAGCCTCCTGATCTCTAACTGGAAGATCAAAAACCCTCCTTAACTCCGCCACGAAATGTCACAATGACTGGGCTGCAGGGTATCCTTGATCCCATAAAGCGTTGAACAGGCTGAATGGAGGTCCATCAAGAAGACTGACCATATACGTCAGCTTTCGTGCATCACCAAAACGACCAGGTTGGGCTTGGAATGTCAGTTCACATTGGGTAATAAAATTCCTGCAACCATCAGGATCACCAGAATGTCTGCCTGCTGATGGAATACTCGTTTCCTCAGTGGTGTCAGCTCTGGTCCGGTCGTGGAAGCGGTAGGCTGAAGCTGCTGAGAATGTTAATGGCTGTCAGCTGATATTGGCTGTTCACAGCAAGTTCATGGACGGCGGCCATGAGTATGGAAATCAGAGACACCTGAGTCCGATTGTCTGCAGTGAGCTGTTGAACAGTTGCGGCTTGGAATAATACCTGTTCCTCCCCATAAAACTGGGCTTGTCGGCACAAGATTATCTGCCCCACTGCCTCGGTAACTTCACCCAGAACACATTCCATTGTCTCCTACCTGATCAATGAATCGAAGGGCCAAGGTCCGTGTCTCTCTCTCTCTCCTTCTCTCTCCCCCTCTCCAACCTCTCTCTCTCCCCCCTCTCTTTCTCTCTCTCTCCCCCCCTCTGTTGGATCTATCTTTGCGTGTTCGATACTCACTGTCACCGAGTCCAGATATGGCCTAAGTTCGGAGTGAGACACACTGAAGCAGGTTGAGAGTTCATAGACTTTAATGCGAACAGTGTTAAAGGGCAAAAAAGACAATTAATGCTAGACCAAATAAGGCCATTAACTAAAACTCTCAAATGAAAAATGAAGCCTACACTACAGCTGAAAAGAATAACTAAATATAACATGAATACCGCTAGTCTTCAGAGTCAGCTGACTCGACCGTCCAATTTCTCAGGCAAGCCCGAATGTAAGCAGACAGCAAGGTGTTGCTGTGCTGTGTCCAAGTCTCGACAAGCACTACGATGAAAAGAATGGAGTTAAATACTATCGTAGTGAAATATTAATTAGCTGACGTGCATGTTCACAAGTGCTGTATCTACTGCGCTGCCGAATCCTTGCACCGTCTCCCAGCATGGACACAGACACACACTGTCTCCTAGCACGGACAGACTGTCTCCTAAATCAGAAATGCAGTCTCCCAGCACAGCCACACATGTAGTGTCTTAGCAGGATACTCATTGTCATCTAGCACAGACAAACATGGGCACACAGCACAGTCACACTGCAAGCTCTATGGACACAGATGGTCTCCCAGCATAAACAGCCCATTCTCCTAGAACAGATACATGTAGCCCAGAACACACATACACACACACACACACACACACATATGCAAGACACACACATACACATTCACACACATATAGACACACACGCACATACTCACACACATACACACATGCACACTTCCAAAACTAACATACACACAAACACAGTTTCTCACACATACACTCTCACACACACAATCACACACATATACACTCACTCACATACAAATACACATGCTTACACATTCACACACACATGCACACACATACATTCACACATACACATACATACACACTCACACATATGCACTCATGCACACTCACGCAGATATATACACAGTCACATACACACACATTCATACACTCACACTCACACACATACACATACACACTCACTCACTCACTCACACGCATACAAAAACACATATACAGACACTCACAGATACACATACACACACAAACGTACACATAGGTACACACATACACACTCACACAGACTCAATCACACACATACACACTCACATTCACACACACATGCACACTCACACACACATCTGGCCTCCCAGCACAGAGAGATGTGAGTCCCAACATAGACATGCATATTCCCCTAGCACAGACACACAAAGCGGCCATCACAGAGACAGGCAGACTTGCAGCAGATAAACAATTACCCTCAGCATAGTTTACCAGCAAATAGATACAGTATGTGATCTCCCGGCACAGACGCATGTCACCTTCCAGCTCACACAGTCTCGCAGCACACATATGTTCCCCAGAACCACCACACATAGTGATACATCATGTTTAATACAGAAATATGACACACGGAATCTCCCAGCACAGATACACATGGTCCCCAGCAGAGACGGACACAGTCTACTAGCACAGAGGCACGCATTCTCTCAGCCTGAAATCACATGGAATACCAAACCAGAAATGTGTGGTGTCACAGCACAGACAGACATGGTCTCCCAGTGTGGACACCTGTGATCTTACAGCACCACCCGTATTTTGTTATGGGTCACATCTGTATCCCAGTATGAATCACAGCTGTATTTCCTGTATGAGGCACATCTATATCCAGGTAGGGGGTCACAACTGTGCCTCAGTACAGGTTGCACTGCTCTCTGTCCTGGTGGATCCCAGTGTAAATCACATCTGTATCTTGTCACAGGCCACATCTGTAACCAGTACAGGATATATCTGTCTTCTGGTATGGTGACATGTGTCTCCCAGTATGGGTCACTTCTGTGTCTCATCGGTATCCTGGTATGTTATACTGGCACAGTCCACAAGAGGGAGTACTGAGCAAGAGGAGGGACTCAGTGTGACTGTAGCTGTTGGACAGGCTCAGCAGTCGCTGAAGATGTTCTACAACATACCTGCCTGTATTTGTAATGGCATGGAACGTAACAGCAGAGAACTCGAGGTACAAATTTTATGTAACTTTGGTCAGAACGCAGCTGGAGGGCTGTGTACAGTAAATCACAAACACAAGAGATTCTACAGGTGCTGGGAATCCAGAGCAACACACACACAATGCTGGAGGATCGCAGCAGGTCAGCTAGTATCTGTGGACATGAGTAAACAGTCGAGGTTTCAGGACCAGAAAGGAAGGGGGATGATGCCAGAAAATGAAGAGGTGGGAAGGAGAGGAGGATAAGCTTGTCCTGGTAGGTGGAGGAGGAAGATAGAAAAGTATGAAACTGGAGGAGGTGAGGAAAAGGCACAAGGGCTGGGCAAGAAGGAATCTGACAGGAGAGGAGAGTGGACCATGGGAGAAAGGGAAGGAGGAGGGGACCCAGGAGAAGGTGATAGGCATGTGAGGAGGAAAGGCAAGAGGCCAGACTGGGGGAAAGAAGCAGGGAAGGTGAGGGGGGAAAAGTTACCAGAAGTTGGAGAATCGGTCAGGTTAGTAGCTACCAAGTTGGACTGTGTATAGTTCTGCTTAGGACACCGTAAAAAAAATGTGCTGGCGAGCGTGCAGGGGAGGTTCCCCACCACGTTGGAGGGTTTCAGATCAGAAGCTAGGTCTTTTCTCCCTGGAGCAGAGGGCAGATCCCAAGGGTGCTGTGCAAGATGACGAGGAGCAGGGATAGTGTGGAGGGTAAGTAAGTATCTCAGAGCAAAGGACAGAAGTTGGAGCGCTGGCATAACGAATGGAATCCTTGCCTTGATCTTTCATGAATGTGCACCAAAGCTTATAATTCCATGTTCATGTTCCTTATGTTGTGTAGGAGGTGCAGTAACAATGCTATTTAGGAACTGTTATTTTTCAATTGTCTATTGTCTAAAATGCTTCATTGAGTAAACCTGTCATTGCTATGCTTTTATTAATAGTAAAATAATGAATAAATGTAAACAAGCATCAGGGCTCCTTTCTTCCTTAAAACATCCATAATTAGTGTTACTAACTTATTAATTAATGATAATCTCTGCTCAAAATTACCAAGGCACAAGAGAGATTTTGTTTTAGAAGATTATCACCAATTTGGGCACACAGCCTCAAAAAGGTTTACCACCCTTGCTCTTGGGTGAGCAATGAGAGGTGTAGAGGGGACCTGAAGGGGATTTTCTCCTCTTGAGGCAACTTGGAGTCAGGAAGATGCACTACGCAAAGGAGTGAAGGCAGCAGAATTCTCACAGCACTTGAATCTCCCAAGCAGAAAAGGGTACAGGCCAAATGCTGGAGAATAGGGCTAGCACGGAAGAGTTGGCCCGAAGGACTTGTTTCTGTGCTGAAGCTGACTCTAACTAACCTCTTAGTAGGGTCAGAAAGCCCCACATCCCAGCGCACATTACCCCTGCATCGCTGAACCCACCCACACCACTCTCTAAAGTTAGGGCCTCTGTCATAAAGGAGAAAGGAGGCAGTGTGGAATAACAGCACCACCCACAGTCCCCCAACCCCCTCAGTCAGATGTGTCACACCCCTCTCCCTGACCCACTATCCCACTGCAGGCTGGCCGACAGCAACAGGGGAGGGCTGGGGTTCAAAGTTCAAGAGCTCAAAGTCAATTTCTACTTCTTTGGATGCACAGTGGAGAGTATCTCAACTGCTTGCATCACACCCTGGTGTGGAAACACCATTGCCCAGGGACAGTAAAGTCTACAGAAAGCAGTGAATACAGTCCATTCCATCACAGTCAAAGCTCTCCCACTATTGAGCACATTTGCATGAAACACTGCCACAAGAAGGCAGCAACCATTGTCAAAGACCCTCACCATCCACGCTATGCTCTCTTCTCACTACTACCATTGTGTCCACCACACCAGGTTTACGAACAGTTATTACCCTTCGGCCAACAGCATGGAAAGCTTCTTTCATCATGACTGAACTAATTCAAGTTGACTTTCAAGGACTCATTACAACTCGTGTTCCTAGCAGTACTTTTCTTTATTTGCAGTTTGTCTTCTTTGCACATCGGTTGTGTGTCAGTCTTCGTCTGCTTATGTGCAGGCTTTTGTAAAATTCTATTGTATTTCTTTTCTTCCTGTAAATGCGTACAAGAAAATTAATCTCAAGGTGGTACAGGGTAACATATATGTACTTTGATAATAAATTTACTTTGAACTTTCAGGCCGAGGGCAGGACGAGCTGCTGAAGCCTCTCACTTGGGAGCCAGGAGCTGGTGTGGGGAGCAGCCTCCAGCAGGGGGCAGCTGCAGCTCAGGCTGACGACTGCCTCTCTGTGTCCCTGCTGAGACACGCAGACCTCTGCCATATCCGCGGTGCAGGGCAGTACCCAGGGGAGGCACCAGCTTCGCCCAGAGACAAGTAGAGGAGAGGAGGGGCCACCGCTCGCATACCAGGATACGGATGTTTCAGTCGTGACTGATGGGACGTAGGGGGGTCGGGGTGAGGGAGAGCACACTGTAGTTTAGAGAGGATGTATCGTTAGGACGCAGGGTGAGGCAACCCTGCGATACTGTCCATGTGGATCCGTGCAAAGAATCAGCCACTCTGCTGGGAATAAGTTAAAGATCTCACGGTAGTGGGAATTAGGGCAACAGACATAGAAGCAAAGCCTCTCAAAAGCAGTTAATTTTCTCAAGCAGTGAGGCTGTTCAATGCCTCCGCCCACTAACTCACCCCTCCACACCTGCAACCAGCACTATTTTATCATTTCTTGTCAGACACCATCTCTAGGTGCACCTCCTGCACCCAGCAACACTTTATAGACACGTAATCAATCTATGTATATAAGCTATTTTACATACTTAAATTTATTGTGTATTTCTTCATTATTATTGTGCTCTTTATCTTCTTGTGTTTTTTTTCTGCTGCATTAGATCCAGAGTAACAATTACTTCGTTTTCCTTTACATTGAACAATCTTGAATCTTGTACCTTGAAATCACAGAGAATGCTACAGGAACTCAGCACGACAGGCAGCATCTACAGAGGGAAATCCCTCCGATCCCTCCAAGAACCTGACCTGCCCAGTCTCTCTATAGTTGTGTGTACGTTGCTCCAGATTTCCAGCATCTGCAGCCCCTCCTGTGTCCGTTAGAGTTCAATCTGGCTGAGAGTTTAACTTTCCCAATACAGGCTAGAACAATGGATGGGGGGGGTACTTTTGTGGGAGAATATGCAGAAAATCCTACTGGTTGGGGTTGAGGGTGGGGGTGCTCAATCTTTGGAATTGATTCTGACAGCAGCAGCACCACTACAAACTGAAGTTGCCGGAGTTACAGGGGAAGGATCTGAGTTTTAGGGGGGTGAGGTTGAATAAGTTAGAACTTTATTCCCTGGTACTTATGACAATGAAGGGAGATCTCATTATGGTATACAAGATTATGAGTGGTATGGATAGGGTGAAGGCATGCAGGCTTTTCACCCTCAAGTTGGGCAAGACAGAAGTTTGGGGTGAAAGGTGAAATATTTAAGGGGGAGCTTCACTCAGAGGTTGATGTGAATGTGGAACGAGCTGCCAGCTGAAGTGGCTAATGCAAGTTCAGTTGTGACATTTAAGAGACACAGGTGGAGATGGTAGAGTGGTTGGTGGAGAACACCGGGAACAGGGCCTAGAACTCTGTATAGCCCAGGGTAATTACCATCAGACATAGGAGCAAGAATTAGGCCATTCAGCCCGCTCCACCATTCCATCGTGGATGATTTATTTTTCCTCTCGACCTCCTTTATGGAAAGACTGACAATATGTCTTCAGCCTAAGATCCTAAACTGAGGGAAAGCTGATTTTAGCAATGCTTGAGAGGAGGTCGGGAGCAGATGCTCAGTGGTTAAACCAGACACGACAAGCAGGAATCTTTTAAAAGACTTTGTGAGCAGTATGTTCCAGTAAGGGTGAAAGGCCAAGATGGCAAGATTTTATGATTTTTTTTAAGCTTTTACACTTTGTGTTGCATTCTTTCCTTGTTCTGCCTCAATGACCTATGTAATGATTAGACCTGCATGGACAGTATGCAGGTTTTGACTGATTCGGAACATTTGACAATAACAGGGCAATTACAAGCTAGGAGAAGTTGCATGGCAGAAGGTTTTTGAGGTCTGATCAAGGACAGAGAAGCACTTTGCAGGTGCAAGCAAACAGGCTCGAGGGAGTCTCTTGAGGAATATTGAGTGTGTGGGAGGGAAGTCAGGAAGGCGACGGGGGCAATGAACTATCCTTGCCGAGATTAAGGAAAACTCCAAGCAGTGTACAAACATATCAGGAGCAGTAGAGAAGCCAGGGAGTGCGTCCCTTCAGGAAGACCCAGGGAAGAAGCACTAAATGGATACATCTCATCTGTACTCATCAAGAATGAGGATGTGGAAGGGACTGGGTTCAGACAGGGAAATGTAAATACTCTGGATGAGGTCAGATGTCAGAGATGAACCCGGCTGCAAGGGATACCCCCAGGTTACCAGTGAAAGGAGGGAGGAGATTGCTGGGGCTCTGACGGATATTTTGGATCTATTTTTATGCAGAAGATCCTGGGAATGAAAGGGATAACACATGAAGAGCATTTGATGGCTCTGGACTAATTTAGAAGAATCGGGGGCGGTGGAGGGATCTCATTGAAACCTACTAAATATCGGAAGACTTAGGATAATAATGAGAATCTATGTCGGAGGGCACAGCCTCAGAACAGAAGTACCTCCCTTTAGGACAGAATTGAAGAGGTATTTTTTAACCAGAGGGTGGTGAATCTGTGGAATTCATTGCCACAGATGGCTATGGAGGCCAAGCCATTGGGTATATTTAAGGTTGATAGGTACCTAGGTCTTATGGCCTGAGGGTCCCCCAGGATACAGAACAAATGGAAGGTCAGGCAGACCAATGTCAGGTGAAGTTTAATCGCGACAATTCCAGGTGTTAGGAGGGCACTGATGGGCAGAAGGCCCCTGAGTTTGAAGTCCGTAGTTCACCGAAAGTGGCCATACAGGTAGAGCGGTGGGGGAAAAGAGCAGAATGCTGAAGAAAGCACATAGCTGCTGGCTTTGGTAGAACATAAGACATTGCAACTTTACAAACTACTGCTTGGACCGCACTTATGGAGTGCGTCATAGAGTCATAGAGTCCTGCAGGTTAGACAGAGGCCCAAGAGGACCATGCTGGCCAAAGTTTCCATCCAAGCTGGTCCCTTCTAAATCTTTCCCATCCATGTACCCGACTAAGTAACTTTTCAATGTTGTTAATGCACCTGCCTCCACCACTTCCTCTGGGAGCTCACTCCACGTGCTGGACTCCATTCCATGAAGAAAGCAGAGTGGAGTGGTGATGGTGCTAAATGGCGACTCCTTTGCTTGCATCTTCAGAAACAGCTCTATTTCCATCTTTATTTTTCCCTTTCAGAGCTTTTTTGAAGATCCTGATGGAGTTACACGTTGACTACAGTTCTTTGCGGGAATGGAACCCAGTCTCATAACTGGCCGTTGTTGTTCAGCACGTCAAGGTCTCAGCTTAAGTATTCGGCTCGGCTTTGGAAGCCTAGGGTCTCGGGGCTCTGGAGACGGGTGGATCGAGGGTCGGTGTCACGACAGGAGACTCGTGTGGCGTTGGGGGAGTTGGAATATTTGCCGCTGTGTGCCCAGAGACTCATGATCTTTGGTCACAGAGCTCAAAAAAAGCGACACGGCAGACTTTTAACATCATAAACCAGCGAGTTGTTTGTTATATCTCCCCACTTACTGAGAAAACGGAGATACCTCTTTCTCCTTTATTAGGGAGAGAGAGAGAGAGAGAGAACCTATGGTATGTCGAATACCGGGTGAACAACGTAGTCCTTGAGGTAACCACAAGTCTGTGTCTTTACTGTTGCTTTGCTCACACTTGAGTGCTCGGTGGCTCCAGTGAAGGAAGTCCCAACCTGCTCAATCTCTCTCTCTCTCAACTCAATCCCTCAAGCCCTGGTAATATCCTTGTAAATCTCCTCTACTCCCCTTACAGCTTTATGGCATCATTTCTATAACAGAGTGACCAAAACTGAACACAGTATTCTAAATGTGATCTCACCAATATCTTGTACAAGTGCAACTTAATCTCCAAAATTCTATACTCAGTGTCCTGACCGATGAAGGCCAGCACGCCAAAAGCATTCTTTGCAACCCTGTCTACCTGTTTTGTCACTTTCAGGGGACCATGTGCTTCTAAATCCCTCTATTCCACAATACTCTCCAGGATCCTATCATTCACTCTGAAAGTCCTGCCCTCATTATCAAAGTGCAACATCTTGCTCTTATTTAAATTAAACTCCATTTGCCATTTCTTTGTCCCTTATCTAGCTGTTCAAGATACTGTAAATCCAGACATCAATCTTCACCCCCTCTTTTAGTGACATCTGTAAATATACACCATATTCAGATGACAAATAGCAATGAGCCCAGCACCAGCTCCTGTGGAACATGACTAGTCATGGGCCTCCGGTCTGAAAAACAACTTTACACCGTCACTCTCTGCTTCCTTCAGCAAGTCAATTCTGGATGCATTTAGCTACTTCTCCCTGGATCTCTAGCAGTTCATAAGATATAGGAGCAGAATTTGGACATTTAATCCATTGAGTCTGCTCCAACATTTCATCATGGCTGATCCATTTCCCTCTCAGCCCTAAACTCCTACCTTCTCCCCATATCTCTTCATGGCCTGATTAATTAAGAATGTCAAGTTCTGCCTTAAATATACTTCAAGATTTGGGCTCCACAGCCACAGGTGGCAACAAATTCCACACATTCACCACTCTCTGGCTAAGGAAATTCGTCTTCATCTCCATTCTAAATGGATGTCCCTCTATTCTAAGGCTGAGTCCTCTGGTCTTAGACTCCCCCACTATAGGAAACACCCTCTCCACATCCATTCTATTCAACAATCAATAGGTTTCGATGCGATACCCCCACTCTCATTGTTCTGAACTCTAGTGAATACAGACCCAGATCCATCAAATGCTCCTCAAACGATAAGCTGTTCAATCCTAGTTTCATTTTTGTGAATCTCCTTGGAACCTTTCCAATGTCAGCACAGCTTTTCTGAGATAAGGAGCCTGAAATTGCTCACAATACTCCAAGTGAGGCCTCACCAATGCCTTATAAAGCCTCAGCATTACATCCTTGTTTTTATATTCTTGTCCTCTTGAAGTGAATAACATTGCATTTGCCTTCCTCATCACCATCTCAACTTGCAAATTCACCATTAGGGAATCCTACACGAGAACTCCCAGGTCCCCTCCAATTTTTGAATTTTCTCTCCATTTAGAAAATAGTCTACGCTTTTATTTCTTCTACCAAAGTGCATGATCATACACTTCCCGACACTGTATTCCATCTGCTATGTCCTTGCCCAATCTCTTTATTTGCCTGTCCTTCTCTAGCCTCTCTGCTTCCTTAAAACTACCTGCCCCTCGACCTATCTTCGTATTGTCCACAAACTTGCTACAAAGCCATCAACCAAATCATTGACATATAACGTAAGAACACAGACCCTTGTGGAACATTACTAGTCACTGGCAGACAAGTAGAAAAGGCTACCTTTATTCCCACTCTTTGCCTCCCGCCAATCAGCTGATGCTCTATCTATGCTAGTATCTTTCTTCTTAACTTGTTAAGTAGCCTCTGAAAATCCAAGTACACAACAGACAGCAATTTTCCTTTGTCTATCCTGCTTGTTATTTCTTCAAAGAAGTCCAACAGATCTGTCAGGCAAGGTTTTCCTTTAAGGAAACCATGATGACTTCAGCCTATTTTATTATGTGTCTCCAAATACCACAAACCCAGATCCTTAACAATCAACTACAACAAATCCCAGTCACTGAGGTCAGAATAACTAGTCTATCATTTCTTTTCTTCTGGCTCCCTCCCTTCATGAAGGGTCGAGTGACATCTACAATTTTCCAGTCCTCTAGAACCATGCCAGAATTAAGTGATTCTTGAAAGATCATTACTAATGCCTCCACAATCTATTCAGCCACCTTTCAGAACTATGGTATGTAGACTATCTGGTCCAGGTGGCTTATCTACCTTCAGACCTTTCAGTTTCCCAAACATATTTTCCCTAATAATAGCAACTGCACTCACTTCTACCCCCAACACTCTCGAATTTCCAACAGTTGCTAATGTCTTCCACAGTGAAGACTGATGCAAAATACTTATTCAGTTCATCTGCCATTTCCTTGTCCCCCATTACTACCTCTCCAGCATCATTTTCCATTGGTCGGTTATCTACTCTCACCTCTCTTTATGTGTCTGAAGAAACTTTTGGTATTCTCTGTAATATTATTGGTTAGCTTACCTTCATATTCCATCATTTCCTTCTGCATGACATTTTTAGCTGCCTTCTGTTGGTTTTTAAAAGCTTCGCAATCCTTTAAATTCCCACTAATTTTCGCTCTATTATATGCCTCTCTTTGGCTTTTATGTTGGCTTTGACTTCTCTTGACAGCCATGGTTGCATCATCTTGTCTTTAGAATGCTTCTTTGTGGGGATGTAGCTATCCGGCACCTTCTGAATTGCTTTTAGAACCTTAAACCATGAAACTCCATTCATAGCAGCCAGTCTTGCAGATTCTTATCAAAGGCCTTTCAGAAGTCCATTTAGACTACTTCTACCACCCTGCCCTTATCAACCTTCTTGCATACTTGCACATGTGTGAGATATGATATCCCATTGACAAAACCATGCAGACTATCCCTAATCAACCCTTGTCTTTCCAAAAGCCTGAAGTCCCATACCACCATGTTCAGGAACAATTACTTCCCTTTAGCCATTTGATTCTCATCTGTTCAGTTCAGCAACACTATAACACTATGGCCACTATGACTTTAATCACTTTGCACTAAAATAAACCTTGCCTTCTTTTTGTTCCAAGTAACACACACAAAAGCTGGAGGAACTCAGCAGGCCAGGCAGCGTCTACGGAAATAGTACAGTCGACATTTCAGACTAAGACAATTCTTGTATTTAATTTGATTTTCTAGGAAATTCTCCTTATCCGATACTGTGTGCCTGTGATGCTGTTGCTACTATGTTTTTCATTGCATCTGTGCATACATGCACTTATGTAGATGACACTAAACTCAATTTTGATAATCTTATCCCTCAGGATCCCATGTAGTAATTTACCTAACACAATTAGTAACTTACTGGTGTGTGGTTTCCAGGATCTTCATTTCAGCCTTCTTAAACAAAGGCATGAGCCAGCCTCCATTGCTATGACACTTCACCTATCACTAATGATTTGCCATGCCATGTGCACATGTATCACTACTGGGCACAAAATCCATCACGGAAGATGAAATCCACTGCACCAGTGAGATTGGACCAGTTCCAGCACAAGATGCTGCTGTTGTTCCCTGTCTGGTCAACTCCACAGGTTACAGGAGATGGATGTGGCCATACACAGTGTGGTCTATACAACTCACCATACGCAGAGTATCCGTGTGTATACAGTGTGGGCTGTATATGCCACCATACTTAGGGTGTCTGGGTGTACATGGTGTGGTTTGTATATATACAGCCTATCGGTCTGTGTGTACAGGGTCTAATTTATACAGCCCATCATACATAGCCTGCCAGACAATGAATGCACAGGGTGTTTTGTACAGCCCACAATATACATGGTGTTGGTCTGTGTGTAGACAGTGTGGTTTGTACAGTCTACCATACACAGAATGTTGGCCCACATGTACACAGTGTGGGTCTACAGGCTGTCAGTCCATGTGTGTGAACGTCACCTGAACTGTGCCCCCTCTGGATGCCACCCACATCTGCAGGTCCAGCCCCTCCCAGGGGCCTACACCAGCAGCTGTGTCCCCTCTCCACCTGCGACCAGCTGTGCCACCTGCGACACAGATAGTGTGTGTCCTGTGAGCGTATGGCGAGCGGGACCCAGTCGTACAACCACCTCACCTTCCTGTAGCCAATTTGCAAGGAACAGCAGCTCTTGTGCTGTGTGCCAGAATTCTGTCAGCACAGCTCTGAGACAAATAACATAAGTGCAGTAATTAAAGGAGACTGATTGTGTTCAGGTATACGGCTCCCCAGAGTGCGCGGTTATTGGAAGTGACAAGGCTCCTCCATTGCTGGCCTCATATTTCTACCAGAATCAATACCTTTGACTGAGTACAAGACAATAATCGCTTGTATACAGCCCAGGAGTCGATCAAACACATTATTAGTGCAGTCTCCCGGGGCCCTGGCAGAGCAGGAGGATGGGAGGAGGTGTGATGGTAACAGATGAAGAGACTTGGATTAACCGTCAGCAGCCCAGCCCAGCCCAGGCCGGGGCATTGGGCTGGGGCAAGTCAATGCTGGCCAGACTCTGCCCTCAGCTCAGCTTTCTGACTCCTCACCCACACCCCCCACCACTTCACTGTTACCCCTCATCCCTCACCCCTCCACTTACTCCCTCTTCACCTCCCACTTCCCCTTCATCCCTCTCACACTCCCTACTTCAGCCTTCCTCCACCTCCCTTTGCCACCTCACAATCACACGTCCCCTCCTCCTCACACACCCCACCATTCTAACATTGCATCCTTCACCCTCCCCACTTCCCCTCCTCCCCGCACCCTTCGACCACCTCGTTCTTCCTCCTGTACCCTTCTGTCACTTCACCCTTTCTCTCATCCTTCACCCAGCACACACCATACCACCCCCCACCTTCCCCAGCCCATTCTGCTCCCAGCAGAGCGGGTAGGGTGACGGCTGTAGCCTCCTCACATCCCACGTTCACATCTCCTTCACTCTCACTTCAGCCAGGAATGAACTTCCACTGTTTACTAAATGAGACTTCAGAACCCCTATCAAATATTTCCAGAGTCGGAACAACACAGGTCAGACAAAGCAGATGAAATACCCAAGGTTCCTGTCCTCTCACCGACGGAGGTGGCTACTCCTAAAGGTTGGATCAACCCCTGATCTTTGCGGCCCCAGTAGATGAGGCAGGATAGAGGGGGGAGGGCACTTCCTTATCAGTCTGCCCCAGGCCTTTCACAGTCCCAGGAAGTGAGCCCCACTGCCCACCCCTTTTCCCAGATTCCTTTCACAGCCAGGAATCCCAAAGGGAGCGGAGAGTGTCAACTGGCACGCTCAACACCATCGAGGAGCAGTGGGCAAGGGCAGGAATCCCTACAGTTGGGGACTGCTGACCGTATCCTACCTCTGAAAGTTATTTGCTGAGGTTTTGGTAAGAATCAGAAACAGGTTTGTACCACTGACATTCAGTCTATGATGAAATTTATTGTCTTGTGGTAGCCATAATGCAAGACATAAAAAACTACAAGTTACAATATTAAAAAACTGCAACATAAAATTTGTGCAAAAGAGGAATAGTGAAGCAGTGTTCATGAGTTCATGCACGTGTTCAGAAATCTAATACAGACGCAGATGCACTTTGAAGGACTCTTTACAACTCATGGTCTCAATATTACTTTCATTTGCAGTTTGTCATCTTTTGCACATTGGTTCTTTGTCAGTCATAGTCCGTTTATGCAGTTTTCCCCAACTTCTATTGTACTTTTTCCTGCAAGTGTCTGCAAGAAAATGAGTCTCATGGCAACATAAATGCACTTTGATAGCAAATTTATTTTGAACTTGAACTTTGAACGCAACAATAATCACAGATTGGGGCACTGGGATTAAAGACATAAAGAGTTTGGATGCGGAGTTAAAGCTCCCCATACCCTGGCCCACAGTCACTCCCATAGCAACTACAGCACAGGATGGCCCAGTGTGCCTAGGGTGCTTCTCTCACAGATCAATTCCCTCAATCTCACTCTCTCCTCCCGTCCCCTGCAATTCTATCTCGGCCAGCACCTCCCAATCTTGGAACCTTCTGCACTGAGGAGTGAGCAAGGTGTGCCACAAAATCCCATTGACCTGGTGTGTAAAAGCTCCTGAGGTCGACTGTCTTGATTTAAAATCTAAATTGTTATTTTTCTTGCTGCTTAATTTCCTTTATGCTTGCTTAGATGTTTAAGTAATCAGCTGCTTGTCGGTAATTTGTTTAGTGAACTTTCAGTAATTGTAGTACAGCTGCTTCTGTAGTTTCTCTACAGGAGGGGTTCCCTAACTTTTTTATCATGCCCTGGACGAGCGCCATTAAGCAAGGGGTCATTGGACCCTAGGCTGGAAACCCCTGCTCTTCAGCCTGTGTAACACTATTGAATCTGTTTCGTAGGCTGAGAATGTCTCCTATCTGTCTAGCTTAAGCTAGTTTTTAGTACAGATGACTTCAATTATTTGCTCTCTCCCTTCGCCCCCTCTCTTCCTTACAGTAGAGTGAGTTGGTTGCTGCTATTTCTTGTGATGAACAAGTGCATAGAGCATAGTACAGGCCCTTTGGCTCTTGATTTTGTGCCGACCTTTTAACCTACTCAAGATCAATCTAACACTTCACTGGCAAATAGCCCTCCATTTTTCTTTCAAACATCTGCCTTGGAGTCTCTTAAATCTTCCTAATATACTTGGCTCTAACACCGGCACCACTGGCAGTGCATTCTATGCATTCACCACTCTCTATGTAAAAAAACCAATCTCTGACATCCCCATTCACTTTATAGTTATGTCCCCTCATATTAGCTATTTCTACCCTGTGAAAAATGTGCTGGCTGTCCACTCTTTCTATGCCTCTTAGCATCTTATACATCTTTACTGTATCAAATCATTTCTCATCCTCCTTCACTCCAAAGAGATAAGCACTAGCTCACTCAACCTTTCCTTATAAGGCATGTCCTCTAATCCAGACAACATCCTGAAACATCTCCTCTGCACCCTCTCTAAAGCTTCCACATCCTGCCTATTATGAGGAGATCAGAACTGAACACAAGGGTCTAAGTGTGATCTAACTACATGTTTATAGCTTGTGACTCTTGAACTCAATTCTTGACAAATGATCTTTGATGTGGACCCCAACATCCCGCTGCTCCTCCACACTGTTAAGAATCCTGCCAATAGCCCTGTACCCTGTCTTCAAGTTCAACCTTTCAAAGTGTATCATTTCACAATCTTCTAGATTGAATTCCATCTGTTGCCTCTCAGCCCAACTCTGCATTCTACCAATATCCTGTTGTAATCTACAAAGAAAGTAGATATAATCACAAGATCTGTGCCTCATTCCAAAGAATCTTCAGGATCATAACATCTGCAGATCCAACAAAGGGGATTGCTTGGTGGGTGCAGGTGAAGGACTGGGCTGGTCACACAGGATTCCTGCAGGAGCAGCAGCCTCCCTTCTTGTTGCAGTTCAGATGTCACAGCAGGAGCTTCAGAAGGTTGCCAATGGTTAGGAGGGTGCAGATTGTGAGTGATTAACTCCTTACTTGAGGAAAGACATGCCAGCATTGGAGATGGTGCAAAGGAGATTGATCAGGTTGATTCAGGAGATGAGGGGTTTAACCTATCAGGAGATTGAATCCCCTAGAACTAATCTCTCTAGAATTCAGAAGAAAGATAGCAGATATTATAGAAACATAAACTTATGAATGGAAGAGTTAAGACAGGCAGGAAAGTTTTGCTGCTGGTAAGTAAGACCATAACCAGTGGACGGAGCATCAAGATTCGGCGGAATGGATTTAGGACAGAGATGAGGAAAAATTGCTTTTCCCAGAGAGTGGCGAATCTGTGCCTAGAGAAATAGCAGAGCCTACTTCACGAAGTATAAAGAAACAGTTGGATAGATTTTTGCATAGAAGGGGAATCGAGGGCTATGGAGAAAAGGCAAGTAAGTGGGCTGAGACCACAGCAAGAGAAGCCGAGGTCTTATTGAATGGTGGAGCAGACTTGTCGGGCCAGATGGCCTACCCCAGCTCCTATTCCTTATGTTCCTATGGGACTCTCCAGCAGCCTATGTTTGACTGGCTTCCCTCTCCAACTCGCTCACTGGTGCCGGAGGAAGGTGCAGGAGTCTTGGGTCTTGGGCAAGGTTTGATCGGCACAGTTTGTGGGCTGGACTTGTTTTTAAAAGAATGGTCTCTGGTTACTCCTTTTTTATTGCTATTTTGCATGATTTTGATCAAGGCAGGCTGGCTCTAACGTCTGCAGTCAATGAACAAAGTAATGCTAAACTAAACTGAACATTCTGAGACCGTTCAAGGTCTCTGTGGCTTAATGTTAATAATCTGTATGTTATTCACTCATTTTTTTACAGTATGTATAATTTGATCTTTCTTTGCATGTTGGGTGTTTGATGTTTTCTTTGAAAAGGTTCCATGGTGTTTCTCTGGTGGCTGTCTGTGGGAAGACAAATCTCAGGGTTGTATATTACATATATTCTTTGATAATAAATGTACTTTGAATCTTTGAATGCCAGCAAGGTGATGGCGGTGAAGCAGGAGGAAATGTAGAGATACACAGGTGTCTTGGTGCACATCTATAGGCTCCTGCTGGATACACAGGTAGTCAAGAAGGTATTTCAGACACTAATTAGACTGTTGAATGGTTCCCAGTTCCCTAGTACAATAAGATAGACTCTTGACCTCATAATCTACCTCATTATGATTTTCCACCTTATTGATTACCTGCACTGCACTTTCTCTGTAGCTGTTCCACTTTATTCTGCATTGTTATTGTTTTACCTTGTTCTACCTCAATGCAGTGTGTAATGATTTGATCTGTATGAACAGAATGCAAGTTTTTCACTGGATCTTGGGTACAGTTGACAATAATAAACCAAATCTAGTACCAATACAAGAGTGACACAGTGGTGGAACAGGTAGAGCTATTGCCTTCAATCTCAAAAAACCCGGGGTTCAATCCTTACCTCGGCCGCTGTCTGTGTGGAGATACAGATTCACCCCATGACTAGGTGGCTGCTCCATTTTGCCATTCAGTCCCTGGGAGAATGTGCAGACTCCACACTGACAGCCCCCAAATTTGGGATCAAACCCAGATCCCTACCTGCTGCACCACCTGCGACTCAGAGTCACACCACACAGGGACCTCCCTTTGGGTCACACTAAGATTGGTTAGACATGACTTACCATGCACAAAGCCATGTTGACCACCCCGACTAAATACTGTACATATATATCCTGCTCCTTAGAAAACCTTCCAATAGTTTACCCAGAACTGATGTCAGGCTTATGACCCATAATATCCCAGTTTATTCTTAGGGCCTTTCTTGAACAACAGAACTTTAACTATCCACCAGTCCTCTGGCACCTCAGGCAAAGGACATCTTAAATACCACTACAATTTCTGTACCCCCACAAGATGCGAGGGCATACCTTGTCGGACCCAGGGGACTTATCCACCCTAATTTGCCTCAAGGCAACAAGGACCTCCTCTTTTATTATCTGGATATGGTCCATGCCCTCATTATTGTTTTGCCTCACATCTATAGACTCCATGTCTGTCTTCCAAGTAAATAAAGAGGCAAAGAATCAATTTAAAAGCTCCCCAGTCTCCTTTGGTTCCATACATAGATGACCATGCTGATGTACAACTGGCCCAATTTTGACCCTTGCTATCCTTTAGCTCTTACAATATCTGCAGAAGCTCTAAAGTTTTTCCTCACCCTGTCCCTGAGAAGAGCTTCATGCCTTCTTTTAGCCTTCCCGATTTTCCTCTTAAGTTTTCTTTTGCATTTCTCATTTTCATTTATTCCTGCTGCCTATACCTGTTATGCGCCTCCTTTATCTTAACCAAGGCCTGAATATACCCTGAAAAACAAAAGTTTCCTAAACCTAAAGGCCTTGCCTTTTATTTTAACAGGACCATACAAACTTTGTTTGTCCACCATCAAATACCCCCACCACCCAGACCATGCTCTCTTCTCACTGTTGCCATCAGAAAGAAGGAACAAGCACTTCAGGACCCACACCACCAGGATCAGGAACAGTTATTAACCCTCAGCTATCTGGCTCCTGAACCAAAGGAGATAACTTCATTCACTCTATCACTGAACTCTTCCCACAATGGACTCACTTTAGTGGACTCTTCATTTGATGTTCTCAATACTTACTTATTTATTATTATTATTATTATTATTATTATTATTATTATTATTATTATTATTATTATTATTATTATTATTATTATTATTATCTCTTTCTTTGTCCTTTGCTCATTGCTCATCTGTCCGTCATGTTGGGTGCAATCTATTGATTCGATTGTGTTTTGTGGATTTACTGCATATGCACAAATCTCAGGATTGTACATAGTGACATATTTGGTAAATACTTTGATAATAAATTTACTTTGAACTTTGTACTCTCAGTGTTTCTCTTTCAAAAGCCTCCCTCTTACCAAGCACACCTTGACCTGAAACAACCTATCCCAATCCACACCTGATGCCATCAGTAGATCCAAAGTGTTCCCTATGCACACTTCTGTCACTTGCCCTGTCTTGTTCCCTAATAGGAAATCCAGTATAGCCATCTCTTCAGTTAGGACCTCAATATATTGATGCAGGAAACTTTCCTGAACACATTTGATAAATCGATCATATCTGGTCTTCTTACAATATGGGATTCCCAGTCAATATGTGGAAAGTTAAAATCACCAGCTATCACAATCTTATTTTTCTTACAACTGTCTGCAATCTCTATACAAACTTTTTCCTCTAAACCCCACTGACATAGGAAGGTTTATAATACAATCTCATTAATTAGTCATCCCCTTCTAATTCCTCAGTTCCACCCATACAGCCTCAGTAGATGAGTAGTTGCACTGGAGAGGACATCCCAGAGAATGTCTTCTCCAGTGTAGTCACCTCTTCCCTATGGTATAGAGACCAGAACTGCAGACAGTACACCAACAACGGTCTGACCAATGTTTCATAAAGTTGTTCAATGACCTTCCTTCTCTTATCCGCTGTCCACTGAACAATGAAGACTAGCACCCAGTCTGTCTTTTCTAGCAACTTTAGGGATCTACAGACTTGTATACTCTGCCTCAGTGAGACCCTGCCATTCATGATATATATCCTACCCATATTGTTGCGCCAAAAGTGCATATGGGGATTAAACTCCTCTGCTGTTGGTGAGGGGTCTTCCTCTCACTATAAACAGGTTTCCTATATGTGCCTCAAACGCCCTCAGCCTCCAAAACTCACCATCGCCAGTCCATCTCCCTATGTCTCCATTCCACCATTTAATAAAATCGTGGCTGATCCAGTGTTGGCCTCAACACCTTCTTCCTACTCCCTTCCCAAATCCCATGACTGCCCTGTGGCTTAAGTGTCTGTTGATCACCTCGAATATGTACAGTAATTCCACCTTCACCACTATCTCTGAGGGAGACATCTCCCGAGATTCACATCCCCCTGCCCCAGGAGAACTTGGAGTGTGACCACATATTCAGAAACTATACTTCACTAAGAGTAATCCTTTCCCAATGCTTGCTCCATCAATCTAACACCCTGCCTCAGAAATGTACAGTACTTGTTTCAATAAGATCACTTCTCATTCTTCTCAACTCAATATCCACCCAAGCAATGCAACAAGAATTCTTCATTCTTGGAATTGAACCTGTGAATGACTCTGATGTCAGCAAACCCTTCCTTAAACATGGAGACATATCAAAACTTCCTTATTTATGTCTTCCACAACACATGGAATAGAGGCTAACTTTCCAATAGCCCTCCTGATAATTTGATGTAGTGGCATGCTAGCTATTTGTATTGATGGAGGAGCACTTGGTACTGAAACATGTTGTCTCACTCAGTTTAAAGAAGTATTTTTCTTTTCTTTATCCACCATGTTGATAATTGTACAATTTTCCACACTATCCACCAGTTTCTAATCCCTTGCCTATGCACTAAACTTATTTATATCTTTCTGCAGGCTCTTTGTATCTAACCCACCCATCTGTGTATCAGGGACTCAAGTGTGTTGTAAACAGTATTAACCACATTTTAATAAATACTGTGTTTTATGAAGACTTGTATATTGTATAATAGTGTATTACTCTAATAATATAATCAATTAAACAAACTTCTACTTTTGAAGGGAATGTGCACGCAAATTTTTTGTGTGTATACATATATATATATAAATTAAATCAACTCATTAGAAAGAGGTTCAATCAGAAGGTGTTCAATCTTTGTGGGTAAAGGGGTAGATCTAAGGAACTGCAAGGGTAAAAAGACCCTGATGGGAGTTACTGTATATACAGACCCCCAAACAGTAGTAAGGCTGTGGTCTACAAATTACAATGGGAGATTAAAAAAAAACACATGTCAAAAGAGCAATGTCACAAGTGTTGTGGGAGATTTCAATATGCGGGTAGATTGGGAAAATCAGGTTGGTGATGGATCCCAAGAAGGGGAATTTCTAAAATATCTACGAGATGGCTTTTCAGAGCAGCTCATGGTGGAGCCCATCAGGGGATCAGCTATTCTGGTTTGGGTGTTGTGCAGTGACCAGGAATTGATTAGAGAGCTTAAGGTAAAAGAACCCTTTGGGGCCAGATATCATAATATGATTGAGTTCACCCTGCAATTTGAGAAGAGAAGCTAAAATCAGATGTATCAGTATTACAGTGGAGTAAAGGGAATTACAGAGGCATGAGGGAGGAACTGGCCAAAACTGATCGGAAAAGAACACTGGCAGGGATGATGGCGAAGCAGCAATGGCTGGAATTTCTAGGAGCAACTTGGAAGGCACAGGAAATGTACCTACCAAAGAGGAAGACATTTTCTAAAGGCAGGATGATGCAACCATAGCTGACAAGAGAAGTCAAAGTCAATATAAAAGCAAAAGAGATGGCATATAATAGAGCAGAAATTAGAGGGAATTTAGAGGATTGGGAAGCTTTTAAATATCAATGGAAGGTAACTAAAAAAGTTATAAAGAAGGAAAAAATGGAATACAAAGGTAAGCTAGCCAATAATATTATATAGAGGATACCAAAAGTTTCTTCAGCTATATAAAGTGTGAAAAAGAGGTGAGAATAGATATTGGAATGCTGGAAAATGATGCTGGAGAGGTAGTAATGGGGGACAAGGAAATGGCAGATGAACTGAATAAGTATTTTGCATCAGTGGTCACTGTGAAAGACATTAGCAGTGTGCTAGAAGTTCAAGAGTGTCAGGGGGCAGAAGTGTGTAAAATTGCCATTTCTAGGGAGAAGGTTCTTGGAAAACTGAAAGGTCTGAAGGTAGGTAAGTCACCTGGACCATTCAATGTGCACCCCATGGTTCTGAATGAGATGGCTGAAGAGATTGTGGAGGCATTAGTAATGATTTTTCCAGAATTAATTGATTCTGGCCTGGTTCTGCAGGACTGGAAAATTGCAAATGTCACTCTAATCATCAAGAAGGGAGAGAGGAAGAAGAAAGGAAATTATAGGACAGGTAGTCTGACCTCAGTTGTTGGGAGATGTTGAAGTTGATTGTTTAGGATGTGGTTTGGGGGCTTGATAAAATATGCCATAGTCAGCATAGGTTCCTTCAGTAAATCTTGCCTGACAAATCTGTTGGAAGTCTTTGAAGAAATAACAAGCAGGATAGACAAAGCTGAATCAGTGGATGTTGTGAACTTAGATTTTCAGAAGGTCTTTGACAAGGTGCCGTACATGAGAGTGAATAACAAGTTAAGAGTCCATGATATTACAGGAAAGATACTAGTGTGAATAGAGTATTGGCAGTTTGGCAGGAAGCAAAGAGTAAATAAAAGGGAATAAAAGGTGCCTTTTCTGGTTGGCTGCTGGTGACTAGGGGTTTTCAACAGGTGTCTGCATTGGAACTGCTTCTTTTTACATTATATGTCAATGACTTGGATGATGAAATCAATGGCCTTGTGGCTAGGTTTGTGTACAATATGAAGATAGGTGGAGGGCCAGATAGTTTTGAGGAAACAAAGAGGCTATAGAAGGACAGATTAGGAGAATGGGCAAAGAAGTGGCAGAAGGAGTAAAGTGTCGGGAAGTGTGTGGTCATGCACTTTGGTGGAAGAAATGTAAGTGTAGACTATATGCTAAATGGAGAGAAAGTTCAAAAATATGAGGTGCAAAGAGACCTGGAAGTCCTCATGTAGGATTCCCTACAGTTGAGTTGGCAGTAAAGAACAGCAATGCAATGTCAGCATTTATTTTGAGAGGACTAGAATATAAAATCAAGGATTTAAAGTTGAGGCTTTATAAAGCACTGTTGAGGCCTCATTTGAGAGTATTGTGAGTAGTTTTGGTCCTCTCATCTAAGAAAGGTGCTGATATTGGAGAGTGTTCAAAGAAGGTTCACAAAAATGATTCTGGGCTTGAAAGGCTTGTCATATGAGGAGCATTTGACTCTGGGCCTCTGCTCACTGGAATTCAGAAGAATGAGGGGTGACCTCAATGAACGTTGAAAGGCCTCAACAGAGTGGATGTGGAGAGAATGTCTCCTACAGTGGGGGAATCTAAGACCAGAGGACACAGCCTCAGAATAGTGGGGTGTCCTTTTAGAAAAGAGATGAGGAAGAATTCCTTTAGCCAGAGGGTGGTGAATCTGTGGAATTCATTGCCACGAGTAGCTGTGGAGACCAAGTCATTGGGTATATTTAAGGCAGAGGTTGATAGAACTTTGATTAGCCAGGGCATAAAGGGATAGGCGGAGAAGGCAGGAGATTGGGACTGAGCGGGAAAATGGATCAGCCATGATGAAATGGCAGAGCAAACTCAATGGGCCAAAAGTCCTAATTCTGCTCCTATATCTTATTAGAACATTAGAAAGTTTTTGACAAGAACAGGCATTTCGGCCCAACAAAGCTTGCCAACCTCCTCTTCACATAATGCGTTGAAATAACTATCCAGTGTAGATTTGAAAGTAACTAAATTCCAACCCTCAACTACACAACTAGGTAGCTTGTCCATGTA
This sequence comes from Hypanus sabinus, assembly GCF_030144855.1. NCBI lineage: Eukaryota > Metazoa > Chordata > Chondrichthyes > Myliobatiformes > Dasyatidae > Hypanus > Hypanus sabinus. The sequence continues at coordinate 38,260,875 of NC_082706.1, read as the reverse complement.
TCCACAACTCACTGTGTAAAGAAATGCCTCCTGATGTTAGTCTGAAATTTCCCTTTAACCTATGGCCACAATGTCCTTGATGATGAATTAATTTTGAAATAGCATCTGGAATTCCTTTTACTTATACCTTCAATGATTTTGAACACTTCTATCATGTCTCCTCTCATTCTACTTCTACTTATGCTAAAAAGATATAATTCTTTCACTCTTTCATCATAGCTTATACCCTGCAGACCTGGAATGAGTCTCGGCACACTTCTCTGAACACTCTCCACTGCCTTCACATCCCCCACACAATATGGAGACCAAAATTGTACACAGTACTCAAGGTGTGGCCTCACAAGTGGCCTCATACAGCTTAAGGGGAGAACCTCCAGACTTGAACTCCACTGAATGCAGTATATATTCCAACATTCTATTAGCCTTCCTAATTGCTTCCGAGCGATGTCCAGATAGTGATAGTGATCAGGATGGCCAAATCCTTTTCATACAGTGCACTTTCTAACTCAAGATTCCCCATTTTATATTTACCATTTATCTAATAGTTTTACTTCCTATATGCAATACTTGACATTTACTTACATTAAATTTCATCTGCCATTCATCTGTCCTCTTCTGGATTTTGTTTAAATCTTACTGCCTGAATGTTATCAGCCTGTTTCCCCCAATTTTGTGTCATCTTGTGACCTTACACACAAAAAAATTGAGTGCATGATCCCTTCATCCAAGTCATTGGCATCGAGTCATCAAGCACAACAGAGCTGCAACAGGCCCTTCGGCCCATCTATTCCATGCCAATTGATCTTCTGCCTAGTCCCATTTTCCTGCAGCCAGACCATATCCCTCCGAGCTCCTCTCATCCATGTACTTATCCAAACTATTCTCAAATGTTACAATGGAACCGGCGTCAACCACTTCTGCTGGCATTTCATTCCGCACTTGCACAAGGCTCTGAGTGAAGACATTCCCACTCAGATTACCGTTGAATATTTCACCTTTTATCCTAAGCCTACGACCTCTAGTTCTGTTGGAGGAAAAGCCTGCACACTTTCACCCAATCTATACCCCTCATAATTTTGTATCCCTCTATAAGATCTCTCCTCATTGTCCTGCACTCCAGGGAATAAAGTCCTAAACTATTCAGCCTTTCCCTGTAACTCGGGTCCTCAATCCCAGCAAAAACCTTGTAAATATCCTCTGTACCCATTCAAGCTTCTTGCTTAAATTATAAAAATTGAGGGCACCAGCAGTGATCTCCATGAACTCCACTAGTTTCTGATTACCAATTAACCTCCAGGGAAGACAGCAGAACAAAGTAGTGAGATCCAACATTGAGCACAATACCCTTGCTATACCAAAATTATTGATTTAGTGCTTGACTTTTATAAAACCTAGGAGCTGAAATGCTTTATTAACCTGCGCTGGTACCTCTGGAGTTTGTGTGATTTGTAGATTTTGCAATTCCCAAGGCCAAGTGTTACATGAAACCAAATCTGTCCTAGTACAGAACCTGAGTAACAGTCTGTATCCCTCCCTCCAGTCAAGAACGTAGACTGAATGAATGTGCCTCAAACACAAGGGGACAGCAGCTGAGCAGTCAGACCACCTTCGTGCACCTTCACAGAGCAACACACACAAAATGCTGGGGGAACTCAAGTCAAGCAGCATCTATGGAGGGACATAAAACTTCCGACATTTTGAGCCGAGACCCTTCATTGTGAGTCCTGTTGCTGTCCTGATGTCCATCCATAGATGCTGGCTGACCTGCTGAGCTCCTCCAGCATTTTGTGGATGTTGCTGAAGATTTCCAGCATCTGCAGAATCACTTCTGCTCACAGAAAGAATGGTTAGGAGCACCGTGTATCAGACAGGCTGAGCAGATGAATACAGGCTGGTCTTCACTGTGTGCACCCTCGACAGCATCTTGAATGGTCACTCAAACAGACTCATTATTGGTCTATTATAGTCACATGTACCAAGATACAATGCAAAGTTTTGCATATTGTTCATACAGATTAGATCATTACACAGTCCACTGAGGCAGAACAAGGTAAAACATTAACATTTCAGAATGAAGTGTAAAAGCTACAGGAAGAGTGTAGTGCAGGCAAATAAAAGTTCAGACGAGGACCAACACCCCTTTGGCTGGTGGATCCTCGTAGGGCCCCACAGACACAACCTGTCACTGAGCTAGCTTTCGTTCGCTTCAGCTTCTGTCCATGATTATCGGTTTCCTTGGATTAGTGAGCGTGCGAGTCTCTTTCTACACTTTGACAGATCAGGCTGTGCTCTGACCAATTTTTATCAATGCACCAAATAAAGCCTCTGAATGCATTACAGGTTGGTACAGCAACTGCACTGCACATGACCCAAAGAAGCTGCAAAGTCGTGGTCACAGCTCGGCACATCACAGGGACCAGCCTCCCCTTCACTGACTCTGTCTATACTTCCCACTGCCTCTACAGCAGCCAATGTAATAAAGGATTCCACCCACCCCAGACACGGTCTCTTTTCCCACCTGCCCACTGGGTAGAAGATACAAAAGTCTGAAAGTACACACCACCTGGTTCAAGCACAGCTTCTACCTGCAGTTATAAGACTATTGAATGGTTTTATACTACAAAAACCTCACAATCTCCCTCTTTATGATCTTGCACTTTATTGTTTACCTGCACTGCAGTTTCTCTGTAACACTAATAACTTATTCTCTATTCTGTCATTGTTTTATCGTTTTTTTATCTCAATGCACTGTGTAATGTGTATGAACAGTATGCAAGAGAAGCTTTTCACTTAAACCAATTCCAATACGTTACAGCTCAGCAATTCCATCGCAGCCCATGCCCCCCTCTGGTCCCCTCCAACTTCTCTTTATTCCATGGTCCACTGTCTTCACCTGTTAGACATTTCCTTCAGCCCTGTACCGCTTCCACCTATTCTCTCCCAGCTTCTTACTTCATCCACACCCACCCACCTTCCCCCTCGCCCACCTCCCACCAGCTTGTACTCCACCTCCCACCCCCACCTCACCTTCTTACTCTGACATCTGCCCCTTCCTTTCCGATCCTGATGAAGAGTCTCAGCCAAAAACATCAACTGTTTATTCTCCTCCCATAGATGCCGCCTGACCTGCTGAGTTTCTCCAGCATTTTGTGTGCGTTGCTCTAGATCAGGGTCCCCAACCTTTTTTTATGCCATTGACCAATACCATTAAGCAAGGGCTCTGTGGACAACAGCTAGGAACCCCTGCTCGAGATACGTCCCCATTTACGCTTCACGCTGTCGAGATGGGGGTCTTCTTTCCACTGCTGTTCATGAGTTTAACCAGAGACCAGTCAGCTGAAGTAGAACATCCACAAATGAAAACCCTTCAGTTATAAAAGGGGTCCTCTTAGTTTAGCAGGAACTCCAGGAACTCTGGCCTGCAGCATTTAATTAAAATGTTACCATTTAATAAACCAATTCCAATTTCCTTATCGTAAAAATTATTCAAGGCAACCAGTATGCACTCTTTTCAGTGCCACTGTTGTCATGAGTATTGTGGTCCTCCAGAACACCCTATACTTCGATGTCTGCAACTTGTAAGCTAGTCTTGTCCCAACTCCAACAGGAGTCTTGCTGAATATGTCTGAACTCTATTAGATTATCAATTATTAAGCTGAAAATTCTAACTCCAGATTCTTCAGAACCAGAATCAGGTTCATTATCACTGACATATGTCATGACATTTGGTGTTCTGCAGGGCAGTGAAAGATTACTAAAAGTTAGAAAAATAAATAAGTAGTGCAAAAGAGGAACAGTGAAGAAGAGTTCATGTGTTCATGGACCGTTCTGAAATCTGATGGCCGAGGGGGAGAAGCTCTTCCTACAATGCTGAGTGTGGTTCTTTGTCTCCAGTATCTTCTCCCCAAAGTTAGTAGCAGGAAGGAGGCATGTCCCAATGATGAGATTCCTTAATGATGAATGCCAACCCCTTGAGGCACTGCCTTTTGAAGATGTCTTGGATAGTTGGGAGGCTTGTGTCTGTGATGCTCCTGACTGAGTTTACAACCCTACGCAGACTCTTATGATCCTGTAAATTGGAGTCTTCCACAGAAGACTTTGGTGACATACCCAATCTCTTTAAACTCCTAATGAATGAGAGCTGATGGCATGCCTTCTTAATGATTGCATTAATGTGTTAGGCCCAGGGTAGATCCTCAGGATGTTGACACCCAGGATAGCTGTTCATCCTTTCCACCACTGACCCCTCAATGAGGACTGGTTGGAAGGGGTTCTTCCAATTTCACCTTCCTGAAGTTCATAATCAGTACCTTGGTCTTGCTGATGTTAAATGCAAGGTTGTTATGACACCACTCAATCAGCCTGTCTATATGTATTTGCTTTATACATCTATCATGCCACGATCCATCACTGATTCTAATACCTATTTTTACAAGGTACCATAATAAACACACTCAAGGGATCCTCTACATGTCTCACGTGAGCCTGCTGATCCATCTACGTGAAGCTGAAATCTCTAATTAAAGCCAGCCTGACTTTATCTCCTGCTCATCTGCATTTCTACATTCTGCCAGTCAGAGGTGCTCCCTAGGACTAAGGATAAAATTAGTCTTGAATCTACCCTACCTTCCCTCGTGCTGTGTCATAAACTCCGATTATATTCTCTCTGCACATTCAGGTGGCTTAATCTTTTGTCACTAGAGGACATTTGCATGTCCAGCCCAGCACTTCTACATTCTACCAATATTCTGTCCTTCCTGTTGGTCTGATATATTTAGCTTCCAGTAATACTGTGGTGTAACCTTGCTTCAAACATAGTTCCTCTTCTGGGACACACTGAAGTTTTTTTTTCCACGATAACTTCCACGACTAGTATAAAATTGGTTGGAATGATCCTCCTCAACAGGTACAGTACAGATCGCAAGGCGTAGTCCTTTCAGGACAATTCCGTCAAATGCACCAAGCCAAATACAAGAAGAACAACACATACAAAATGCTGGAGGAACTCTGCAGCTCAGGCAGCAGCTATGGAAATGAATAAACAGGTGGCGTTTGGGGATGAGACCCTTCTACAGGGCCAGGGAATTGCAAGTTACTGAGGAGATCGAGAGCATACGAAATGTTGTGGATGTAGGTGGGGAAGAACTGAACCAAGTCGAGGTATACGAGGACACGAGTTCAGTGGAGCAGGAGCAGGCAGAGACAATAGGCCTATCCAGACAGAAAGACAACAAGGCTTTCATATGGAACAAATAATAACACTGATGCACCATCAATAACTCTCTGAGACATGAGGCGAGATATTGGCTTTTATTGAATGGAAAAAAAGAACAAGCAGCAATTGACCACCATGCGACATCCTGGAGACTGAGAGGCAGGGCTCAGGCCCCAATCGCCTTTATACTGGGGTCAGTGGGAGGAGCCACAGGAGCAGACAGCGGGGGGGGGGGGGGGGGGGCGTGTCCAGACAGGTATATGTAGTTCACCACAAACACACAATGCAAATACACAAGTTGGGAGGTTAGACTGCTTTTACTATGCAATCCCGCAAAAGATTCCCAGGTAGGAACAGTAACAGTTTGGCACAGACTAAAGTATTCTTGACAGTTTTGCCTCAATCTGCAGAGCATGAATAAGCACCAAAATCACCCTCCTGTGTCCTGTCACTGACCTCACCGTCCTGTGTCCCTTCACTGACCTCACTACCCTGTGTCCCATCACTGACCTCAACCCCCTGTGACCTGTCACGGACCTCACCCCACTGTCCCACCACCCCCACTGTCACTGACCTGACCCCCCTGAGTCCTGTCACTGACCTCACCCCACTGTCCCACCACCCCCACTGTCACTGACCACACCCACCTGCGTCCTGTCCCACCACCCCCACTGTCACTGAACTCACTCCCCCGTGTCCCATCACTGACCTCACCCCACTGACCCACCACCCCCACTGTCACTGACCTCACCCCACTGTGTCCTGTCACTGACCTCACCCCACTGTCCCACGACCCCCACTGTCACTGAACTCACTCCCCCATGTCCTGTCACTGACCTCACCCCACTGTCCCACCACCCCCACTTCACTGACCTCACCCCCCTGTGTCCTGTCACTGACCTCGCCCCCCTGTCCCACGACCCCCACTGTCACTGACCTCACCCACCCGTGTCCTGTCACTGACCTCACCCCCCTGTGTCCTGTCACTGACATCACCCACCCGTGTCCTGTCACTGACTTCACCCCCCTGTGTCCTGTCACTGACCTCACCCCACTGTCCCACCACACCCACTGTTACTGACCTCACCCCCCTGTGTCCTGTCACTGACCTCACCCCACTGTCCCACCACCCCCACTGTCACTGACCTCACCCCCCTGTGTCCTGTCACTGACCTCACCCCACTGTCCCACCACCCCCACTGTCACTGACCTCACCCCCCCGTGTCCTGTCACTGACCTAACCCCACCGTCCAACCACCCCCACTGTCACTGACCTCACCCCCCGTGTCCCATCACTGACCTCACCCCACTGTCCCACCACACCCACTGTTACTGACCTCACCCCCCTGTGTCCTGTCACTGACCTCACCCCACTGTCCCACCACCCCCACTGTCACTGACCTCACCCCACTGACACACCAACCCCACTGTCACTGACCTCACCCCCATGTGTCCTGTTACAGACCTCACCCTCCTATGTCCTGTCACTGACCTCACCCCCCGTGTCCCGTCACTGACCTCACCCCTCGGTGTCCTGTCACTGACCTCACCCACCCATCTCCTGTCACTGACCTCACCCCACTGTCCCACCAACCCCACTGTCACTGACCTCACAGACCTGTGTCCTGTCACAGACCTCACCCCCGTGTGTCCTGTCACTGACCTCACCCCACTGTCCCACCACCCCCACTGTCACTGACCTCACCCCACTGTCCCACCACCCCCATTGTCACTGACGTCACCCCTCTGGGTCCAGTCACTGACCTAACCCCACCGTCCAACCAACTCCACTGTCACTGACCTCACCCCACTGACACACCATCCCCACTGTCACTGACCTCACCCCCCGTGTCCCGTCACTGACCTCACGCCTCGGTGTCCTGTCACTGACCTCACCGTCCTGTCCCACCACCCCCACTGTCACTGACCTCACCCCCCCTGTGTCCTGTCACTGACCTCACCCCCGTGTGTCCTGTTACTGACCTCACCCCACTGTCCCACCACCCCCACTGTCACTGACCTCACCCCTCTGGGTCCAGTCACTGACCTCACCCCACTGTCCCACCACCCCCACTGTCACTGACCTCACCCCTCTGGGTCCAGTCACTGACCTCACCCACCCATGTCCTGTCACTGACCTCACCCCACTGTCCCACCACCCCCACTGTCACTGACCTCACCCCCCCTGTGTCCTGTCACTGACCTCACCCCCCTGTGTCTTGTCACTGACCTCACCCCCCGTCCCACCACCCCCAGTGTCACTGACCACACCCACCTCTGTCCTGTCACTGACCTCACCCCACTGTCCCACCACCCCCAGTGTCACTGACCTCACCCTCCTGTGTCCTGTCACTGACCTCACCCCACTGTCCAACCACCCCCACTGTCACTGACCTCACCCCCCCTGTGTCCTGTCACTGACCTCACCCCCCCGTATCCTGTCACTGACATCACCCCACTGTCCAACCACCCCCACTGTCACTGACCTCACCCCCCCATGTCCTGTCATTGACCTCACCCCACTGACCCACCACACCCATTGTCACTGACCTCACACCCCTGAGTCCTGTCACTGACCTCACCCCACTGTCCAACCACCCCCACTGTCACTGACCTCACCCCCGTGTCCCGTAACTGACCTCACCCCTCGGTGTCCTGTTACTGACCTCACCCTCCTGAGTCCTGTCACTGACCTCACCCCACTGTCCTACCACCCCCACTGTCACTGACCTCACCCCCCATGTCCTGTCACTGACCTCACCCCCCTGTGTCCTGTCACTGACCTCACCCCACTGTCCAACCACCCCACTGACCCACCACCCCCACTGTCATTGACCTCACCCCCCCCTGTGTCCTGTCACTGACCTCACCCCACTGTCCAACCACCCCACTGTCCCACCACCCCCACTGTCACTGACCTCACCCCCCATGTCCTGTCACTGACCTCACCCCCCTGTGTCCTGTCACTGACCTCACCCCACTGTCCAACCACCCCACTGACCCACCACCCCCACTGTCACTGACCTCACACACCTGTGTCCTGTCACAGACCTCACCCCTGTGTGTCCTGTCACTGACCTCACCCCTCTGGGTCCAGTCACTGACCTCACCCCACTGTCCCACCACCCCCAATGTCACTGACCTCACCCGCCCTGTGTCCTGTTACTGACCTCACCCCACCGTCCAACCACCCCCACTGTCACTGACCTCACCCCACCGTCCAACCACCCCCACTGTCACTGACCTCACCCCCCGTGTCCCATCACTGACCTCACCGCACTGACCCACCACCCCCACTGTCACTGACCTCACCCCCCGTGTCCCATCACTGACCTCACCCCACTGTCCCACCACCCCCACTGTCACTGACCTCACCCCCCCGTTTCCTGTCACTGACCTAACCCCACCGTCCAACCACCCCCACTGTCACTGACCTCACCCCCCGTATCCCATCAATGACCTCACCCCACTGACCCACCACCCCCACTGTCACTGACCTCACCCCCCCCTGTGGCCTGTCACTGACCTCACCCCCCCGTGTCCCATCACTGACCTCACCCCACTGACCCACCACCCCCACTGTCACTGACCTCACACACCTGTGTCCTGTCACTGACCTCACCCCACTGTCTCACCACCCCCACTGTCACTGACCTTACCCCCTGTGTCCTGCCACTGACTCACCCCCCCATGTCCTGTCACTGACCTCACCCCACTGTCCCACCACCCCCATTGTCACTGACCTCACCCGCCCTGTGTCCTGTCACTGACCTCACCCCACTGTCCCACCACCCCCACTGTCACTGACCTCACCCCCCCTGTGACCCGTCACTGACCTCACCCCGCTGTCCCACCACCCCCACTGTCACTGACCTCACCCCTCTGGGTCCCGTCACTGACCTCAACCCTCGGTGTCCTGTCACTGACCTTACCCCCGTGTCCTGTCACTGACATTACCCAACTGACCCACCACCCCCAGTGTAACTGACCTCACCCCCCGTGTCCTGTTACTGACCTCACCCCACTGTCTCACCACCCCCACTGTCACTGACCTCACAGACCTGTGTCCTGTCACTGACCTCACCCCACTGTCCAACCACCCCCACTGTCACTGACCTCACCCCCCTGTGTCCTGTCACTGACCTCACCCCTCGGTGTCCTGTCACTGACCTCACCCCCCTGTGTCCTGTCACTGACCTCACACACCTGTGTCCTGTCACTGACCTCACCCCCCTGTGTCATGTCACTGACCTCACCCCCGTGTGTCCTGTCACTGACCTCACCCCCCTGTGTCCTGTCACTGACCTCACCCCCCGTCCCACCAACACCACTGTCACTGACCTCACCCCCCTGTGTCCTGTCACTGACCTCACCCCCCTGTGTCCTGTCACTGACCTCACACACCTGTGTCCTGTCACAAACCTCACCCTCCTGTGTCTTGTCACTGACCGCACCCCACTGTCTCACCACCCCCACTGTCACTGACCTCACCCACCCGTGTCCTGTCACTGACCTCACCCCACTGTCCCACCACCCCCACTGTCACTGACCTCACCCCCCTGTGTCCTGTCACTGACCTCACACACCTGTGTCCTGTCACAAACCTCACCCTCCTGTGTCTTGTCACTGACCGCACCCCACTGTCTCACCACCCCCACTGTCACTGACCTTACCCACTGTGTCCCATCACTGACCTCACCCCCCGTGTCCTGTCACTGACCTCACCCTCCTGTGTCCTGTCACTGACCTCACCCCACTGTCCAACCACCCCACTGTCCCACCACCCCCACTGTCATTGACCTCACCCCCCCCTGTGGCCTGTCACTGACCTCACCCCACTGTCCCACCACACCCACTGTCACTGACCTCACCCCCCTGTGTCCTGTCACTGACCTCGCCCCCCTGTCCCACGACCCCCACTGTCACTGACCTCACCCACCCGTGTCCTGTTACTGACCTCACCCCGCTGTCCCACCACAGACCTCACCCCCGTGTGTCCTGTTACTGACCTCACCCTCCTGTGTCCTGTCACTGACCTCACCCCACTGTCCCACCACCCCCACTGTCATTGACCTCACCCCTCTGGGTCCAGTCACTGACCTCACCCCACTGTCCCACCACCCCCATTGTCACTGACCTCACCCCCCTGAGTCCTGTCACTGACCTCACCCCACTGTCCAACCACCCCCACTGTCACTGACCTCACCCCCCCATCTGTTGTCACTGACCCCCCCATGTCCTGTCACTGACCTCACCCCCCCATGTCCTGTCACTGACCTCACCCCCCCGTGTCCTGTCACTGACTCACCCCCCCATGTCCTGTCATTGACCTCACCCCACTGACCCACCACCCCCACTGTCATTGACCTCACCCCCCCCTGTGTCCTGTCACTGACCTCACCCCACTGACCCACCACCCCCACTGTCATTGACCTCACCCCCCCCTGTGTCCTGTCACTGACCTCACCCCACTGTCCCACCACCCCTAGTGTCACTGACCTCACCCCCCCCGTGTCCTGTCACTGACCTAACCCCACCGTCCAACCAACCCCACTGTCACTGACCTCACCCCACTGACACACCATCCCCACTGTCACTGACCTCACACACCTGCGTCCTGTCACAGACCTCACCCCCATGTGTCCTGTAACAGACCTCACCCTCCTGTGTCCTGTCACTGACTTCACCCCCCGTGTCCCGTCACTGACCTCACCCCCCCGTGTCCTGTCACTGACCTCACCCCCCGTGTCCCATCACTGTCCTCACCCCACTGTCCCACCACCCCCACTGTCACTGACCTCACCCCCTGTGTCCCATCACTGACCTCACCCCACTGACCCACCACCCACACTGTCACTGACCTCACCCCCCGTGTGGCCTGTCACTGACCTCACCCCCCCCATGTCCTGTCACTGACCTCACCCCCGTGTCCCATCACTGACCTCACCCCACTGTCCCACCACACCCACTGTTGCTGACCTCACCCCCCTGTGTCCTGTCACTGACCTCACCCCACTGTCCCACCACCCGCACTGTCACTGACCTCACCCCCCATGTCCTGTCACTGACCTCACCCCCCTGTGTCCTGTCACTGACCTCACCCCACTGTCCAACCACCCCACTGACCCACCACCCCCACTGTCACTGACCTCACACACCTGTGTCCTGTCACAGACCTCACCCCTGTGTGTCCTGTCACTGACCTCACCCCTCTGGGTCCAGTCACTGACCTCACCCCACTGTCCCACCACCCCCAATGTCACTGACCTCACCCGCCCTGTGTCCTGTTACTGACCTCACCCCACCGTCCAACCACCCCCACTGTCACTGACCTCACCCCACCGTCCAACCACCCCCACTGTCACTGACCTCACCCCCCGTGTCCCATCACTGACCTCACCGCACTGACCCACCACCCCCACTGTCACTGACCTCACCCCCCGTGTCCCATCACTGACCTCACCCCACTGTCCCACCACCCCCACTGTCACTGACCTCACCCCCCCGTTTCCTGTCACTGACCTAACCCCACCGTCCAACCACCCCCACTGTCACTGACCTCACCCCCCGTATCCCATCAATGACCTCACCCCACTGACCCACCACCCCCACTGTCACTGACCTCACCCCCCCCTGTGGCCTGTCACTGACCTCACCCCCCCGTGTCCCATCACTGACCTCACCCCACTGACCCACCACCCCCACTGTCACTGACCTCACACACCTGTGTCCTGTCACTGACCTCACCCCACTGTCTCACCACCCCCACTGTCACTGACCTTACCCCCTGTGTCCTGCCACTGACTCACCCCCCCATGTCCTGTCACTGACCTCACCCCACTGTCCCACCACCCCCATTGTCACTGACCTCACCCCCCTGTGACCCGTCACTGACCTCACCCCGCTGTCCCACCACCCCCACTGTCACTGACCTCACCCCTCTGGGTCCCGTCACTGACCTCAACCCTCGGTGTCCTGTCACTGACCTCACCCGCCCTGTGTCCTGTCACTGACCTCACCCCACTGTCCCACCACCCCCACTGTCACTGACCTCACCCCCCCTGTGACCCGTCACTGACCTCACCCCGCTGTCCCACCACCCCCACTGTCACTGACCTCACCCCTCTGGGTCCCGTCACTGACCTCAACCCTCGGTGTCCTGTCACTGACCTTACCCCCGTGTCCTGTCACTGACATTACCCAACTGACCCACCACCCCCAGTGTAACTGACCTCACCCCCCGTGTCCTGTTACTGACCTCACCCCACTGTCTCACCACCCCCACTGTCACTGACCTCACAGACCTGTGTCCTGTCACTGACCTCACCCCACTGTCCAACCACCCCCACTGTCACTGACCTCACCCCCCTGTGTCCTGTCACTGACCTCACCCCTCGGTGTCCTGTCACTGACCTCACCCCCCTGTGTCCTGTCACTGACCTCACACACCTGTGTCCTGTCACTGACCTCACCCCCCTGTGTCATGTCACTGACCTCACCCCCGTGTGTCCTGTCACTGACCTCACCCCCCTGTGTCCTGTCACTGACCTCACCCCCCGTCCCACCAACACCACTGTCACTGACCTCACCCCCCTGTGTCCTGTCACTGACCTCACCCCCGTGTCCTGTCACTGACCTCACACACCTGTGTCCTGTCACAAACCTCACCCTCCTGTGTCTTGTCACTGACCGCACCCCACTGTCTCACCACCCCCACTGTCACTGACCTCACCCACCCGTGTCCTGTCACTGACCTCACCCCACTGTCCCACCACCCCCACTGTCACTGACCTCACCCCCCTGTGTCCTGTCACTGACCTCACACACCTGTGTCCTGTCACAAACCTCACCCTCCTGTGTCTTGTCACTGACCGCACCCCACTGTCTCACCACCCCCACTGTCACTGACCTTACCAACTGTGTCCCATCACTGACCTCACCCCCCGTGTCCTGTCACTGACCTCACCCTCCTGTGTCCTGTCACTGACCTCACCCCACTGTCCAACCACCCCACTGTCCCACCACCCCCACTGTCATTGACCTCACCCCCCCCTGTGGCCTGTCACTGACCTCACCCCACTGTCCCACCACACCCACTGTCACTGACCTCACCCCCCTGTGTCCTGTCACTGACCTCGCCCCCCTGTCCCACGACCCCCACTGTCACTGACCTCACCCACCCGTGTCCTGTTACTGACCTCACCCCGCTGTCCCACCACAGACCTCACCCCCGTGTGTCCTGTTACTGACCTCACCCTCCTGTGTCCTGTCACTGACCTCACCCCACTGTCCCACCACCCCCACTGTCATTGACCTCACCCCTCTGGGTCCAGTCACTGACCTCACCCCACTGTCCCACCACCCCCATTGTCACTGACCTCACCCCCCTGAGTCCTGTCACTGACCTCACCCCACTGTCCAACCACCCCCACTGTCACTGACCTCACCCCCCCATCTGTTGTCACTGACCCCCCCATGTCCTGTCACTGACCTCACCCCCCCATGTCCTGTCACTGACCTCACCCCCCCGTGTCCTGTCACTGACTCACCCCCCCATGTCCTGTCATTGACCTCACCCCACTGACCCACCACCCCCACTGTCATTGACCTCACCCCCCCCTGTGTCCTGTCACTGACCTCACCCCACTGACCCACCACCCCCACTGTCATTGACCTCACCCCCCCCTGTGTCCTGTCACTGACCTCACCCCACTGTCCCACCACCCCTAGTGTCACTGACCTCACCCCCCCCGTGTCCTGTCACTGACCTAACCCCACCGTCCAACCAACCCCACTGTCACTGACCTCACCCCACTGACACACCATCCCCACTGTCACTGACCTCACACACCTGCGTCCTGTCACAGACCTCACCCCCATGTGTCCTGTAACAGACCTCACCCTCCTGTGTCCTGTCACTGACTTCACCCCCCGTGTCCCGTCACTGACCTCACCCCCCCCGTGTCCTGTCACTGACCTCACCCCCCGTGTCCCATCACTGACCTCACCCCACTGTCCCACCACCCCCACTGTCACTGACCTCACCCCCTGTGTCCCATCACTGACCTCACCCCACTGACCCACCACCCACACTGTTACTGACCTCACCCCCCGTGTGGCCTGTCACTGACCTCACCCCCCCCATGTCCTGTCACTGACCTCACCCCCCTGTGTCCCATCACTGACCTCACCCCACTGTCCCACCACACCCACTGTTACTGACCTCACCCCCCTGTGTCCTGTCACTGACCTCACCCCACTGTCCCACCACCCGCACTGTCACTGACCTCACCCCCCATGTCCTGTCACTGACCTCACCCCCCTGTGTCCTGTCACTGACCTCACCCCACTGTCCAACCACCCCACTGACACACCATCCCCACTGTCACTGACCTCACACACCTGCGTCCTGTCACAGACCTCACCCCCATGTGTCCTGTAACAGACCTCACCCTCCTGTGTCCGGTCACTGACTTCACCCCCCGTGTCCCGTCACTGACCTCACCCCCCCCGTGTCCTGTCACTGACCTCACCCCCCGTGTCCCATCACTGACCTCACCCCACTGTCCCACCACCCCCACTGTCACTGACCTCACCCCCTGTGTCCCATCACTGACCTCACCCCACTGACCCACCACCCACACTGTCACTGACCTCACCCCCCGTGTGGCCTGTCACTGACCTCACCCCCCCCATGTCCTGTCACTGACCTCACCCCCCTGTGTCCCATCACTGACCTCACCCCACTGTCCCACCACACCCACTGTTACTGACCTCACCCCCCTGTGTCCTGTCACTGACCTCACCCCACTGTCCCACCACCCGCACTGTCACTGACCTCACCCCCCATGTCCTGTCACTGACCTCACCCCCCTGTGTCCTGTCACTGACCTCACCCCACTGTCCAACCACCCCACTGACCCACCACCCCCACTGTCACTGACCTCACACACCTGTGTCCTGTCACAGACCTCACCCCTGTGTGTCCTGTCACTGACCTCACCCCTCTGGGTCCAGTCACTGACCTCACCCCACTGTCCCACCACCCGCACTGTCACTGACCTCACCCCCCATGTCCTGTCACTGACCTCACCCCCCTGTGTCCAGTCACTGACCTCACCCCACTGTCCCACCACCCGCACTGTCACTGACCTCACCCCCCATGTCCTGTCACTGACCTCACCCCCCTGTGTCCTGTCACTGACCTCACCCCACTGTCCAACCACCCCACTGACCCACCACCCCCACTGTCACTGACCTCACACACCTGTGTCCTGTCACTGACCTCACCCCACTGTCCCACCACCCGCACTGTCACTGACCTCACCCCCCCGTGTCCTGTCACTGACCTCACCCCCCTATGTCCCATCACTGACCTCACCCCACTGTCCCACCACACCCACTGTTACTGACCACACCCCCCTGTCCTGTCACTGACCTCACCCCACTGTCCCACCACCCCCACTGTCAATGACCTCACCCCCCTGTGTCCTGTCACTGACCTCACCCCACTGTCCCACCACCCGCACTGTCACTGACCTCACCCCCCCGTGTCCTGTCACTGACCTCACCCCCCTATGTCCCATCACTGACCTCACCCCACTGTCCCACCACCCCCACTGTCACTGACCTCACCCCCTGTGTCCCATCACTGACCTCACCCCACTGTCCCACCACACCCACTGTTACTGACCTCACCCCCCTGTGTCCTGTCACTGACCTCACCCCACTGTCCCACCACCCGCACTGTCACTGACCTCACCCCCCCGTGTCCTGTCACTGACCTCACCCCCCTATGTCCCATCACTGACCTCACCCCACTGTCCCACCACCCCCACTGTCACTGACCTCACCCCCTGTGTCCCATCACTGACCTCACCCCACTGACCCACCACCCACACTGTCACTGACCTCACCCCCCGTGTGGCCTGTCACTGACCTCACCCCCCCCATGTCCTGTCACTGACCTCACCCCCCTGTGTCCCATCACTGACCTCACCCCACTGTCCCACCACACCCACTGTTACTGACCTCACCCCCCTGTGTCCTGTCACTGACCTCACCCCACTGTCCCACCACCCGCACTGTCACTGACCTCACCCCCCCGTGTCCTGTCACTGACCTCACCCCCCTATGTCCCATCACTGACCTCACGCCACTGTCCCACCACCCCCACTGTCACTGACCTCACAGACCTGTGTCTTGTCACTGACCTCACCCCACTGTCCAACCACCCCCACTGTCACTGACCTCACCCCCTTGTGTCCTGTCACTGACATCATCCAACTGACCCACCACCCCCACTGTCACTGACCTCACCCTGCTGTGTCCTGTCACTGACCTCACCCTCCTGTGTCCTGTCACTGACCTCACCCCCCTGTGTCCTGTCACTGACATCATCCAACTGACCCACCACCCCCACTGTCACTGACCTCACCCTGCTGTGTCCTGTCACTGACCTCACCCTCCTGTGTCCTGTCACTGACCTCACCCCACTGTCCAACCACCCCACTGTCCCACCACCCCCACTGTCATTGACCTCACCCCCCCCTGTGGCCTGTCACTGACCTCACCCCACTGTCCCACCACACCCACTGTCACTGACCTCACCCCCCTGTGTCCTGTCACTGACCTCGCCCCCCTGTCCCACGACCCCCACTGTCACTGACCTCACCCACCCGTGTCCTGTTACTGACCTCACCCCGCTGTCCCACCACAGACCTCACCCCCGTGTGTCCTGTTACTGACCTCACCCTCCTGTGTCCTGTCACTGACCTCACCCCACTGTCCCACCAACCCCACTGTCACTGACCTCACCCCTCTGGGTCCAGTCACTGACCTCACCCCACTGTCCCACCACCCCCATTGTCACTGACCTCACCCCCCTGAGTCCTGTCACTGACCTCACCCCACTGTCCAACCACCCCCATTGTCACTGACCTCACCCCCCCATCTGTTGTCACTGACCCCCCCATGTCCTGTCACTGACCTCACCCCCCCGTGTCCTGTCACTGACTCACCCCCCCATGTCCTGTCATTGACCTCACCCCACTGACCCACCACCCCCACTGTCATTGACCTCACCCCCCCCGTGTCCTGTCACTGACCTCACCCCACTGTCCCACCACCCCTAGTGTCACTGACCTCACCCCCCCCCGTGTCCTGTCACTGACCTAACCCACCGTCCAACCAACCCCACTGTCACTGACCTCACCCCACTGACACACCATCCCCACTGTCACTGACCTCACACACCTGCGTCCTGTCACAGACCTCACCCCCATGTGTCCTGTTACAGACCTCACCCTCCTGTGTCCTGTCACTGACTTCACCCCCCATGTCCCGTCACTGACCTCACCCCTCGGTGTCCTGTCACTGACCTTTCCCCCCTGTGTACTGTCACTGACCTCACCGTCCTGTCCCACCACCCCCACTGTCACTGACCTCACCCGCCCTGTGTCCTGTCACTGACCTCACCCCACTGTCCCACCACCCCCACTGTCACTGACCTCACCCGCCCTGTGTCCTGTCACTGACCTCACCCCACTGTCCCACCAACCCCACTGTCACTGACCTCACCCCCCCCGTGTCCTGTCACTGACCTCACCCCACTGTCCCACCACCCCCACTGTCACTGACCTCACCCCGCCCTGTGTCCTGTCACTGACCTCACCCCACTGACCCACCACCCCCACTGTCACTGACCTCACCCCACTGTCCCACCACCCCCATTGTCACTGACGTCACCCCCCTGTGTCCTGTCACTGACATTACCCAACTGACCCACCACCCCCAGTGTCACTGACCACACCCTCCTGTGTCCTGTCACTGACCTCACCCTTCTATGCCCTGTCACTGACCTCACCCCCCTGTGTCCTGTCACTGACCTCACCCCCCGTCCCACCAACACCACTGTCACTGACCTCACATCCCCATGTCCGGTCACTGACCTCACTGTCCTGTGTCCCATCACTGACCTCACCATCCTCTGTCCTGTCACTGACCTCACCCCACTGTCCCACCACCCCCACTTCACTGACCTCACCCCCCTGTGTCCTGTCACTGACCTCACCCCCCTGTGTCCTGTCACTGACCGCACCCCACTGTCTCACCACCCCCACTGTCACTGACCTCACCCACCCGTGTCCTGTCACTGACCTCACCCCACTGTCCCACCACCCCCACTGTCACTGACCTCACCCCCCTGTGTCCTGTCACTGACCTCACACACCTGTGTCTTGTCACTGACCGCACCCCACTGTCTCACCACCCCCACTGTCACTGACCTTACCCACTGTGTCCCATCACTGACCTCACCCCCCGTGTCCTGTCACTGACCTCACCCTCCTGTGTCCTGTCACTGACCTCACCCCACTGTCCAACCACCCCACTGTCCCACCACCCCCACTGTCATTGACCTCACCCCCCCCTGTGGCCTGTCACTGACCTCACCCCACTGTCCCACCACACCCACTGTCACTGACCTCACCCCCCTGTGTCCTGTCACTGACCTCGCCCCCCTGTCCCACGACCCCCACTGTCACTGACCTCACCCACCCGTGTCCTGTTACTGACCTCACCCCGCTGTCCCACCACAGACCTCACCCCCGTGTGTCCTGTTACTGACCTCACCCTCCTGTGTCCTGTCACTGACCTCACCCCACTGTCCCACCACCCCCACTGTCATTGACCTCACCCCTCTGGGTCCAGTCACTGACCTCACCCCACTGTCCCACCACCCCCATTGTCACTGACCTCACCCCCCTGAGTCCTGTCACTGACCTCACCCCACTGTCCAACCACCCCCACTGTCACTGACCTCACCCCCCCATCTGTTGTCACTGACCCCCCCATGTCCTGTCACTGACCTCACCCCCCCATGTCCTGTCACTGACCTCACCCCACTGACCCACCACCCCCACTGTCATTGACCTCACCCCCCCCTGTGTCCTGTCACTGACCTCACCCCACTGACCCACCACCCCCACTGTCATTGACCTCACCCCCCCTGTGTCCTGTCACTGACCTCACCCCACTGTCCCACCACCCCTAGTGTCACTGACCTCACCCCCCCCCCGTGTCCTGTCACTGACCTAACCCCACCGTCCAACCAACCCCACTGTCACTGACCTCACCCCACTGACACACCATCCCCACTGTCACTGACCTCACACACCTGCGTCCTGTCACAGACCTCACCCCCATGTGTCCTGTAACAGACCTCACCCTCCTGTGTCCTGTCACTGACTTCACCCCCCGTGTCCCGTCACTGACCTCACCCCTCGGTGTCCTGTCACTGACCTTTCCCCCCTGTGTACTGTCACTGACCTCACCGTCCTGTCCCACCACCCCCACTGTCAGTGACCTCACCCGCCCTGTGTCCTGTCACTGACCTCACCCCACTGTCCCACCACTGACCTCACCCACCCGTGTCCTGTTACTGACCTCACCCCGCTGTCCCACCACTGACCTCACCCACCCGTGTCCTGTTACTGACCTCACCCCCCGTGTCCTGTTACTGACCTCACCCCCCGTGTCCTGTCACTGACATCACCCAACTGACCCACCACTCCCACTGTCACTGACCTCACCCACCCGTGTCCTGTTACTGACCTCACCCCCCGTGTCCTGTCACTGACATCACCCAACTGACCCACCACTCCCACTGTCACTGACCTCACCCCCCTGTGTCCTGTCACTGACCTCACACACCTGTGTCCTGTCACTGACCTCACCCCCCTGTGTCCTGCCACTGACTCACCCCCCCATGTCCTGTCACTGACCTCACCCCCCTGTGTCCTGCCACTGACTCACCCCCCCATGTCCTGTCACTGACCTCACCCACCCGTGTCCTGTCACTGACCTCACCCCCCTGTGTCCTGCCACTGAGTCACCCCCCCATGTCCTGTCACTGACCTCACCCCCCGTGTCCCATCACTGACCTCACCCCACTGTCCCACCACCCCCACTGTCACTGACCTCACCCCCTGTGTCCCATCACTGACCTCACCCCACTGACCCACCACCCACACTGTCACTGACCTCACCCCCCGTGTGGCCTGTCACTGACCTCACCCCCCCCGTGTCCTGTCACTGACCTCACCCCCCTATGTCCCATCACTGACCTCACCCCACTGTCCCACCACCCCCACTGTCACTGACCTCACCCCCTGTGTCCCATCACTGACCTCACCCCACTGACCCACCACCCACACTGTCACTGACCTCACCCCCCGTGTGGCCTGTCACTGACCTCACCCCCCCCATGTCCTGTCACTGACCTCACCCCCCTGTGTCCCATCACTGACCTCACCCCACTGTCCCACCACACCCACTGTTACTGACCTCACCCCCCTGTGTCCTGTCACTGACCTCACCCCACTGTCCCACCACCCGCACTGTCACTGACCTCACCCCCCCGTGTCCTGTCACTGACCTCACCCCCCTATGTCCCATCACTGACCTCACGCCACTGTCCCACCACCCCCACTGTCACTGACCTCACAGACCTGTGTCTTGTCACTGACCTCACCCCACTGTCCAACCACCCCCACTGTCACTGACCTCACCCCCTTGTGTCCTGTCACTGACATCATCCAACTGACCCACCACCCCCACTGTCACTGACCTCACCCTGCTGTGTCCTGTCACTGACCTCACCCTCCTGTGTCCTGTCACTGACCTCACCCCCCTGTGTCCTGTCACTGACATCATCCAACTGACCCACCACCCCCACTGTCACTGACCTCACCCTGCTGTGTCCTGTCACTGACCTCACCCTCCTGTGTCCTGTCACTGACCTCACCCCACTGTCCAACCACCCCACTGTCCCACCACCCCCACTGTCATTGACCTCACCCCCCCCTGTGGCCTGTCACTGACCTCACCCCACTGTCCCACCACACCCACTGTCACTGACCTCACCCCCCTGTGTCCTGTCACTGACCTCGCCCCCCTGTCCCACGACCCCCACTGTCACTGACCTCACCCACCCGTGTCCTGTTACTGACCTCACCCCGCTGTCCCACCACAGACCTCACCCCCGTGTGTCCTGTTACTGACCTCACCCTCCTGTGTCCTGTCACTGACCTCACCCCACTGTCCCACCAACCCCACTGTCACTGACCTCACCCCTCTGGGTCCAGTCACTGACCTCACCCCACTGTCCCACCACCCCCATTGTCACTGACCTCACCCCCCTGAGTCCTGTCACTGACCTCACCCCACTGTCCAACCACCCCCATTGTCACTGACCTCACCCCCCCATCTGTTGTCACTGACCCCCCCATGTCCTGTCACTGACCTCACCCCCCCGTGTCCTGTCACTGACTCACCCCCCCATGTCCTGTCATTGACCTCACCCCACTGACCCACCACCCCCACTGTCATTGACCTCACCCCCCCCGTGTCCTGTCACTGACCTCACCCCACTGTCCCACCACCCCTAGTGTCACTGACCTCACCCCCCCCCGTGTCCTGTCACTGACCTAACCCACCGTCCAACCAACCCCACTGTCACTGACCTCACCCCACTGACACACCATCCCCACTGTCACTGACCTCACACACCTGCGTCCTGTCACAGACCTCACCCCCATGTGTCCTGTTACAGACCTCACCCTCCTGTGTCCTGTCACTGACTTCACCCCCCATGTCCCGTCACTGACCTCACCCCTCGGTGTCCTGTCACTGACCTTTCCCCCCTGTGTACTGTCACTGACCTCACCGTCCTGTCCCACCACCCCCACTGTCACTGACCTCACCCGCCCTGTGTCCTGTCACTGACCTCACCCCACTGTCCCACCACCCCCACTGTCACTGACCTCACCCGCCCTGTGTCCTGTCACTGACCTCACCCCACTGTCCCACCAACCCCACTGTCACTGACCTCACCCCCCCGTGTCCTGTCACTGACCTCACCCCACTGTCCCACCACCCCCACTGTCACTGACCTCACCCCGCCCTGTGTCCTGTCACTGACCTCACCCCACTGACCCACCACCCCCACTGTCACTGACCTCACCCCACTGTCCCACCACCCCCATTGTCACTGACGTCACCCCCCTGTGTCCTGTCACTGACATTACCCAACTGACCCACCACCCCCAGTGTCACTGACCACACCCTCCTGTGTCCTGTCACTGACCTCACCCTTCTATGCCCTGTCACTGACCTCACCCCCCTGTGTCCTGTCACTGACCTCACCCCCCGTCCCACCAACACCACTGTCACTGACCTCACATCCCCATGTCCGGTCACTGACCTCACTGTCCTGTGTCCCATCACTGACCTCACCATCCTCTGTCCTGTCACTGACCTCACCCCACTGTCCCACCACCCCCACTTCACTGACCTCACCCCCCTGTGTCCTGTCACTGACCTCACCCCCCTGTGTCCTGTCACTGACCGCACCCCACTGTCTCACCACCCCCACTGTCACTGACCTCACCCACCCGTGTCCTGTCACTGACCTCACCCCACTGTCCCACCACCCCCACTGTCACTGACCTCACCCCCCTGTGTCCTGTCACTGACCTCACACACCTGTGTCTTGTCACTGACCGCACCCCACTGTCTCACCACCCCCACTGTCACTGACCTTACCCACTGTGTCCCATCACTGACCTCACCCCCCGTGTCCTGTCACTGACCTCACCCTCCTGTGTCCTGTCACTGACCTCACCCCACTGTCCAACCACCCCACTGTCCCACCACCCCCACTGTCATTGACCTCACCCCCCCCTGTGGCCTGTCACTGACCTCACCCCACTGTCCCACCACACCCACTGTCACTGACCTCACCCCCCTGTGTCCTGTCACTGACCTCGCCCCCCTGTCCCACGACCCCCACTGTCACTGACCTCACCCACCCGTGTCCTGTTACTGACCTCACCCCGCTGTCCCACCACAGACCTCACCCCCGTGTGTCCTGTTACTGACCTCACCCTCCTGTGTCCTGTCACTGACCTCACCCCACTGTCCCACCACCCCCACTGTCATTGACCTCACCCCTCTGGGTCCAGTCACTGACCTCACCCCACTGTCCCACCACCCCCATTGTCACTGACCTCACCCCCCTGAGTCCTGTCACTGACCTCACCCCACTGTCCAACCACCCCCACTGTCACTGACCTCACCCCCCCATCTGTTGTCACTGACCCCCCCATGTCCTGTCACTGACCTCACCCCCCCATGTCCTGTCACTGACCTCACCCCCCCGTGTCCTGTCACTGACTCACCCCCCCATGTCCTGTCATTGACCTCACCCCACTGACCCACCACCCCCACTGTCATTGACCTCACCCCCCCCTGTGTCCTGTCACTGACCTCACCCCACTGACCCACCACCCCCACTGTCATTGACCTCACCCCCCCTGTGTCCTGTCACTGACCTCACCCCACTGTCCCACCACCCCTAGTGTCACTGACCTCACCCCCCCCCGTGTCCTGTCACTGACCTAACCCCACCGTCCAACCAACCCCACTGTCACTGACCTCACCCCACTGACACACCATCCCCACTGTCACTGACCTCACACACCTGCGTCCTGTCACAGACCTCACCCCCATGTGTCCTGTAACAGACCTCACCCTCCTGTGTCCTGTCACTGACTTCACCCCCCGTGTCCCGTCACTGACCTCACCCCTCGGTGTCCTGTCACTGACCTTTCCCCCCTGTGTACTGTCACTGACCTCACCGTCCTGTCCCACCACCCCCACTGTCAGTGACCTCACCCGCCCTGTGTCCTGTCACTGACCTCACCCCACTGTCCCACCACTGACCTCACCCACCCGTGTCCTGTTACTGACCTCACCCCGCTGTCCCACCACTGACCTCACCCACCCGTGTCCTGTTACTGACCTCACCCCCCGTGTCCTGTTACTGACCTCACCCCCCGTGTCCTGTCACTGACATCACCCAACTGACCCACCACTCCCACTGTCACTGACCTCACCCACCCGTGTCCTGTTACTGACCTCACCCCCCGTGTCCTGTCACTGACATCACCCAACTGACCCACCACTCCCACTGTCACTGACCTCACCCCCCTGTGTCCTGTCACTGACCTCACACACCTGTGTCCTGTCACTGACCTCACCCCCCTGTGTCCTGCCACTGACTCACCCCCCCATGTCCTGTCACTGACCTCACCCCCCTGTGTCCTGCCACTGACTCACCCCCCCATGTCCTGTCACTGACCTCACCCACCCGTGTCCTGTCACTGACCTCACCCCCCTGTGTCCTGCCACTGAGTCACCCCCCCATGTCCTGTCACTGACCTCACCCCCCGTGTCCCATCACTGACCTCACCCCACTGTCCCACCACCCCCACTGTCACTGACCTCACCCCCTGTGTCCCATCACTGACCTCACCCCACTGACCCACCACCCACACTGTCACTGACCTCACCCCCCGTGTGGCCTGTCACTGACCTCACCCCCCCCCATGTCCTGTCACTGACCTCACCCCCCTGTGTCCCATCACTGACCTCACCCCACTGTCCCACCACACCCACTGTTACTGACCTCACCCCCCTGTGTCCTGTCACTGACCTCACCCCACTGTCCCACCACCCGCACTGTCACTGACCTCACCCCCCCGTGTCCTGTCACTGACCTCACCCCCCTATGTCCCATCACTGACCTCACCCCACTGTCCCACCACACCCACTGTTACTGACCACACCCCCCTGTCCTGTCACTGACCTCACCCCACTGTCCCACCACCCGCACTGTCACTGACCTCACCCCCCCGTGTCCTGTCACTGACCTCACCCCCCTATGTCCCATCACTGACCTCACCCCACTGTCCCACCACCCCCACTGTCACTGACCTCACCCCCTGTGTCCCATCACTGACCTCACCCCACTGTCCCACCACACCCACTGTTACTGACCTCACCCCCCTGTGTCCTGTCACTGACCTCACCCCACTGTCCCACCACCCGCACTGTCACTGACCTCACCCCCCCGTGTCCTGTCACTGACCTCACCCCCCTATGTCCCATCACTGACCTCACCCCACTGTCCCACCACCCCCACTGTCACTGACCTCACCCCCTGTGTCCCATCACTGACCTCACCCCACTGACCCACCACCCACACTGTCACTGACCTCACCCCCCGTGTGGCCTGTCACTGACCTCACCCCCCCCATGTCCTGTCACTGACCTCACCCCCCTGTGTCCCATCACTGACCTCACCCCACTGTCCCACCACACCCACTGTTACTGACCTCACCCCCCTGTGTCCTGTCACTGACCTCACCCCACTGTCCCACCACCCGCACTGTCACTGACCTCACCCCCCCGTGTCCTGTCAGTGACCTCACCCCCCTATGTCCCATCACTGACCTCACCCCACTGTCCCACCACACCCACTGTTACTGACCACACCCCCCTGTCCTGTCACTGACCTCACCCCACTGTCCCACCACCCCCACTGTCACTGACCTCACAGACCTGTGTCTTGTCACTGACCTCACCCCACTGTCCAACCACCCCCACTGTCACTGACCTCACCCACCCGTGTCCTGTTACTGACCTCACCCCCCTGTGTCCTGTCACTGACATCATCCAACTGACCCACCACCCCCACTGTCACTGACCTCACCCTGCTGTGTCCTGTCACTGAACTCACCCTCCTGTGTCCCATCACTGACCTCACCCCCCTGTGTCCTGTCACTGAACTCACCCTCCTGTGTCCCATCACTGACCTCACCCCCCGTGTCCTGTCACTGACCTCACCCTCCTGTGTCCTGTCACTGACCTCACCCCACTGTCCAACCACCCCACTGTCCCACCACCCCCACTGTCATTGACCTCACCCCCCCCTGTGGCCTGTCACTGACCTCACCCCACTGTCCCACCACACCCACTGTCACTGACCTCACCCCCCTGTGTCCTGTCACTGACCTCGCCCCCCTGTCCCACGACCCCCACTGTCACTGACCTCACCCACCCGTGTCCTGTTACTGACCTCACCCCGCTGTCCCACCACAGACCTCACCCCCGTGTGTCCTGTTACTGACCTCACCCTCCTGTGTCCTGTCACTGACCTCACCCCACTGTCCCACCAACCCCACTGTCACTGACCTCACCCCTCTGGGTCCAGTCACTGACCTCACCCCACTGTCCCACCACCCCCATTGTCACTGACCTCACCCCCCTGAGTCCTGTCACTGACCTCACCCCACTGTCCAACCACCCCCACTGTCACTGACCTCACCCCCCCATCTGTTGTCACTGACCCCCCCATGTCCTGTCACTGACCTCACCCCCCCATGACCTGTCACTGACCTCACCACCCCGTGTCCTGTCACTGACTCACCCCCCCATGTCCTGTCATTGACCTCACCCCACTGACCCACCACCCCCACTGTCATTGACCTCACCCCCCCGTGTCCTGTCACTGACCTCACCCCACTGTCCCACCACCCCTAGTGTCACTGACCTCACCCCCCCCGTGTCCTGTCACTGACCTAACCCACCGTCCAACCAACCCCACTGTCACTGACCTCACCCCACTGACACACCATCCCCACTGTCACTGACCTCACACACCTGCGTCCTGTCACAGACCTCACCCCCATGTGTCCTGTTACAGACCTCACCCTCCTGTGTCCTGTCACTGACTTCACCCCCCGTGTCCCGTCACTGACCTCACCCCTCGGTGTCCTGTCACTGACCTCACCCCACTGTCCCACCACCCCCACTGTCACTGACCTCACCCGCCCTGTGTCCTGTCACTGACCTCACCCCACTGTCCCACCAACCCCACTGTCACTGACCTCACCCCCCCCGTGTCCTGTCACTGACCTCACCCCACTGTCCCACCACCCCCACTGTCACTGACCTCACCCCGCCCTGTGTCCTGTCACTGACCTCACCCCACTGACCCACCACCCCCACAGTCACTGACCTCACACACCTGTGTCCTGTCACAGACCTCACCCCACTGTCCCACCACCCCCACTGTCACTGACCTCACCCCACTGTCCCACCACCCCCATTGTCACTGACGTCACCCCTCTGGGTCCAGTCACTGACCTCACCCCACTGTCCCACCACGCCCACTGTCACTGACCTCACCCGCCCTGTGTCCTGTCACTGACCTCACCCCACTGTCCCACCACCCCCACTGTCACTGACCTCACCCCCACTGTGTCCCGTCACTGACCTCAACCCTCGGTGTCCTGTCACTGACCTCACCAACCCGTGTCCTGTCACTGACCTTACCCCCCTGTGTCCTGTCACTGACATTACCCAACTGACCCACCACCCCCAGTGTCACTGACCACACCCTCCTGTGTCCTGTCACTGACCTCACCCTTCTATGCCCTGTCACTGACCTCACCCCCCTGTGTCCTGTCACTGAACTCACCCCCCGTCCCACCAACACCACTGTCACTGACCTCACATCCCCATGTCCGGTCACTGACCTCACTGTCCTGTGTCCCATCACTGACCTCACCATCCTCTGTCCTGTCATTGACCTCACCCCACTGTCCCACCACCCCCACTTCACTGACCTCACCCCCCTGTGTCATGTCACTGACCTCACCCCACTGTCCCACCACCCCCACTGTCACAGACCTCACCCCCCCCCGTGTCCTGTCACTGACCTCACCCCCCTATGTCCCATCACTGACCTCACCCCACTGTCCCACCACACCCACTGTTACTGACCACACCCCCCTGTGTCCTGTCACTGACCTCACCCCACTGTCCCACCACCCCCACTGTCACTGACCTCACCCCCTTGTGTCCTGTCACTGACTCACCCCCCCATGTCCTGTCATTGACCTCACCCCACTGACCCACCACCCCCACTGTCACTGACCTCACAGACCTGTGTCCTGTCACTGACCTCACCCCACTGACCCACCACCCCCACTGTCACTGACCTCACCCCCCTGTGTCCTGTCACTGACCTCACCCCCCCCGTGTCCTGTCACTGACCTAACCCACCGTCCAACCATCCCCACTGTCACTGACCTCACACACCTGCGTCCTGTCACAGACCTCACCCCCGTGTGTCCTGTTACTGACCTCACCCCCGTGTCCGACACTGACATCACCCCACAGTCCCACCAACCCCACTGTCACTGACCTCACCCCCCCATGTCCTGTCATTGACCTCACCCCACTCTTTCCTGTCACTGACCTCACCCCACCGTCCAACCACCCCCATTGTCACTGACCTGACCCCCCGTGTCCATCACTGACCTCACCCCACTGACCCACCACCCCCACTGTCACTGACCTCACAGACCTGTGTCCTGTCACAGACCTCACCCCCATGTGTCCTGTTACAGACCTCTCCCTCCTGTGTCCTGTCACTGACTTCACCCCCCGTGTCCCATCACTGACCTCACCCCTCGGTGTCCTGTCACTGACCTTTCCCCCCTGTGTACTGTCACTGACCTCACCCCACTGTCCCACCACCCCCACTGTCACTGACCTCACCCGCCCTGTGTCCTGTCACTGACCTCACCCCACTGTCCCACCACCCCCACTGTCACTGACCTCACCCCCCCTGTCCCACCACCCCCACTGTCACTGACCTCACACACCTGTGTCCTGTCACAGACCTCACCCCCGTGTGTCCTGTTACTGACCTCACCCTCCTGTGTCCTGTCACTGACCTCACCCCACTGTCCCACCACCCCCACTGTCACTGACCTCACCCCACTGTCCCACCACCCCCATTGTCACTGACGTCACCCCTCTGGGTCCAGTCACTGACCTCACCCCACTGTCCCACCACGCCCACTGTCACTGACCTCACCCGCCCTGTGTCCTGTCACTGACCTCACCCCACTGTCCCACCACCCCCACTGTCACTGACCTCACCTCCACTGTGTCCCGACACTGACCTCAACCCTCGGTGTCCTGTCACTGACCTCACCAAACCGTGTCCTGTCACTGACATTACCCAACTGACCCACCACCCCCAGTGTCACTGACCACACCCTCCTGTGTCCTGTCACTGACCTCACCCTTCTATGCCCTGTCACTGACCTCACCCCCCTGTGTCCTGTCACTGACCTCACCCCCCGTCCCACCAACACCACTGTCACTGACCTCACATCCCCATGTCCGGTCACTGACCTCACTGTCCTGTGTCCCATCACTGACCTCACCATCCTCTGTCCTGTCACTGACCTCACCCCACTGTCCCACCACCCCCACTTCACTGACCTCACCCCCCTGTGTCATGTCACTGACCTCACCCCACTGTGTCTTGTTACTGACCTCACCCCACTGTCCCACCACCCCCACTGTCACTGACCTCACCCCCCTGTGTCCTGTCACTGACATCACCCAACTGACCCACCACCCCCACTATTACTGGCCTCACCCCCGTTTCCTGTCACTGACCTCACCCCACTGTCCCACCACACCCACTGTTACTGACCACACCCCCCTGTGTCCTGTCACTGACTCACCCCCCCATGTCCTGTCATTGACCTCACCCCACTGACCCACCACCCCCACTGTCACTGACCTCACAGACCTGTGTCCTGTCACTGACCTCACCCCACTGTCCCACCACCCCCACTGTCACTGACCTCACCCCCCGTGTCCCGTCACTGACCTCACCCCCCGTGTCCTGACACTGACCTCACCCCACTGTCCAACCACCCCCACTGTCACTGACCTCACCCCCCGTGTCCCGTCACTGACCTCACCCCTCGGTGTCCTGTCACTGACCTCACCCACCCGTGTCCTGTCACTGACCTTACCCCCCTGTGTCCTGTCACTGACATCATCCAACTGACCCACCACCCCCACTGTCACTGACCTCACACACCTGTGTCCTGTCACAGACCTCACCCCACTGTCCCACCACCCCCACTGTCACTGACCTCACCCCCGTGTGTCCTGTCACAGACCTCACCCCCGTGTGTCCTGTTACTGACCTCACCCTCCTGTGTCCTGTCACTGACCTCACCCCACTGTCCCCCACCCCCACTGTCACTGACCTCACCCCACTGTCCCACCACCCCCATTGTCACTGACGTCACCCCTCTGGGTCCAGTCACTGACCTCACCCCACTGTCCCACCACGCCCACTGTCACTGACCTCACCCGCCCTGTGTCCTGTCACTGACCTCACCCCACTGTCCCACCACCCCCACTGTCACTGACCTCACCTCCACTGTGTCCCGTCACTGACCTCAACCCTCGGTGTCCTGTCACTGACCTCACCAAACCGTGTCCTGTCACTGACATTACCCAACTGACCCACCACCCCCAGTGTCACTGACCACACCCTCCTGTGTCCTGTCACTGACCTCACCCTTCTATGCCCTGTCACTGACCTCACCCCCCTGTGTCCTGTCACTGACCTCACCCCCCGTCCCACCAACACCACTGTCACTGACCTCACATCCCCATGTCCGGTCACTGACCTCACTGTCCTGTGTCCCATCACTGACCTCACCATCCTCTGTCCTGTCACTGACCTCACCCCACTGTCCCACCACCCCCACTTCACTGACCTCACCCCCCTGTGTCTTGTTACTGACCTCACCCCGCTGTCCCACCACTGACCTCACCCACCCGTGTCCTGTCACTGACCTCACCCCACTGTCCCACCACCCCCACTTCACTGACCTCACCGCCCTGTGTCCCGTCACTGACCTCACCCCCCTGTGTCCTGTCACTGACATCACCCAACTGACCCACCACTCCCACTGTCACTGACCTCACCCCCCGTCCCACCACCCCCACTGTCACTGACCTCACTGTCCTGTGTCCCATCACTGACCTCACCATCCTCTGTCCTGTCACTGACCTCACCCCCCCCCCCTGTGTACTGTCACTGACCTCACCGTCCTGTCCAACCACCCCCACTGTCACTGACCTCACCCCCCCATGTCCTGTCACTGACCTCACCGTCCTGTCCCACCACCCCCACTGTCACTGACCTCACCCCCCCATGTCCTGTCACTGACCTCACCCCACTGTCCCACCACCCCCACTGTCACTGACCTCACCCCCCTGTGTCCTGTCACTGACATCACCCAACTGACCCACCACCCCCACTGTCACTGACCTCACCCCCCCCGTGTCCTGTCACTGAACTCACCCCACTGTCTCACCACCCCCACTTTCACTGACCTCACCCTCCTGTGTCCTGTCACTGACATCACCCCACTGTCCCACCACCCCCACTGTCACAGACCTCACCCCCCCCGTGTCCTATCACTGACCTCACCCCCCTATGTCCCATCACTGACCTCACCCCACTGTCCCACCACACCCACTGTTACTGACCACACCCCCCTGTGTCCTGTCACTGACCTCACCCCACTGTCCCACCACCCCCACTGTCACTGACCTCACCCCCTTGTGTCCTGTCACTGACTCACCCCCCATGTCCTGTCATTGACCTCACCCCACTGACCCACCACCCCCACTGTCACTGACCTCACAGACCTGTGTCCTGTCACTGACCTCACCCCACTGACCCACCACCCCCACTGTCACTGACCTCACAGACCTGTGTCCTGTCACTGACCTCACCCCACTGTCCCACCACCCCCACTGTCACTGACCTCACCCCCCTGAGTCCTGTCACTGACCTCACCCCACTGTCCCACCAACCCCACTGTCACTGACCTCACCCCCCCGTGTCCTGTCACTGACCTCACCCCACTGTCCAACCACCCCCACTGTCACTGACCTCACCCCCCCATGTGTTGTCACTGACCCCCCCATGTCCTGTCACTGACCTCACCCCCCCCGTGTCCTGTCATTGACCTCACCCCACTGACCCACCACCCCCACTGTCACTGACCTCACCCCCCTGTGTCCTGTCACTGACCTCACCCCCCCCGTGTCCTGTCACTGACCTAACCCACCGTCCAACCATCCCCACTGTCACTGACCTCACACACCTGCGTCCTGTCACAGACCTCACCCCCGTGTGTCCTGTTACTGACCTCACCCCCCTGTGTCCGTCACTGACATCACCCCACTGTCCCACCAACCCCACTGTCACTGACCTCACCCCCCCATGTCCTGTCATTGACCTCACCCCACTCTTTCCTGTCACTGACCTCACCCCACCGTCCAACCACCCCCATTGTCACTGACCTGACCCCCCGTGTTCCATCACTGACCTCACCCCACTGACCCACCACCCCCACTGTCACTGACCTCACAGACCTGTGTCCTGTCACAGACCTCACCCCCATGTGTCCTGTTACAGACCTCTCCCTCCTGTGTCCTGTCACTGACTTCACCCCCCGTGTCCCATCACTGACCTCACCCCTCGGTGTCCTGTCACTGACCTCACCCACCCGTGTCCTGTCACTGACCTTACCCCCCTGTGTCCTGTCACTGACATCATCCAACAGACCCACCACACCCACTGTCACTGACCTCACACACCTGTGTCCTGTCACAGACCTCACCCCACTGTCCCACCACCCCCACTGTCACTGACCTCACCCCCGTGTGTCCTGTCACAGACCTCACCCCCCATGTGTCCTGTTACTGACCTCACCCTCCTGTGTCCTGTCACTGACCTCACCCCACTGTCCCCCACCCCCACTGTCACTGACCTCACCCCACTGTCCCACCACCCCCATTGTCACTGACGTCACCCCTCTGGGTCCAGTCACTGACCTCACCCCACTGTCCCACCACGCCCACTGTCACTGACCTCACCCGCCCTGTGTCCTGTCACTGACCTCACCCCACTGTCCCACCACCCCCACTGTCACTGACCTCACCTCCACTGTGTCCCGTCACTGACCTCAACCCTCGGTGTCCTGTCACTGACCTCACCAAACCGTGTCCTGTCACTGACATTACCCAACTGACCCACCACCCCCAGTGTCACTGACCACACCCTCCTGTGTCCTGTCACTGACCTCACCCTTCTATGCCCTGTCACTGACCTCACCCCCCTGTGTCCTGTCACTGACCTCACCCCCCGTCCCACCAACACCACTGTCTCTGACCTCACATCCCCATGTCCGGTCACTGACCTCACTGTCCTGTGTCCCATCACTGACCTCACCATCCTCTGTCCTGTCACTGACCTCACCCCACTGTCCCACCACCCCCACTTCACTGACCTCACCCCCCTGTGTCTTGTTACTGACCTCACCCCGCTGTCCCACCACTGACCTCACCCACCCGTGTCCTGTCACTGACCTCACCCCACTGTCCCACCACCCCCACTTCACTGACCTCACCGCCCTGTGTCCCGTCACTGACCTCACCCCCCTGTGTCCTGTCACTGACACCACCGTCCTGTCCAACCACCCCCACTGTCACTGACCTCACCCCCCCATGTCCTGTCACTGACCTCACCGTCCTGTCCCACCACCCCCACTGTCACTGACCTCACCCCCCCATGTCCTGTCACTGACCTCACCCCACTGTCCCACCACCCCCACTGTCACTGACCTCACCCCCCTGTGTCCTGTCACTGACATCACCCAACTGACCCACCACCCCCACTGTCACTGACCTCACCCCCCCGTGTCCTGTCACTGACCTCACCCCCCTATGTCCCATCACTGACCTCACCCCACTGTCCCACCACACCCACTGTTACTGACCACACCCCCCTGTGTCCTGTCACTGACCTCACCCCACTGTCCCACCACCCCCACTGTCACTGACCTCACCCCCTTGTGTCCTGTCACTGACTCACCCCCCCATGTCCTGTCATTGACCTCACCCCACTGACCCACCACCCCCACTGTCACTGACCTCACAGACCTGTGTCCTGTCACTGACCTCACCCCACTGACCCACCACCCCCACTGTCACTGACCTCACAGACCTGTGTCCTGTCACTGACCTCACCCCACTGTCCAACCACCCCCACTGTCACTGACCTCACCCCCCGTGTCCCGTCACTGACCTCACCCCTCGGTGTCCTGTCACTGACCTCACCCACCCGTGTCCTGTCACTGACATCATCCAACTGACCCACCACCCCCACTGTCACTGACCTCACCCCCCCTGTGTCCTGTCACTGAACTCACCCCCCGTGTCCTGTCACTGACCTCACCCCCCCATGTCCTGTCACTGACCTCACCCTCCTGTGTCCTGTCACTGACCTCACCCCACTGTCCCACCACCCCCACTGTCATTGACCTCACCCCCCTGTGTCCTGTCACTGACCTCACCCCACTGTCCCACCACCCCCACTGTCACTGACCTCACCCACCCGTGTCCTGTTACTGACATCACCCCGCTGTCCCACCACTGACCTCACACACCTGTGTCCTGTCACTGACCTCACCCCACTGACACACCATCCCCACTGTCACTGACCTCACACACCTGCGTCCTGTCACAGACCTCACCCCCGTGTGTCCTGTTACTGACCTCACCCTCCTGTGTCCGTCACTGACCTCACCCCACTGTCCCACCAACCCCACTGTCACTGACCTCACCCCCCCATGTCCTGTCATTGACCTCACCCCACTCTTTCCTGTCACTGACCTCACCCCACCGTCCAACCACCCCCATTGTCACTGACCTGACCCCCCGTGTTCCATCACTGACCTCACCCCACTGACCCACCACCCCCACTGTCACTGACCTCACCCGCCCTGTGTCCTGTCACTGACCTCACCCCACTGTCCCACCACCCCCACTGTCACTGACCTCACCTCCACTGTGTCCCGTCACTGACCTCAACCCTCGGTGTCCTGTCACTGACCTCACCAACCCGTGTCCTGTCACTGACCTTACCCCCCTGTGTCCTGTCACTGACATTACCCAACTGACCCACCACCCCCAGTGTCACTGACCACACCCTCCTGTGTCCTGTCACTGACCTCACCCTTCTATGCCCTGTCACTGACCTCACCCCCCTGTGTCCTGTCACTGACCTCACCCCCCGTCCCACCAACACCACTGTCACTGACCTCACATCCCCATGTCCGGTCACTGACCTCACTGTCCTGTGTCCCATCACTGACCTCACCATCCTCTGTCCTGTCACTGACCTCACCCCACTGTCCCACCACCCCCACTTTACTGACCTCACCCCCCTGTGTCATGTCACTGACCTCACCCCACTGTCCCACCACCCCCACTGTCACTGACCTCACCCCCCTGTGTCCTGTCACTGACATCACCCAACTGACCCACCACCCCCACTATTACTGGCCTCACCCCCGTGTCCTGTCACTGACCTCACCCCACTGTCCCACCACCCGCACTGTCACTGACCTCACCCCCCCCCGTGTCCTGTCACTGACCTCACCCCACTGTCCCACCACACCCACTGTTACTGACCACACCCCCCTGTGTCCTGTCACTGACTCACCCCCCCATGTCCTGTCATTGACCTCACCCCACTGACCCACCACCCCCACTGTCACTGACCTCACAGACCTGTGTCCTGTCACTGACCTCACCCCACTGTCCAACCACCCCCACTGTCACTGACCTCACCCCCCGTGTCCCGTCACTGACCTCACCCCTCGGTGTCCTGTCACTGACCTCACCCACCCGTGTCCTGTCACTGACCTTACCCCCCTGTGTCCTGTCACTGACCTCACCCCCCCATGTCCTGTCACTGACCTCACCCTCCTGTGTCCTGTCACTGACCTCACCCCACTGTCCCACCACCCCCACTGTCATTGACCTCACCCCCCTGTGTCCTGTCACTGACCTCACCCCACTGTCCCACCACCCCCACTGTCACTGACCTCACCCACCCGTGTCCTGTTACTGACATCACCCCGCTGTCCCACCACTGACCTCACACACCTGTGTCCTGTCACTGACCTCACCCCACTGACACACCATCCCCACTGTCACTGACCTCACACACCTGCGTCCTGTCACAGACCTCACCCCCGTGTGTCCTGTTACTGACCTCACCCTCCTGTGTCCGTCACTGACCTCACCCCACTGTCCCACCAACCCCACTGTCACTGACCTCACCCCCCCATGTCCTGTCATTGACCTCACCCCACTCTTTCCTGTCACTGACCTCACCCCACCGTCCAACCACCCCCATTGTCACTGACCTGACCCCCCGTGTTCCATCACTGACCTCACCCCACTGACCCACCACCCCCACTGTCACTGACCTCACCCGCCCTGTGTCCTGTCACTGACCTCACCCCACTGTCCCACCACCCCCACTGTCACTGACCTCACCTCCACTGTGTCCCGTCACTGACCTCAACCCTCGGTGTCCTGTCACTGACCTCACCCCCCTGTGTCCTGTCACTGACCTCACCCCCCGTCCCACCAACACCACTGTCACTGACCTCACATCCCCATGTCCGGTCACTGACCTCACTGTCCTGTGTCCCATCACTGACCTCACCATCCTCTGTCCTGTCACTGACCTCACCCCACTGTCCCACCACCCCCACTTCACTGACCTCACCCCCCTGTGTCATGTCACTGACCTCACCCCACTGTCCCACCACCCCCACTGTCACTGACCTCACCCCCCTGTGTCCTGTCACTGACATCACCCAACTGACCCACCACCCCCACTATTACTGGCCTCACCCCCGTGTCCTGTCACTGACCTCACCCCACTGTCCCACCACCCGCACTGTCACTGACCTCACCCCCCCCCGTGTCCTGTCACTGACCTCACCCCACTGTCCCACCACACCCACTGTTACTGACCACACCCCCCTCTGTCCTGTCACTGACTCACCCCCCCATGTCCTGTCATTGACCTCACCCCACTGACCCACCACCCCCACTGTCACTGACCTCACAGACCTGTGTCCTGTCACTGACCTCACCCCACTGTCCAACCACCCCCACTGTCACTGACCTCACCCCCCGTGTCCCGTCACTGACCTCACCCCTCGGTGTCCTGTCACTGACCTCACCCACCCGTGTCCTGTCACTGACCTTACCCCCCTGTGTCCTGTCACTGACATCATCCAACTGACCCACCACCCCCACTGTCACTGACCTCACACACCTGTGTCCTGTCACAGACCTCACCCCACTGTCCCACCACCCCCACTGTCACTGACCTCACCCCCGTGTGTCCTGTCACAGACCTCACCCCCCGTGTGTCCTGTTACTGACCTCACCCTCCTGTGTCCTGTCACTGACCTCACCCCACTGTCCCCCACCCCCACTGTCACTGACCTCACCCCACTGTCCCACCACCCCCATTGTCACTGACGTCACCCCTCTGGGTCCAGTCACTGACCTCACCCCACTGTCCCACCACGCCCACTGTCACTGACCTCACCCGCCCTGTGTCCTGTCACTGACCTCACCCCACTGTCCCACCACCCCCACTGTCACTGACCTCACCTCCATTGTGTCCCGTCACTGACCTCAACCCTCGGTGTCCTGTCACTGACCTCACCAAACCGTGTCCTGTCACTGACATTACCCAACTGACCCACCACCCCCAGTGTCACTGACCACACCCTCCTGTGTCCTGTCACTGACCTCACCCTTCTATGCCCTGTCACTGACCTCACCCCCCTGTGTCCTGTCACTGACCTCACCCCCCGTCCCACCAACACCACTGTCTCTGACCTCACATCCCCATGTCCGGTCACTGACCTCACTGTCCTGTGTCCCATCACTGACCTCACCATCCTCTGTCCTGTCACTGACCTCACCCCACTGTCCCACCACCCCCACTTCACTGACCTCACCCCCCTGTGTCTTGTTACTGACCTCACCCCGCTGTCCCACCACTGACCTCACCCACCCGTGTCCTGTCACTGACCTCACCCCACTGTCCCACCACCCCCACTTCACTGACCTCACCGCCCTGTGCCCCGTCACTGACCTCACCCCCCTGTGTCCTGTCACTGACATCACCGTCCTGTCCAACCACCCCCACTGTCACTGACCTCACCCCCCCATGTCCTGTCACTGACCTCACCGTCCTGTCCCACCACCCCCACTGTCACTGACCTCACCCCCCCATGTCCTGTCACTGACCTCACCCCACTGTCCCACCACCCCCACTGTCACTGACCTCACCCCCCTGTGTCCTGTCACTGACATCACCCAACTGACCCACCACCCCCACTGTCACTGACCTCACCCCCCCGTGTCCTGTCACTGACCTCACCCCCCTATGTCCCATCACTGACCTCACCCCACTGTCCCACCACACCCACTGTTACTGACCACACCCCCCTGTGTCCTGTCACTGACCTCACCCCACTGTCCCACCACCCCCACTGTCACTGACCTCACCCCCTTGTGTCCTGTCACTGACTCACCCCCCCATGTCCTGTCATTGACCTCACCCCACTGACCCACCACCCCCACTGTCACTGACCTCACAGACCTGTGTCCTGTCACTGACCTCACCCCACTGACCCACCACCCCCACTGTCACTGACCTCACAGACCTGTGTCCTGTCACTGACCTCACCCCACTGTCCAACCACCCCCACTGTCACTGACCTCACCCCCCGTGTCCCGTCACTGACCTCACCCCTCGGTGTCCTGTCACTGACCTCACCCACCCGTGTCCTGTCACTGACATCATCCAACTGACCCACCACCCCCACTGTCACTGACCTCACCCCCCCTGTGTCCTGTCACTGAACTCACCCCCCGTGTCCTGTCACTGACCTCACCCCCCCATGTCCTGTCACTGACCTCACCCTCCTGTGTCCTGTCACTGACCTCACCCCACTGTCCCACCACCCCCACTGTCATTGACCTCACCCCCCTGTGTCCTGTCACTGACCTCACCCCACTGTCCCACCACCCCCACTGTCACTGACCTCACCCACCCGTGTCCTGTTACTGACATCACCCCGCTGTCCCACCACTGACCTCACACACCTGTGTCCTGTCACTGACCTCACCCCACTGACACACCATCCCCACTGTCACTGACCTCACACACCTGCGTCCTGTCACAGACCTCACCCCCGTGTGTCCTGTTACTGACCTCACCCTCCTGTGTCCGTCACTGACCTCACCCCACTGTCCCACCAACCCCACTGTCACTGACCTCACCCCCCCATGTCCTGTCATTGACCTCACCCCACTCTTTCCTGTCACTGACCTCACCCCACCGTCCAACCACCCCCATTGTCACTGACCTGACCCCCCGTGTTCCATCACTGACCTCACCCCACTGACCCACCACCCCCACTGTCACTGACCTCACAGACCTGTGTCCTGTCACAGACCTCACCCCCGTGTGTCCTGTTACTGACCTCACCCCCCTGTGTCCTGTCACTGACCTCACCCCACTGTCCCACCAACCCCACTGTCACTGACCTCACCCCCCCATGTCCGGTCACTGACCTCACCCCACTGTCCCACCACCCCCACTGTCACTGACCTCACCCCCCCATGTCCGGTCATTGACCTCACCCCAATGACCCACCACCCCCACTGTCACTGACCTCACAGACGTGTGTCCTGTCACACACCTCACCTCCGTGTGTCCTGTTACTGACCTCACCCCCCTGTGTCCTGTCACTGACCTCACCTCACAGTCCAACCACCCCCACTGTCACTGACCTCACCCCCCCATGTCCCGTCACTGACCTCAACCCTCTGTGTCCTGTCACAGACATCACCCAACTGACCCACCACCCCCACTGTCACTGACTTCACACACCTGCATCCTGTCACAGACCTCACCCCCGTGTGTCCTGTTACTGACCTCACCCTCCTGTGTCCTGTCACTGACCTCACCCCCCTGTGTCCTGTCACTGACCTCACCCCACGGTCCAACCACCCCCACTGTCACTGACCTCACCCCCCACCTGTATGCCGTCACTGACCTCAACCCTCGGTGTCCTGTCACTGACCTCACCCACCCGTGTCCTGTCACTGACCTTACCCCCCTGTGTCCTGTCACTGACATCATCCAACTGACCCACCACCCCCAGTGTCACTGACCTCACCCTCCTGTGTCCTGTCACTGACCTCACCCACCCGTGTCCTGTCACTGACCTCACCCTCCTGTGTCCTGTCACTGACCTCACCCACCCGTGTCCTGTCACTGACCTCACCCCACTGTCCCACCAACCCCACTGTCACTGACCTCACCCTCCTTTGTCCTGTCACTGACCTCACCCTTCTATGTCCCACCACCCCCACTGTCACTGACCTCACCGTCCTGTGTCCTGTCACTGACCTCACTCCAGTGTCCCACCACCCCCGTGTCCTGTCACTGACCTCACCCCCGTGTCCTGTCACTGACCTCACCCCACTGTCCCACCACCCCCACTGTCACTGACCTCACCCCCCCATGTCTTGTCACTGACCTCACCCCACTGTCCAACCACCCCCACTGTCACTGACCTCACCCCCGTGTCCTGTCACTGACCTTACCCCCCTGTGTCCTGTCACTGACATCACCCAACTGACCCACCACCCCCACTCTCACTGACCTCACCCCCCCATGTCCGGTCACTGACCTCACCGTCCTGTGTCCCATCACTGACCTCACCGTCCTGTGTCCCGTCACTGACCTCACTCCAGTGTCCCACCACCCCCACTGTCACTGACCACACCCCCGTGTCCTGTCACTGACCTCACCCCACTGTCCCACCACCCCCAGTGTCACTGACCTCACCCCCCTGTGTCGTCACTGACCTCACCCCCCTGTGTCCTGTTACTGACCTCACCCCACTGTCCCACCACCCCCACTGTCACTGACCTCACCCCCGTGTCCTGTTACTGACCTCACCCCACTGTCCCACCACCCCCAGTGTCACTGACCTCACCCCCCTGTGTCCTGTCACTGACCTCACCCCCCGTCCCACCACCCCCACTGTCACTGACCACACCCCACTGTCCCACCACCCCCACTGTCACTGACCTCACCCCTCTGTGCCCTGTCACTGACCTCACCCCACTGTCCCACCACCCCCACTGTCACTGACCTCACCTTCCTGTGTCCTGTCACTGTCCTCACCCCCGTGACCTCTCACTGACCTCACCCCCCTGTGTCCTGTCACTGACCTCACCCCCCCGTGTCCTGTCACTGACCTCATTCCCCTGTGTCCCGTCACTGACCTCACTCCCCCCGTGTCCTGTCACTGACCTCACCCCCCTGTGTCCTGTCACTGACCTCACCCCCTCGTGTCCTGTCACTGACCTCACCCCCGTGTCCTGTCACTGACCTCACCCAACTGTCCCACCAACCCCACTGTCACTGTACTCACCGTCCTGTCCCACCACCACCACTGTCACTGACCTCACCCCCCTGTGTCCTGTCACTGACCTCACCCCACTGTCCCACCACTGACCTCACCCCCCTGTGTCCCATCACTGACGTCACCCCACTGTCCCACCACCCCCACTCTCACTGACCTCACCCCCCTGTGTCCTGTCACTGACCTCACCCCACTGTCCCACCACCCCCACTGTCACTGACCTCACCGTCCTGTGTCCCGTCACCAGCCTCACCCTTCTATGTCCTGTCACTGACATTGGCCTCCAGTATCCCTTCAGCAATCTCACTCTCCTGTGACCTGTCACCAATTTCACTCTCCTGCATCACATCACTGATATCACGGTCTTGCATCCAATTATTGTCTTAACCCATTTGTATCTTATCACAGCCTTCCTCACAACTGCTTTAGTGCCCACCCTTGTATTAGCAGCAAACATACTTCATAACCTTCTGACCCTCCATCTGAGTCTGGGACACAGTTGTAAATGAGAACCCATCACTGATAATGTAGCAGAGCCTGAGCCTGCCAACCTGTTTACTGCAAGTAATTTAATCCGTTATCCATATTTCCCTCAACACCACAAGGTCTGAGCTCATGAAGTGACTTTTTATTTGCCGTTTGGAAATCCAGATACCCTCCATTTACCAGGTCTCATGTGTTCACTCTGGTTTTTCCATCCTCGCTGAACTCGAACAAATACAACACACACACATCTCTCCCTTTCATAAGCATGCTGATTCAACTAAATTTCATTATCACATTTTTAAATGTCCTGCCATGACTTCCCTGTGGATTCCAGCTCTTCCCCAAGGGAATTACAGTGTAACATTTATATCTTCCAAACTGCTGGATCCGTCCCAGAGTTCTGGTAGCTTGCATCCACTTTCTCTGCAGCTATTGGGATGCCCAGGCACAGACCACAGGCTGTCCACGGTACACGTCTCGAATAGTAGGGACTGTTTTAAGTACCTCCCTCTCCTTTTGTATCCCACTCTCTTACAATTATTAGGGTGCTTTGACCAAGCAGTCAAACACATTAACTGACATTTGTTCGTCTCTTCATTATTAATTCCCCAGTCATACCCTCCAAAGTTTCAACATTTACTTTAGCTTCACTCTTTCCTTTTAGACACTTGCAAGGGTTTTTACTGTTGTTTCTTGTTCCCACTGTCTTTACTTTCCTCCTGTTATTTTCTTTGGACTCATTCTTTATTTCCTTTGAAATTCCCCATTCTGCTGGTCCTCCACTAACCTTGGCAACATCACCTGGTCTTTCCTTCAGCGTGATACTGCTTGACTTCCTTATTGGAACTGGAACTGCTTTATTATTGTCAACTGTACTGAGATACAGAGGAAAGCTTGTCTTGCAGATCAATTCATTACACAATGCATTGACGAAATGCAAGGGAGCACGGTAACAGATCTCTGAATAAAGTGTAACATCTACAAAGGAAGTTCAGTGCAGGTAGACAATACGGTGTAAGATCATGAGATAGATTGTGAGCCATGAATCCATCTTATTGTGCTGTCAATAGTCTTAAAGCTATCCTGCTGGTATATACTTTCAGGCTTTTGTATCTTCTACCTGATGGAAGGGGGGAGAAGAGAGAATGGCCGGGTGATTTATACTGGCTGCTTTACCTTTACCAAGGTGGGGAGAAGGACAGACAGAGTCCATGGAGGGGACTCTGCTTTTTGTTATGTTCACAATTCTCTGCAGATTCTTGTGGTCACAGGCAGAGCAGATGCCATACCAAGATATGATTCGTCCAGATAGGACGCTTTCTAATGTGCACAGATAAGATCAATAATGGTCAACAGGGACGTGACAAATTTCTTCAACCTCCTGAGGAAGTGGAGACATCGGAGAGTTCTGTTGGCTGCGTGGTGCTTTGAATTTTCGATGGATGGCCCATCTACTGGAGCCTTTCTCGTCAGAATTCACTGATCAGCCACACCCAAGCTTAATGATCCATCCTGAGCTCTCTTTAACACTAACCCT
This sequence comes from Hypanus sabinus, assembly GCF_030144855.1. Taxonomy (NCBI): domain Eukaryota; kingdom Metazoa; phylum Chordata; class Chondrichthyes; order Myliobatiformes; family Dasyatidae; genus Hypanus; species Hypanus sabinus. The sequence continues at coordinate 38,217,503 of NC_082706.1, read as the reverse complement.
ACCCTAGCCTATTCTATTCCTCCACATTCCCATCACTCTCCCATACACTAGGGATAAGGGGACGCGGGAGGAATCTGGAGCACTCAGAGGGAAACTCAGCAGGAACGTGCAAACTCCACACAGACAGCGGTGGATGTCGGGATCAGACTTGGGTTTTTGGTGCTGAGGCAGTGATACCACCTGCTGCATCATTGTGTTGCCTCTTTGCCTTTAAGAATCCTGAAATATTTCCTTACGTGTCTGCCACCTCTGTCCCAGGATTTCTCTAATGCTCCTCTGAGATTAAAGTTTCCCGTTTATTCCGATAACTCTCTGATAACCTCTGGCATTGGTTCTTTGAGAGGAGGAGCAAGGAATAAAGTGAGGGAGGGAGGGAGGATAGATGGGAACAATGGGGGGAGGGGACCCATTGGGAGCAATGAGTGGGTGATAGAATAAATGGTGGTGAGGGGAGAGAGTTGGGACTGGGGGAGTGGGGAGATTTGGGACCTTCACGGGAGGGGGGACAGAGTCAGGACCTTCAGGGGAGAGGGGCAGATTCGGGAATTTCAACTGGGAGGGGGACAGAGCCAGGGAGGGAAAGCAGAGTCAGGTCCTTCAGGGGAGAGGAGAGAGCCAAGACCTTCAGGGGAGGGGCAGGTGTAGTTGGTGATGTTTCTAAGAAGGAGGAGAGTCTGCATCTTCAGGGGTGAACTTTTTAAGACACAAGACAAGGCACTACCTTTAGGACCTCTCAGCAAAGGCTAAAGGAAATTTGAAGGGAGGCAATGCACTGGATTAACACGTCCCAATCGGTGTGTGTGTGTGTGTGTGTGTGTGTGTGTGTGTGTGTGTGTGTGTGTGTGTGTGTGTGTGTGTGTGTGTGTGTGTGTGTGTGTGTGTGTGTGTGTGTGTGTGTTTGTGTGTGCACCAGGCTTGAGTGAGAAAGATGAGGATTGTGTGGAACAGAGACAGCAGGCTGGAGGCGAGATATTGCGAAGCCGGCAGCTCGATTCCCATTCTGCACACAGGCTGCCTGACAATGAGAATGTTTTATTGTCAGCTCTGTCCATCGATCGATTGGGGGAACTGGGGCCCAGGCAGGGGGGCTCCACTCTCATTCTCTGCTTCACTAATATTAAACCAATATCTCACCCAGCTTTCAGCTCCAACTCTCTGTAGAATTGTAAAGCCAGGAAAAAAAATTGCAGCTTTCAGAGTGTGTTAACCCATTCCTTCCCAAATACGGCTTTATCCCAATTTTGTGCCATTCTGCCAAGAGAAGCAGGGCCTCAAGCCCATCAATGTAATAAACACACACACAAAATGCTGGTGGGCCGGGCAGCATCTACAGAGGGAAATAAATAGTCGAAGAAAGGCCTTGGCCCAAAATGTCGATTGTTTATTCACCTCCATAGATGCTGCCTGACCTGCTAGATCCTCCAGCACTTTGTGTGTGTGTGTGTGTGTGTGTGTGTGTGTGTGTTGCTAACAATGTGATGCTGCCTGATAAAGATGATAAAAAAAACTTTCAGTGAGCACCAATGGCCAATGAATTGCATTGAGGTGAAGGGCGGGTACTGCACAGCGGTGGGTGGAAATCAAGCGGGCACCCACCCTTGCAAACTACGTCTAAGGTGTAAATGGATGCTAGGCTACTGAGAGGATAGTTCATTAAAGCTGATGACAAGAACTTAGAACATTCCTCCAGATATATAGGAGAGCACTCTGATTAGCTGCATCCACGCCTGGTATGCAGGTTCTCGTGCACAACCAGCTCAGTCACGGGCACAACCCTCCCCACGCTCGATGACTCAAGAAGGCATCATCCGTCGTCAAGGATCCTCACCACCTGGGACATGCCCTCTTCTCATTACTGCCATCAGGGAAGAGGTTCAGGAGCATGAAGACCACACTCAACGATCCAGGAACAACTTCTTCCCATCTGCCATCAGATTTCTGAATAGTCAACGAACCCATGAAAACTACCTCACTATTCCTCTTTTGCACTATCCATCTACCTATTTATCTGACATGCCATCTTCTCACAGCTACCATCAGAGAGAAGGTACAGAATTCTGTAGTCCCATACCACTTTCCTTCAACCATTCAGTTCTTGAACCAACCTGAACAACCATAATCGCTACCTCGGTACAGCAACATTATGACTACTTTGACACTTCCCACTACATTGGACTTTTTTGCTCTAATTGTGTTCTTTCTTGCAAAATTTGTGTATAATTTACATTAATGATTTTCATAGGAATGTTGTATCCCTAATGCTATGCACCTGTCACACTGCTGCCAGTAAGTTTTCCATTGCACCTGTGTCTGCATGTATTTGTGCGTACGGTCTTCATCTTTGATTTATCTATCTCTTTATTATTCAACTTACAGTAATTTTTGTCTTGCACTGTACCATAGCCATAAAACGAAGAATTTCACAACATATAGTATGTCAGTGATAATAAGCCTGATTCTGATTCGGAAAACGTACGCAGAGCCCGAAGTCGGATTCCAGAAGAGGAGAGCCGAGGAGTTGCAGTAATTGGCAGCAGAAGGCAGCTACAGCAGAGAGAATGCTGCAGCAGAGGGCAGTTGGCCTGTCGTTTCTGTGCCACCCCTCTGAGAGAGCAGCAAGGGCAATGGCTTCAGTCCCTTCCGCACGACACTAGCAAAGAGCCAAGTCCAATTGCCTTGTGACAGCCGCCATGAGTTGTGCTTCTCTTCCCTTTTCAACTTCAATGGCCCTCAGAATCGATCAGCGGGACAGGCTGCACTCAGAGCAGTTTGTCCCACCCTATTGTCATGTATCTTTCCCCTTTTCCTTTTACTTCTCAAATCTAATCTTTTTTTTGAAGTCTAGGGTCCCTGTAGGTGGCAGCACAGCCAGATAAAGTGGCTAAAGCACACGGGGTACCTGTCTTTATTAGCCAGGGCGTGGAATATAACAGCAGGGTGCAACCTGCAAAAGATCAGCTGGAGGACGTGTACATTTCTGGTCTCCACTCTGTAGGAGGTAACTGCACTGGGGAGGGTGCAGAGGAGGCCTGGGAAAGAGTAGTTCACTCACAAGGAATATGTGGGTGAGGCTGAGTCTGTTCTCCCTAGAGCAGAGGAGGATGAGGCTGTTGTCCCTGACAAAGGGGATCAACATTATTAGCAGGTAGATTGAGAACTTTTTTCCACACAATGGAGAGGTATAAAATAACGTTTAAGTTGAGGAGCAAGAGAGAGGTTTAGAGGAGCTCTGGGGGGAGAGGTTTCTCAGAGGAGGGGTTGGAATGGGTGGTAGAGGGACACTGAAGGAGCATCGAGATGAGCAATTGAATCACAAATGCAGGGAAGGCTATAAACCAAGTGCTGGTAAATAGGGTGAGCATAGGGTCAAAGTGGACAGGGTGGGTTTGAGGGGCTGTTACTGTGCTGTCTAGTTGTACAGATCTGCTTTATAAGCAGTGCATATACAATCAGAACTTGCAGTTCAAAGTAATTTCTCCTGTCACTGGTAGATGTTTTGAATCTGCATCCTTTCGACACTGAGCATTCTGAACTTCCCTACATATATTAATTTAAGGGACGAAGGCAGCCCAAGCTGAGCCAGCATTTACTTCCCCAACCTGAATAGCCCTTGAGAAGGTGGTGGACAGCTGCCTTTCTGAACTGCCGCAGTGCTTGAGGTGTGGGTACCCCCATAAATTCTGTTAGGGAGTAAGTTCCAGGATTTGGGCACGACTTCCTTTAAAACACAAGGAGAAAGAGTTGATCACCCGTCCCTTCAATGCTGGCCTCGGTGGCCTCGGTGCCAATTCTCCATGCCCCTCCATCCCACTATCTGTTATATCTTTATCCTCCTCTGCTTTAAATATTTCCAATGATCTGGCTTCCGCCAAACAATGGGACAGGGAATTCCCGGGATTCAAAACCTTCTGTGAGAAGACATTTCTACACACCTCAGTTTTCAGTGCTCAGCTCCTTATCCGCTTGTCTGAGACTCTCCCACCAGTGAAATTTGCGGAGAGTTCTGGACACAGCACATCACAGGAAAGCAGCCCCCTCCCCCATGGACATCTACACTTCTCGCTGCCTCTACCCTCTCTGGACATCCTCTATTCTTTCCCCTTTCCTAGTGGGCAGAAGATATATAAGTCTGAAAACATATACCACTAAGTTCAAGGGCAACTTCTACCCTTCTGCTATAAGACTATTGAAATATTTCCTAATGTGATAAAATGGACTCTGGACCTCACAATCTACCTCATTAAAAATGTGCACCTTGTGTATCTGTACTGCAGTTTTTCTGTAACTGTTAAACTTCATTGTTGTTTTCCCTCAATGCACTGTGTAATATGTATGAACAGTACGCAAGACAAGCTTTTCATTGCGCCTCAGTACAGGTGACAATAATACATCAATTCCAGTTCCCAACTTCTGCCTTGTCAAACTTTCTTAGGGTCTTTATGAACTATAAAATGAAACCCATGATTTTCAACACCTAAATTAAGTCTCTCCATAACAGTTGCTTTAAGGAGAAGAACGACCGTTTCTTCAATAAGTAAAGATAAAATGCTGGAAGCTCTCGGCATCAGACAGAGCCACAGAACGATTCTCGGTAAAACCAGAGAATACTCCATGGAGAAAATTGCCTTTGTCTACATTTTATTTCAGATTTCCAGCATCTACAGCTTCTTTATCTCTGCGCACATTCCCACTAAATCCACTGGAGACTGGAAGAAGGAGAATAGCTCTTAACCAGCAGTGGAGTTACTGGGGCACAGTCATGACAGTGTTTCCGTAGCAAGCTATTCTTGTTTTTACGAGGCCGAGTTGCTAGCTCGATGCTCAACCTGAATTGGATTTGAACTCGGGAACCTTCGCTCTGGAGTCCGGCGCTGATATTATTGCACCACCAAGTGGGACAACTGGAGACTGGAGGAACTGAAAAAATTGAATGGATCTGGGATGGGGGAGAGGGTGGAGTCAAGATAGCTGTGGGAGTTAGCAGGCCGGCAATAGATGTTCGGTGCCCTCCTGTCCTGAGTTGGAAACTGAGAGATTGAGATGGAAGGGAAGAGTCCTGTGGGACACATAATGGCAAAATTATGAAGTACTTATCCCCCATACAGAGGAACTGCCCGAGAAGTAAAGGGCTCCCAGCATGTCTCTTTCTCACTTTATCACAGACTTCTAAAGGATTGGCCAAATCCTCCAGCCTCAAACACTCAGGGGCTTTTGAGGTGGGTGAATATTTGAGAGATGTTGTGTGTTACAGAAGAGGAGTTGAGGGCAGCATGGATCAGCCAAGATCATCTCCTTCTCTCTATCCATCTCCCTCTCTCACTCTCTCTCCCTTTCCCTCTATTTCCTTTCTCTCCCCCTCCTCTTTCTCTCTTTCTCTCTCTCTCTCTCTCTTTCTAATCCAGAATGCTTTCACAGTAAGGGAATACTCTGGACTTGAGTGTCGCTGTCCATGGTCCTCCCTTACCCGTCCATGCACTTCAACAGTACAAGAGATTTTGAGGATGCTGTTAATCTTGAGCAAAACACACAAAATGCTGGTGGAAGTCATCATTCTGGCAGCATCTATGGAGGAGAATAAACAGTTGACATTTTTCACTGAGGCCCTTCTTCAAACCTATGCATTCCTTTCCATGGATGCTGCCTGATCTGCTGAATTCTTCCAGTGTTTTGTGTGTGTTGTACTTGCACTGCCTGGCTGCTGATTATGCAGATCCTCTGACCCAGCAGGAACCTGTCGAGGGAAGAAGAGGCTTCAGGTGCAAGTTGTCTCAGGTGGTGTCTGGAGGCCTCTGAAACCCCAAGAACCATAGATTGCTCACCGCTGCCAACGGTTTTCAACAGTTTTTAAGTGTCTACATAGGGTGATGGTTATAGAGCAGCACAGCACAGAAACATGTCTTTCAACCCATTTAGTCCATGCTGATCAAGTCTTTGGCCTAGTCCCATATAACTATACCTGGACCATGTCCCTTCAAAGCTCTCCCATACATGTACCTATCAAATTTCTCTTAAATGTAACAGGTGAAGTTGCATCTACCACTCCTGCTGGCATCTCATTCCACACTGGCACCACCTTCTGACTGAAGAAGCTCTGCTTCAGATTCCCCTTTCACCCTAAACCTATGACCTCTAGATCAAGTCTCACCTAACCTGAGGAGAGACTTTGAAAAGCAATTCAAACTGATATTTAAAAAAGGAAAAGGAACACAATTGAAATGCTAACTAATTTTGTTGATGTGCATTTAATGTGTTTAAGAATGTGTTGGCACGTGGCCAAGTGGTTAAGGTGTTGGTCTAGTGATCTGAAGGACGCTAGTTCGAGCCTCAGCTAAGGTAGCGTGTTGTGTCCTTGAGCACTTAACCACACATTGCTCTGCAACGACACCAGTGCCAAGCTATATCAGCCCTTGCCCTTCCCTTGGACCAACATTGGTGGTGTGGAGAGGGGAGACCTGCAGCATATGGAGACCATCAGACCTGCCAGTCTCCCATACAACCCTGCCCAGGCCTGCACCCTGCACCCTGGAAATTTTCCAAGGTGTAAATCCATGATTTCTCGAGACTAACGGATGATGATGATGATGATGATGATGATTATTATTATTATTATTATTATTATGTTTAAGAAGTGGTTCATGTATTTACTATGGCAGCATCCACAGAGAGGGAACAAAGTCAATACAGACTCAGTGAGCTAAAGCCCTGGTTCCATGCTATAACTCTGTATTAACCCTGTATCTCTCTCCACAGATGCTGTTCAACGTGTTACTTAGTTGCAGCACATTCTAGTTTTACACCGGAAGATCATAAGCTATAGGAGCAGAATTAGGCTATTTGGCCCATTGAGCTTGCTCCATGTTTCACTGTGGCTAATCCATATTTCTTCTCAGTCCCAATCTCCTGCCTTCTCCCTGTATCCCTTCATATCCTGACCAATCAAGAATATATCAACCTCTGCCTTAAATATATAAAAAGGCTTGGCCTCCAGAGCTGCCTGTGGCAATGAATTCCTCAGATTGACTACTCTCTAGTTAAAGAAATTCCTACTCACCTCTGTTCTAAAAGGACATCCCTCTATTCTGAGGCTGTGTCCTCTGATCTTAGACTCTCCCACCCCATCTGCCATTTCTTTGCCCATTCTGCTAATCTGTTCAAGTCCTTCTGTAGCTTCTCTTTTTTCTAAAACTACCTGGTCCTCCACCTATCTTTGTATCATCTGCAAACTTTGAGGAAGCCATGCTGACGACGGTTTATTTTATCATGTCCCTCCAAGAAACCTCATCCTTAATAATCAGCTCCAACATTTTCCCAACCACTGAGATCAGACTAACTGGCCTATAATTTCCTTTTTTCTGTCTCTCTTCCTTTATGAAAAGTGTGGTGACATTGGCAATTTTCCAGTCTTCCAGAACCATTCCAAAATCTAATGATTCTTTGAAGATCATTACTAATGTCTCCACAATCTGTTCAGCCACCTCTTTCAGAACCCTGACTTACCTACCTTCAGACTTTTCAGTTTCCTAAGAACCTTCTCCCTAGTATTGGTAACTTCACACACTTCATGACCCCTGACATCTGGAACTTCCACCACACTGCTAGTGTCTTCCACAGAGAAGACTGATGCAAGATACTTATTCAGTCCATCCACCATTTCCTTGTCCCCCATTACTACTTCTCCAGCATCATTTTCCAGCAGCCCATTATCCACTCTCCCCTCTGTTTTTATACTTTATGTCCCTAAAGAAACTTCCGGTATCCTCTTTAATATTATTGGCTAGCTTTCTTCTGTATTTTATCTTTCCCTTCTTAATGACATGTTTACTTGCCTTCTGTTGGTTTTTAAAAGCTTTCCAATCCTTTAACTACCCACTAAGCTTTGATCTATTATAAGCCTTCCCTTTGTCTTTTCTGTTGGCTTTGACTTCCCTTGTTATCCATGGTTGTGTTGTCTTGCCTTTAGAATACTTCTTCCTCTCTGGGATGTATATATTCTGTGCCTTCCGAATTGCTTGCAGAAATTACAGCCATTGCTGCTCTGCCATTATCCCTGTCAGTGTTGTTTCTCCAATCAATTCTGGCCAACTCCTCTCTCATGCCTCTGTAATTCCCTTTACTCCACTATAATACTGATGCATCTGACTTTAGTTCTCCTTCTCAAATTTCAGGGTGGAGTTGATAATATTATGATCACTTTTCCCTAAGGATTCTTTTACCTTAAGCTCTCTAATCAATTACAGTTCATTGCACAACATCTAATCCAGAGTAGCTGATCCCCGGTGGCCTCAATCATAAGCTGCTCTAAAAAAGCCATCTTATAGGAATTCTATAAATCCCCCCTCTTGGAATTCTGCACCAATCTGACTTTCACAATCTGCCTGCATATTGAAGTCCCCCGTGACTATTGTAACATAGCCCTTTCAGCATGCATTTTCTATCTCCCGCTGTAAGCTGTGGACCTCATTCTCACCACTGTTTGGGGGTCTGTATACAACTCCCATCAGGATCTTTTTACCCTTGCGGTTCCTTAGCTCAATCCACAATGATTCATCACCTCTTTCTAATGATTCGATTTCATTTTTTAGCTATAGAATCACACTGCACCCCCCCCCCCTCACCACCTTCCTGCCTGTCCTTTCAATACAATATATATCCATGGACATTAAGCTCCCAGCTATAATCTTCTTTCAGCCATGATTCAGTGATACCTACAACTTCATACATGACAAACTGTAGCTGTGCTACAAATTCATCCACCTTATTCCGTATACTGTGCGCATTCAAATATAACACTTTTGGTCCTGTATTCACCCCTTTAGATTTCCCCCCATGTTACACTTCACATCAAGCCACTGACTGCAATATTGCCCTATCATCAGCCTCTTCTTGCTAGGAGTCTCACTACACATTCCCTCTGTTTGCAATCCAACTACCTCAACTTCAGCACTATTATTCCAGTTCCCATCCCCCTGCCAAATTAGTTTAAACCCACTCGAACAACTCTAGCCAACCTGCCCACAAGGATACTGGAACCCCTCCGGTTCAAGTGTAACCCATCCCTTTTGTACAGGTCATACCTTCCCAGATGAGATCCCAATGAACCATAAATCTCAACCCTCCTCCCCCTGCACCAGCTTCGCAGCCAGCCAAATCTTCACAATCTTACCCACATTGGCACGTGGCACAGGCAGCTATCCAGAGATTACTACACTGGAAGTCCTGTTTCTCAGCTTTCTACCTAGCTCCCTAAAATCTTTCTTCAGGACCTCCTCACTTTGTCTACCTACATCATTGGTGCCAATTTGTACCAAGACTTCTGGCTGCTCACCCTCGCCCTGAGAATGCCATGGACACAACCTGAGATATCCCTAATCCTGGCACCAGGGAGGCAACGTAGCATCCAGGTGTCTCTATCGCGCCCACAGAACCTTATCTTGGTTCCTCTGACTAAAGAATCTCCTATCAACATTGAAGTCCTCTTCACCTCTCTGCTCTTCTGAGCCACATCACCAGACTCAGTGGCAGAGACCCAGTCATTGTGGCTCCCTGCTCCCCCTCCTTCCCTCAGTAGATTGTCATCCTCAATAGTATCTAAAATTGTATAATTATTGAGGGGAACTGCCACAGGTGTTTTCTCTACAGGCTGTGCATTTCCCCAACTTCTCCTGACAGTCTCTCAGTTACCTGCCTCCTGCAACTTAGGAGTGACTACCTCCCTGAAGTTCTTATCTACCACCTCCTCATTCTCCCATACAGGTCATCCAGCTGCAGCTCCATTTCCTTAATATATTCTCTCATGGCCTGTAGCTCGGTGCACATGGTGCAGATGTATTTATCCCGGAGACAAGAGGTCTCCCAGACTTCCCATGTCCCACATGCAGTACCAACCACTGAAGCCACTCTCGCGATACCTTGCATAGATGAGCAATGAACACAGAGAGTAACCTACAGGACAATCTACCTCGCCCAAGTCACTGACTGGCACACTCAAAAGAATGGCCGTTCTGCTTGCACCTGTGTTACTTGTATTCCCCCTTACTCATAAATGCCTTTTGCCGATTGGTCACTCAACTCAGAGAAACAGCTGCAAAGCTCTGCCTTTGAAATCTCGATCGCTGCCCTAATTAAAAGGTAGCTCTTTTCACGCACAACTGGTGTGGATTATCCAACTAGTTTTAAGTCAGATCTCTACCATCTGCAACTGTTTACAGGTCCAGCGGTGGTGTAGAGCTAGCAGGGGGAATGAATCAGGAGACTTTCCTAAATACATTGCCATTCTCTGGTGCATGGTGAGATGCTCCAGCTTATCGCACAGCTCTGCCATCTACTCAAGCAGACACACACTGGAATGTGAGCAACTGACAGACCATGTCTCTCCTGAGCTGCCAACTCCCTTCACGCAATCTGGGCCAACAACACAGGATCCATGTGCATACTTGTTCACCACCAGCATTAACCAACAGTCTGTGTTGGAACTACAAGAGTCTGTAGATGCTGGAATCTGAAGGGTTTCGAACTGAGACATCGACAGTTTCTCCTCCACTGAGTTCCTCTAGAAGTTTGTACTGCTGCTCTATATTTTATATTGTGTATCTCCATTCTTCCTCATAAAATGAGACACTTTGCATTTCTCTGGATTAAAGTTCAAAGTAAACATTTAATAACAGAGCATATATTGTACCTTTCACCACATGCAACCCTGAGATTCTTTCTCTGTGGGCATACTTAGCAAATTTATAACAAATCTATAGAATAGTAACTAAACAGGACCAATGGACAACAAACTGGGCAAATGCAAATACAAATAAATAGCAATGAGCATGAAATAACAAGATAAAGAGTCCTTAAAGTGAGACCATCAGTTGCGGGAACACCAGAAGTAGAACGAGTTTTGTTCAAGAGCCTGATGGCTGGGGGTTAGTAACTGTTGTTGAACCTGGTGGTGTGAGTCCTGAGACTCTTCTACCTTCTACCTGATGGCAGCAGTGAAGAAAGAGCATGGCCTGGGTGGCGAGGATCTCTGATGATGAATGCTGATTTTCTATGGCAATGTTTCATGAAGATGTGCTCAATGGTTGGGAGGGTTTTACGTGTGATGTACTGGGTCGAATCCACTATCTCTTGTAGGATTTTTTACTCAAAGGCATTAGTGTTCCCATACCAGCCAGTCAGCACACTTTCCACTACACATCTATAGAAGTTTCATCTTCCATTTTACTGCCTTCCTAAACCTGCCACTGTCCTACCTGCTGCTAGTTGTTACTTAGCAACGGTTCTCAGTAGTGGTCAGGATCCTGGACAAGGCAGAATTATCCATTAGCAAAATTGAATGGGAAACCATTACTTGAAGATCAGTTAATGGCGATGATTCAACGAGAGAGTGGGGGTAAGTGTAAACACATTCCCACAAAGATAAAAGTAGGGCTGGTATATCATGGGCAAATCCCTCCCATCACCAGCAGTATCTTCAATCATTTGGTTCTTGAACCAACTGGCACAACCGAAATCACTACAGTTTAGCAACACTGTGACCACTGATCACTCTGCACTAAAATGGACTTCAGTTTTCCCTTTGTTCTGATTGTGTTCTTGCAAAGATTACGTGTAACTTATGTTGAATTTGATTTTTTGTGAATGCTGTGTATCTGATGCTACCTATGTGCCTGTAATGCCACTGCAAGTAAGTTTTTCATTGCACCTCTGCATCTGACAATAAACTTGACCTTACCACATGAGTACTGCACCAGCACCTCCTTTGAGCCCAGACAAATGAGGAATCAAAGTTGGGAAACAGTGAGGCAAAAATGGGGAGCAGGACTCACTTTGATAACAGTACAGTGTGGGAAGAAGTACAGAAATTGCAAGTGGCAAGTGGGAAAAACAGCAGAAGAAGGCCAATCGGACCCTCATGACTATTGTCCTATCCAGTGACATCACAGCTGACACTTAATCTCAACATGAAGGTGGAATCTCATGTGAATAGGGTGGTGAAGAAAGCTTTTGGTATGCTGACCTTTATAAGTCAGAGCATTGAGTATAGGAGTTGGGGTGTAATGCAATGTTAAAATTTTGCAAGGCATTGGTGAGGCCAAATTTGGAGTATCGTGTACAGTTCTGGTCACTGAATTATAGGAAAGATGTCAACAAAATAGAAAGAGTACAGAGAAGATCTACTAGAATGTTACCTGGGCTCCAGCACCTAAGTTACAGAGAAAGGGTGAACAAGTTAGGCCTTTATTCTTTGGAGCATAGAAGGTTGAGGGGGGACTTGATAGAGGTATTTAAAATTATGAGGGGGATAGATAGAGTTGACGTGGATAGGCTTTTTCCATTGAGAGTAGGGGAGATTCAAACAAGAAGACATGAGTTGAGAGTTTGGGGGCAAAAGTCTAGGGGTAACACAAGGGGGAACTCCTTTACTCAGAGAGTGGTAGCTGTGTGGAACGAGCTTCCAGTAGAAGTGGTAGAAGCAGGTTTGATATTGTCATTAAAAAAAAAAATTGGATAGGTATATGGACAGGAAAGGAATGGAGGGTTATGGGCTGAGTGCAGGTCAGTGGGACTAGGTGAGAGTAAGTGTTCGGCACAAACTAAAAGGGCCAAGATGGCCCGTTTCCGTGCTGTAGTTGTTATATGGTTATAACACTACTTCCGTGCATGAATCTCAGACCCTTTGAAACCTAGGTATCCTCAAATTTACTTAGAAACACAGCCTTCCACAGAGATCGTGGATGGGGAACTTCCAACATTCTTTGGTGCTGAAATCTCTTCCAATCTCTATCATGAACAGCCTACTCTTTACCCTCACACTGCAGCTGGGAGAACATCATTACAGGGAAGAACAACCCTGTAAGGGCCCAGAAGAATCTTGTGCATTTCAGTGACAACACACCTAACTCAGGGTCTAATGGACTGTGTGCTTATCTCTGTGACTGCTGCAGGAACCAGACTGATGAAGGTGTGCCACATTCTCTCTGTGGAAAGTTGGAAAGGAAAACTGGTCTTGCGCACAATATTCCTGTTGTGCTCTCCTTAGGACTCCAGATCTCAAAGTCCCTGGTCTTCCGCATATCTCACAGGGACACTCAGGACCCTCTGAGCACGAAATTAAACATTTAACAAGCACTCAGATAGGTACATGGATTGGAAAGGTTCAAAGGGACGTGGGCCAAACATGGGCAGGAGGGACTAGCTTAGATTGTTACCTTGGCTGGAATGAACAGTATGGGCTGAAGAGCCTTCTTTTATGCTGTGTTAAAACCATTCAAACTCTCACCAGTCATAGAACACCCCCCCCCCCATTCCACTGGAGCAGATGAGATGAACTCCCAGTGTTGTACATTAGTTTTCATGGTGTTTGTCCATTTGCTTAATCTCCCACCCGGCTGCCCTCCATCAGCAGATTTGGATACGTTAATGTTTGAGTTCTCTATGAGTGCACGGAGAAACACTATCAGGTAATACAAATGCCTCTCTCCTCAAGTGGATGAAAAAGTTCATCAGAGTTATTTCAACCAAAACAAGGCATCATCTTCCACACAGATATCCATTCCACAGTTAATATTTCCTGAGTAGATTACCTGAACACTGCCACAATATTTGTTCTGTTGATGCAAATCTGATCTTAGAAACATTGAAAACCTACAGCACAACACAGTCCCTTCGGCCCACAATGCTGTGCCGAATATGTACTTTCTTTAGAAATTACCTAGGGTTACCCATAGCCCTCTATCTTTCTAAGCTCTTATTATCTCATCGTATTACAATTAAAGTCTTTTTTAAATTCACCATGTCATTACTGCTTGGGTTGACTTTGAGGCTTTGATTGTGTGGATAGTCAGAGGCTTTTTCCCAGGGCTGAAATGATTAACATGGAGTTTCTTCAAAGACTCTATCGTATCGACCTCCACCACTGTTGCCAGTAGCCAATTCCACACACTCACCACTCTCTGCACTAAAAAACTTACCCCTAACATCTCCTCTGTACCTGCCTCCAAGCACTTTAAAACTATGCCCTCTCACGTTAGTCATTTCAGCCCTGGGAAAAAGCCTCTGACTATCCACACCATCAATGCCTCAATGTCAACCCAAGCAGTAATGACATGGTGAATTTAAAAAAGACTTTAATTGTAATATGTTGAGATAATCAGACTCAACACATTCCAACAGAGTCCAAGCTCTGGGATGGACAATAAACACAGAATCAGTACAGTTGGCTTTTAGAGTAACTGTTAGGAACACACAGGTACAGTATGTCTTCAGGGAAAAAAATCCCAGGGTTGTATGTGGTGACATGTATGTACTCTGATAATAAAATTTACTTTGAACTTTGAGAAGTAATAGTCAGTAGACACACAGAATCAGTACAGTCAGCGCCAGGAGTAACAGCTCGTAACAATAGAATTGGTCAATCTGGGCAGAATTGTCCACAATATTCCAAATACACATTCTCACTGGTGTTCTGTATAGCTGTAACCTAATGTCCCAAATGTTGTCCCACTCAGTGAAGGCAAGTAAGCCACAAACCTTCTTCGCCATCCTGTCTCTCTGTGTCTCCACTTTCAGACAACCGTATGCTTGTCACCCTGGGTCTTTCTGTTCTAAAACAGTCCCTGGGGCTCTCTCAGTTGCAGCCCTTAGTGAATTTCCCAAAATGGGAAAGCAGTCAAAAGCTATTCGGTCTTTACTTTTTCCTTTATTGATAAATCCTTTTGCAACCCTGACAATTTTTTTTCAATGATTGCAACATAAAGACTGTTTATAGGGTTGTAAAGGGGTGCTGATGACTCACTGTCCCTAAGCAAAACCTCACTGCTTGAACTTTCCACCCTCTCCCAAACCAGCTCAGTCACAGTGAGTCTCTCCTCAATGAATGCCCTCCATCGCTTTCAGCAAACATGCTTCCTTCTGCACCAAACCCTCATTTTGTTTCACTGCTTGTTGTATAAAAAAAACTCACTGAAACTCCCTGCTCAGATTTCAATCTTCACCTCTCAGGCTCCCTAATGCTTGTTTCCACTGAAAACTCTCTTATCCACAGCCTTCGTCGCTCTCTCTGCCAACTTATTTCTGTCACCTGTATTAACCATTTGGACGACAATGTTGTCATCGTGGTTTGTAAGTCTGTGAATGACATCAAAATTGGTGGCACAGTAGACCGTGAAGAAGTTCATCTGAGATTACAACAGGATTTAGACCAAATGGGGAAACGTGCTGAGAAATAGCAGATAGAATTTAACGTAGTTAAGTGTGAAGTGATGCATTCTGGTCACTTACACAATAAATGTCAGGGCCCTGGGTCTTGTTGTTGAACACAGAGATGTAGAGGTGGTGATGGTTTGCTGGCCTTCACAGGTCAGGACACTGATTACAAGGGTTCAGATGTCCCATTACAACCATACGAAACATTGGTGAGACCAGAATTGGGGTACTGGGTGCAGTTGTAGTCGCTCAGCTGCAGGACGTATGTCCTGAAGTTAGAAAGGATGCAGAAAAGAATCACCAGGATATTACTGGGACTGGAGAGCTTGAGTTATAAGAAGAGGCTGGATAGGCCGGAGCATAGGAGATTGAGTGGTGACCTTATGAAATCATGGCAGGTCACAGTCTTTTCTCTATGGTAGGGGAGCTAAAAGTAGAGAGCACAGGTTCAAAGTGAGAGGAGGAACATTTTGAAGGGACCCCGAGGGGCAAATTTTTTTCATACTGAGGGTGGTTAGTGTGGTAAACCATGTATATCTGTTTGGACACGCCCCTCTGCTGACTGCGCCTGTGGCTCCTCCAACAGACCCCTAGATAAAGGTGATTATGTCACTGCTCCTCCCACAGTCCAGGGCAGTCATCCGGCATGGATGTGCTCCATTTTACTGCTAATAAAAGTCTTTCAGTATTTACTCTGCTTCCAGTCTTTTGGAGTTACTGATAGTGCATCAGTTAGCATGTGGAACAAGCTGCAGAGGAAGCTGAAGTTGGACAGGTACATGAATAGGAGTGGCCCACAGGGATATGAGACAAACACATTTGGTCAGCGTGGATAATTCAGGCAGAAAGGCCTGTTTTTTGATCCTTACAGCCTCTCTACTTCTATTGAAGTATAGAGCAGTGAGCTTTGTCAAAAATGCTGAATTAAAAGGTAATCATTTCAGTCCCACACTTGGGCACAAAAGTCTGAGTTTGCTTCATGGCAGTGGGTTTGTTCCCACGTCCGGAAGATGTGCAGGGTGGTAGGCTGATTGGATGCTGTAGGCTGCCCAGAATGTGCAGGGGAGGGGGCAAATCTGGGAGGGAGAGTCAGTGGGGAAATGGGGACAATGAAATGGTTTTAGTGCCAGTGGGATCTGTGATGGATGTGAACTCTGAGCTGCTGAAAAGCTTGTCTTGCATGTTCATACAGATCAGATCATTACACAGAGCATTAAGGTAGAACAAGGTAAAAAAAATGGAAAATACAGTTTAAAACTACAAGAAATGTGCACTGCAGGTAAACAATAAGATGCAAGATCATAATGTATAGATTAACCATCTTATCATACAAGAGGTTCATTCTAGAGTCTGATTAGCAGTGGGATAGAAGCTATCCTTGAGCCTGGTGGTGCGTACTTTAGGTTTTGATATCTTCTGCCCATTTTGGAGGGGCAGACGAAAGAATGCCCGGTGTGGGTGGGGTCTTTGATTATGCTGGCTGCATTACAGAGGCAGTGAGAAGTTCAGACAGGGTCCATCGAGGGTAGGCTGGTTTCCATGATGTGCTAAAATATGTCCACAGCTCTCCGCAGTTTCTTACAATCACAGGCAGAGCACTTGTAAAAGATCACACTACATTATTTCAAAGAACAGTAGCATTATTACCCCTGTTGCCCTGGCTACAATCTATCTCTCACCTAACATCACTGAAAATAACCCACTCATTAGCCTTTCCAGTAAATCGTCCTTAGCCCGAAGATGAAAACAGACCCATGTCTGGCACCTTCAGATCCCGTTTCACTCTCAAAGTGTTTGATCATCCATGCCACGTCCAACTTAGAAGTTCCTCAGTGGAGCCACCAAAGAAACTGCTTTTAAAGAGAAACTTTAATTTACATTGTTAACAGAATGAAAATAATGAGAAACTGCTCTCAGTAACTGGAGGGTTACAAGCAGGTCGGCGGTTTAGGTTAATTGGTCGATGGAACAATGTGCCAAAGAAAAGATCTCCTTTCAATGAGCCGTTGTGTGTGTGAAATGCATGGTCAGACATGGGCAGATACAGATTCAGTAATACCTGTAGAGATGCATTTATAAACCTCTGAGTCAGCAGAAGCAAGATTCTGGGAAATCCTTGCTGTTTGTAAATGATACTACGCTACCTGTACCAGTGGTGTTCACATGGTTATTTAATCACATAGACACACCACTGGACCATCTCTCACGCACAATAATGACTACATTTTATTGACAGCAAACTCTGATTTGGAAAAGCCAAAGGCTAAAAAGGCCAGGGACCATATAAAACTTCTTTATGTTTCTGCTGGCACTCTGCTTCATGAAGTCTACGCGAGAAACATGATAAGGTCATTCATGCCCCGTGGACATGCCAAAGTGCTTTTTGACCCTGAAATACTTTGACAAAAATGTCAAAACAGAACAGGAAACACAGGAGTCCATTTGTGAGTAGCAAGCTCTCCTAAACAACTAAGTAATAATACCTAGGTGGCCTCTTTGAGTGACCTTAGGTAAGCATTGATCATTGATCAGAAGGTTGGGAGAATTCCATTGCTTTTGTCTGTAAGAGTGTAATGAGATCTTTAAAGTCCACCAGAAAGTATAGGCAGAGTCTTGGTTTAATATTTCATAGGGTTATACAGAATGAAACAGACACTTCAGCCCAACTCACAAGACAGCAAGACTTAGGAGCAGATTTACAACATTCAGCTCATCAAGTATGCTCCGCCATTCAATCACGGCTGATTTATTTTCCCTCTCAACCCCGTTCTCCTGCCTTCTACCTATAACTCTTAAAACCTTACTAGTCAAGAACCTATCAACCTCCACTTTAAGCATACCCAATGACTTGGCCTCTGCAGCCACCCGTGGCAATGAATTCAACATCCTCTGGCTAAAAAAGTTCCTCTTCATCTCTGTTCTAAAAGGATGTTCTCCTGCCCTGATCTATGCAGTATTCCAGGTTTAGTCTCGCCCTACTCAGTGCCTCGACCAATGAAAGCCAGTGTGCAAAACACCTCCTCCATTATCCTGTCTGCCTGTATCACCCCCTTCAGGGCAACATTTACCTGCACCCCAGTCTCTTTATACTGTAACGTCCCAAGAGCCCTGTCATTTATGATTAGCACCCTGAATTAACTTCCCAAAATGCTTCATGATGCACCTATCCTTGTTAATCCCTGTCTTTGCTTTCCCAGTTGATACTGTGACCAGGCAGCCCTTTTCTCTGTCCACTATATCACTAGTTTTAGCGTCATCTGCAAACTTACTAATGGCACCACCTAGATTCTCATCCAAATCATTAATACAGAACAGAAACAACAGAGGACCCAGCACCAATCCCTGTGACACACCACTGGAGACACGCCTCCGGTGTGATAAATGGGCCTCCACCTCCACCTTTTGCCTCTTATCACCAAACCAATTTTGTATCCATTTGGCCAACTCACCTTACATCCTATCCTCTTCAAGCGTCTAGATCACCTCTTCAAAAAATTTGTGAGACATCCATGCACAAGTTCATAGTGACTATGCTAATCCATCTTTGACTTTTCAAATCTCACCTCTCAGAATTCATTTCAAAATCTCTGCCCCACTGATGTTGGCCTATCAGTCTGTGGTTCTTTAGATTGACCTTGCAGCCCTTCTTGAGTAAAGGAACAACATTAGTCACCCTCCTACCTCATCCACAGCACATGCATAGCCCCAACTGGCTCTCCGCTCTGCTTTGAAGCACCTCGACATGTCAGGCTTTGTGTTCAATACCATCATCCCCTCAGTACTAATCATCACGCTTCAAATCCTGGGCCTCTGAACTTCTAGTTGCAGCTGGATCTTCAGCTTCCTCATCGGAGACCACAGTCAGTGTGGATCAAAAATAACATTCCCTCCTTGCTGCCAGTCAACTCCGGACACATCTCAAGGATGTGTGCTTAGCTGACTGCTCTACTCTCTCTATACTCATGACAGTGTAGCTCAAATGTCATCTGTAAGTTCACTGATATTGTTGCTGTTGGTGGTAGAATCTCAGATGGTGTCGAGGTGGTGTACAGGAGGGAGATAGACCAGCTGACTGAGAAGATTTGCAACAGAAACCCTGCCCTCAACATTGAAAAGTCCAAGGAATTATTTGAGGACTTCAGGAAGGGGAAGTTGGGAGGACATGCACCTGTCCTTATTGAGGCATCACCAGTGGAAAGGGTCTTGCACTTTGGTAGAAGGACCAAAAGCACAGACTAATTTTTAAATGGGCAGAATCTTCAAAACTATGAGGTGCAAAGGGACTTGGGAGTTCTCACACAGGATTCTCTAAAGGTTAACTTGTCTAAGAAAAGATGTGCTGACATTGGAGAGGGTTCAGAGGAGTTTCACGAGAATGACTGTGGGAATGGAAGGGTTAATGTTTGATGGCTCTGAGCCTGGACTCATTAGAATTTAGAAGAATGGGGGGAGGGGAAGAGGGATCTCCTTATAACCTATGGAATGCCTAAATCGGGGGTCGGCAACCCGCGGCTCCGGAGCAACATGTGGCTCTTTTACGTCTGTGCTGCGGCTCGCTGTTGCTTTGGGAAATAATTGGTCAGTATTTAATTAAAATGTATTTTATGTTAGTTTGTTAGTTTTTGAAATGTAATTCTAAATTTGAAGATTATGGTGATCTTGTACAATCTAATTAAGACGTTGTGGCGACCCATTTCCTGACACATCCGAACCGGCTCACAATTAGCCAGCGTTCAGGCTAAGGGAGATAGCCTACGGGGGTTTGTGAGTACGTGTCTTTTGCAGCATCCGCGCCCATGGGGGGCGGGTTGAGGGAGGCTTAAAAGCAAGGCTGTTTAGTTCGAATAAAGCTATCTTTGACTGCAGTTTACTGACTGCGTGTAGCACACCACTACAACGTGTTTTTATCACTGGCTGTCCAGAGGGAAGGTGCTGAAACGCTTTGTCACGTGTCTGGAAGAAGTGAAAACTTTCCTGGGCAGCAAAGGGCCCACCTTTCCTGAGCTAGAACAGCCAGAGTGGCTGGAAAAGCTACACTTCATGGTAGACATGACAGCGCACCTGAACACGCTGAACACAGCTCTTCAGGGGTAAGGACGTACAGCCCTGCACATGTTGGAGGATGTTTTGGCATTCGAGCACAAGTTGACAGTGCTTGCCAGAGATTTACAGAAAGGCACATTGTCTCACTTCCCCAATTTGAGAGAGTTCAAACAAGGTCACGACATGATAAATTCGGAGTATTTACATTCTGCAATCATCGCAATGCAAACATCGTTTGGGAAACGCTTCTGTGAGTTCAGAGAGGAAAAAAACACATTATCCTTCCCGGTCACTCCCCTAAGCATCGATCCATCCCTACTGAATACGACTGTATTGTCAGGTGTGAGTCAACCTGACCAAGTATGATAAATATTTTAATTGCCTATTATTTTACGTATATTCATATGTTTTCATTGTTCAGTGAAATAGTCCTTTTATTTTTCAGGTTGACAACTGGCTGACGTTATTTTTGGTTTGCTGCTGGTGGCAAATTTAAGTTTGGCGTTTTTCATAAATACAAGAAGGACTCAAATAGACGTTGAGTATTTTACTTAAAAGTAACCTTCAACCCAACGTCTTTTTTTCGGAGTTCAAAATGTTTTTGTTGCATGCAGAAATGTAATTTCGTTTTCTCTGCAGGAGTTCATCAATTTCATAAATGCAACACATTATAGTTTGTTTATACATAGCATAAAGGCAAAACAAAACGTTGTATGCAGTGTTATTTCATTTTAAATGTCAAACGGGTTTTGCGGCTCCCAGTGTTTTCTTTTCTGTGGGAAACAGGTCCAAGTGGCTCTTTCAGTGGTAAAGGTTGCTGACCCCTGGCCTAAATAGAGTGGATGAGGAGAGAATGTTTCCTCTAGCAGGGGAGTCCAGGACTGGAGGGCACAGCCTCAGAATAGAGGGGCATACATTTTGAATGGAGATAAGGAGGAACTTCTTTAGCCAGAGGGTGGTTAATCTGTGGAATTTGTTGCCACAGGCAGCTGTGGAGGCTAGGTCTTTGGGTGTATTTAAGGCTTGAGAGGTTCTTGATTAGTCAGGGCGTAAATGGGCAGAAGAATGGGGTTGAGAGGGAAAATGGATCAGCCTTGATGAAGTGGCAGAGCAGACATAATGGGCCGAATGGCCTAATTCTTCTCCATGTGTGTGACCATAATAAAGCTATTCCAGTTCCAATTCCACCTTCACAATCTGCTTTGCTTGTATTCTGTTCTCCTTCCTCAAGACAGATCTGGCACCAGCGTACCACAGAGCTTTTCCCTGCAACTTAAAACACCCCAGTCTTCTCATGTTTCCAGTCTGCTGCAGGGTCACTGACCCAAGAGGGTAACTCTGTTTCCCTCTCCTCACCTGCTACGAATCTCCAGCAGTTTCAAGAGTAAGATGGTAAACACGGCCCCCTCACACCCTGTCATCACTTCTGCCACCAAATTGGTTAGCACGTTCCAAGAAGTCACGCTAGCAGCTATACTTCATTAAGAGTTTGAGGAGGTTCAGTATGTCTGGCACGTCAGCAAACACCAGCAAATTTCGACAGATGTGCCATGGAGAGCATTCTGACCAGTTGTACAACCACTTGCTAAGGAGGCTCCAATGCATAGCATCAAAAGAGGTTGGAGAAGGTTGACCCTCTCCTCATCATCGAGAACATTGGCAAAAGACGGTGCCTCAAGAACAGAGGACCAATTGAGGACCCTCACCCTCCGGGTCATTACTAGCATTGGCAGGAGGCACAGGAAACTGAAGACCCACATCTACATTTTAGGAACAGCTTCCTACCCTCTGCAGTCAGATTTCTGAACGCGCCATGAACTCATGAATACTACCTCTTTTGCACTAGTTGTTTTAACTTATAGTAATTTTTAAAAAATATTAAGTCTTGCACTGTACTTCTGCCACAAAACAACAGTTTTCACAGTATACGTATGTCAGTGATTCTGATTTGGACTCGCTCTCTCGCTGTTACTTAATCCCCGAGACAGAAGCTGTGCATCCTACAGACTCGTACATGATTCCTTAATAATTCAGACTCTAAGAAACTAATGAGTAACTTCCACTCCCTCAAAGCATGCCTTCCATTTCTTCTAGTCCCAGCACACAAGTCATTCAATCCCCAAGTCCATCTGACTCCCTCACACACTGTCTACCTCCTTATGATCTTATTGTTTACATGCACTGCACTTTCTCTGCAGCTGTTACAGTTCATTCTGCCTTGTTATTGCTTTACCCTGTTCTACCTCAATGCACTGTGTAATGAATTAATCTGCATGAACAGTATGCAAGGGAAGCTTTTCAGTGAAACTTGGCGCAGTCGACAAAAATAAACTAATTCCAACTCCAACTCCATATCAGCTGTAAAGAAATAGCAATAACATGAATCTTACTGTCCATAGTTCTCAGAGATTAGATGAGTTTGAGGGTGAAGGACAACACAGAGAAGAGTATTATTTACAGCAACTGTATACGTATCTGAGGATGTGTGGACATCCCTCACGCGCTGTCCACAATTCATTCACTCAGTCCTTATACATATCTTTACTGCACTCTTTTCAATTTAACTTTTCAACTTTTCTATAATAGTATTCAAAGAGAAGCCTCACTAATGGCTTATATGCCTAAGATATTGTCCAAACCCCTGTTCTCAGTGCCCTCCCTGATGAAGGCCAACATGCTAAAAGTCTTTTTCACCACCCTGTCCCCCTGTGACGCCGCTTTCAATGACCCATGGATTTGTATTCTGAGCTTTGTTTCCTCCATTACATTCTCCAGTAGTCTACTATTCATAGTCTAAGTCCTATGGTGGTTTAACTTTCCAAAATGCATCACCTCACAGCTATCTGTGTTGAAATCCATTCGCCATTCCTTGGCTCACTTCCCTCACTGAACAAGATTCTCCTGTAATCCACAATAACCTTCTTCAGTTTCACTAGCACCTCCTACTTCCATTATCACCTGCATACTAACTGACCAAACCTTCTCCAAATCAGTTACTGTATCTAAATAACAGGAGTCCCACCACATAGGTTGGACATAAGTCACAGTCCTCAACTCTGAGAAAGGACCTTCAACCTCCACCCTCTGCTTCCTATCTCCAAGCTGATTTTGAATTTAGGGAGATCTCTTTCACTTTGTGTGTTAAGTACAGTGTTGGGGATTCAGACACTCACTGAGACCATAGCTGAAAGCCATTTAACAAATGATAAATGGAGGCTGGCCATTAAAAGTGGATAGGAAGGAGCAGAGGTTATCCTCTGCTTTAGGAAACTGAGAGCAATTCTGCACAGAAAGGATGGACTTGCCTGGCAAGAAGTGTGATATCAATTTACCAGAACAAGACCTAAAGTCTAAAGATCAAGCTTCAATGAATGAATGCAGGAACTAGGGCTGTGCTCCCTGGAATTTAAATGGCAGGTGATAATTTAAATGAAGTGAATAAGGTATTAACAGAAACTGATCGGATAGTGAAAAGGTTCCAGTATTTTCCTGGCATACATGACGAATAAACTCTTTTCTGGCTTCCACCTGGGTACAGGCATCGATTTTGACTGACATTTTGATGATAAACTCTGCCATTTTCATCAGGGATGATGCCTAGGCATGTCTAGACAGGTGGGTAGGTTTACCCCTGTCATCCATCACAGATAGATAGGGTCGTAAAGAAAACTTTTGGCACATTGGCCTTCATAAATCAAAGTACTGAGTACAGGAGATGGGATGTTATGCTGAAATTGTTTAAGACTTTGATGAGGCCTAATTTGGAGTATTGTGTGCAGTTTTGGTCACCTACCTACAGGGTAGATGTAGATAAAGCTGACAGGATGCAGAGAAAATTTACAAAGATGTTGCTGGGACTGGAGGATCTGAGTTATAAGGAAACATAGATACATAGAAAGATAGAAAATAGGTGCAGGAGTAGGGCATTTGGCCCTTTGAGCCTGCACTGCCATTCAGTATGATCATGGCTGATCATCCAACTCAGAACCCTGTATCTGCTTTCTCTCCATACCCCCTGATCCCTTTAGCCACAAGGGCCATATCTAACTTCCTCATAAATATAGCCAGTGAACTGGCCTCAACTTTTTCCTGTGGCAGAGAATTCCACAGATTCACCACTCTCTGTGTGAAGAAGTTTTTCCTCATCTCGGTCCTAAAAAGCTTTCCCTTTATCCTTAAACTGTGACCCCTCGTTCTGGACTTCCCCAACATTGGAAACAATCTTCCTGCATCTAGCCTGTCCAATCCCTTTAGAATTTTATACATTTCAATAAGATCCCCCCCAATCTTCTAAATTCCAGTGAGTATAAGCCTAGTTGATCCAGTCTTTCTTCATATGAAAGTCCTGCCATCCCAGGAATCAATCTGGTGAACCTTCTCTGTACTCCTTCTATAGCAAGAATGTCTTTCCTCAGAGTAGGGGACCAAAACTGCACACAATATTCTAGGTGCAGTCTCACCAAGGCCTTGTACAACTGCAGTAGAACCTCCCTGCTCCTGTACTCAAAGATTGAATTGGTTAGGACTTCATTCCGTGGTACATAGAAAACTGAGAGGAGATTTAATAGAGATATACAAAATTACAAGGGGTATAGATAGGGTAAATGCAAGCAGGCTTTATCCCCTGAGGTTAGGTGGAACTACAACTAGAGGTCATGGGTTATGGGTGAAAGGTGAAAAGTTTAAGGGGAATATGAGGGGAAGCTTCTTCACTCAGAGGGGCTTGAGTGTGCCAGCACAAGTGGTGCATGTGAGCTCCATTTCAATGTTTAAGAGAAGTTTGGATAGGTACTTGGGTGGTAGGGGTATGGAGGCCAATGGGAGTAGGCAGTTTAAGTGGTTCAGCATGGACTAGATGGGCCAAAGAGCCTGTTTCTGTGCTGAACTTTTCAATGACTCTGTGAGGGACATGAATAAGTAGACAGTCATAGTCTTCTTCCCAGGATTAAGTCATAGATACAAAATAAGTTAGCAGATATGATAGGTAACTTCTTTATACAGAGGACAACAAACTGACAGAGGAAGTGGTTGGTAGGTACAATTGCAACATTTAAGATAGGTACATAGAGGAAAGGGGTTGGGGGTTATGTGCTGATCATGAGTAAATGGGCCGCAGTGAAGACGTTGTGGTTGGCAGAGTTCAGATGGGCTGAAGGGCCTGCTTCTATGAACCTACTCTAAATGCAGAAGCTGGTGGATATTT
The DNA here is from genome assembly GCF_030144855.1 of Hypanus sabinus. Taxonomy (NCBI): domain Eukaryota; kingdom Metazoa; phylum Chordata; class Chondrichthyes; order Myliobatiformes; family Dasyatidae; genus Hypanus; species Hypanus sabinus. The sequence continues at coordinate 38,192,059 of NC_082706.1, read as the reverse complement.
GTAACTCTCTTCCTGATGCAGGATCAGTTGCTGAATTTAAATTGTAGGTGATCAGATCTTCGTTAACAGGAAACACGAGCGACTATGGGGCAAAAGCAGATCCATTGAGCCAGGCCAAACATCAGCTGTGGAGGTTTGGGAGTGGGCAGGATTCCATCATGACTCTGGGGAATGGAGAGGTGAGATACTTACCACTCTGTACCAAGCATGTGAGCTACTCTTGAGGCCACAGGGTTGGATGAGGTTTATTCTGGGGGTCTCAGTGATCAGAATGTCATTGAATGACCAGGGTTGGTGGTCAGACTCTCTCCTGTTGGAAATGGTTATTCGAGGCCACTATTGGGACATGAATGTTTCTTGCCACTTCTGTCTATACCAGAGGGGCAGGAACTGCCACATCTTTTGACCATCTGAAAGCAGAATTTTATTGTGTAATCTTACGACAGAGGCAAGGGCAGTAATGTAGCAGCTGAAGAGGGTGGGCCCTGAGAAACTCCTGCACAGATGATGTGAGACTAGGACAAGGTTGCTTTGTGTTTAATTCCTCTTCTATCCAGCTGCGTTCCATTTGATTCAGGCTCCCTGAAGCCACATTTGCTCGAGAGTAATCATTGTCCTCCCAGCTCTGCAGTTCAACACTCTGGCCCATGCTGGAACAAGGCCTAGAGCTAAGAGGTCTTGATGCAAGGTTTTGTCCCAAAGCAGTGACAGTTTCTTTCCTAGCACAGATGCTGCTTGACCTGATGAGTTCTTCCTGCAGGTTGTGTGTTGTTCCAGATTCTTTTACACCCTGCAGTCTCTTGTATCTCCTGGTGAAACCCAAGCCGGGCATCAGCAAGTAGGGTGCCACCCAGGATATATAACAGCACAAGAATAGGCTCTTCAACCCATGATGCTGTGCCAAACTAATTAAACTAGTTATTAAATACCTAACTAAACTGATCGCTCCTGCCTTCACAATGTCTGTACACTCCATTCTTTGTACATCCTTGTGCCCAAGATCATTATGAATGTTTGCAGTGTATTTTCCTTCACTACCATCCCAAGCATCAACCAATTTCTGTAAAAAAACACTTGCCCTGCACATGTCTTTTGAACTTTCCCCCTCTCAACTTAAATGCATGCCCTCGAGTATTCACATATTGACCCTGGAAAAAAAGTACCAGCTGTATTCTACGCCTCTCTTTATCTTGTAAATTTCGATCAGGTCTCCCCTCAGCCTCTGCCACTCTAGAGAAAACAACCCAAGTTTGTCCATCCTCCCCTTATACAACATTCTCTCTAATCCAGGCAGCATCCTGGTAAACCTCTTCTCCATCCTCTCCACATCCTACCTATAATGGGATGGCCAGAATTGAATGTAATATTCCAGATGCAGCCTAACCAGAGTTATATAAAGCTTCAAATTATTTTCCCAATGCCTGAACTCAATGGCCTGACTAATATAAGGAAGCATGCCAAACATCTTCCTTCTCCACCCATATCTGCACCTGATCTATACCCCGCTGTATCCTTTGGCAGCCTTCCACACTACCTGGCATGACAGCATAGCAGTTAGCCCAACACCTTACAGCAGCCAGCTGTAAGATCGGGATTCAATTCCTACCAACCGTCTGTAAGGAGTTTGTACGTTCTCCTGTGACTGCATGGGTTTTCTCCCACATTTCAAAGACTTAGGGTTAATAAGTTGCAGGCATGCTATGTTGGCACTGGGAGCCCAGCAAACTTTGCTGATTTGATTTGATGCACTTGATTGATATGAAATGACACATTTCACAGCATGGTTTGACGTGCATGTGACAAATAAAAGTAATCTTTATCCCAATGCCATTAGTCTTTGTATCTTCTCAAAGTCACTCCCCAGCTGTCCATGTTTTCATTGGAGTCAGTGTGTGATTTAGTTGGGTTTGTAGATGTATTATATAAAACACAGAGAGTGGTGGATTCCCGGAATATGCTGCAAATGCAAACATCACATTCTGGAGGCATCTAGACACATGGACAAACAAGGAGTGAAGTGATATGGATCTGGTACAGGCAGATGGAATTAGTTTTATTTCGCATCTTGGTCAGCACGGAGAGGGCCTGTTCTTCTTTAGTTCTATGTTCCAGCATGATTTTGACTCTTATGGGTTGCTGTCAAGCTTCCTTGTGTGTTACATACTGAATGTAATGTGAGAGGGTATTCTGACTTACAAGCGAAATAAAAAGCTGTAGGTTTGTTCCTCACCTCTCCGTCTCTCATGTGTGCTATTCACGGCCACCCAGCTTCCCAGTACCACAAACATTAACAACTGGTGACAAGGTGATGAGTCTTCACACGATATCTACTCTTCTGTTCCCTTCAGCAAGAAAGGTCCACCTGAAACATTGGTGGTGTACCACAGTGTAATGTGGGTGAACAAAAAGGAGGATGCCATAAGCCATGTGAAAACAACTACAGAAAGCGTGGTAAGTATAGAATCCGAGGGGAGAGAAAACAAGAACAGGATGGTTAAATAAAACAAATAAGAGAGGGAGCAATGGATAAGGCTAGTTAACTTTTCTGGAACATGATTTTGTTTGACATTGTGACAATGTTTAGAAGTATGAGGCTGTATGATGAATCGATAGAGCAATGGAATTCAGAAACTGAAAGATTTGAAAGTTTTGCACTGGCAAATCAAATTTCACATGATATTCATGTTCCAACTTTTCTGACTGTGACAAGGTGCCAAAACACTTAATTTATTACGCAGTCTAATGCAACACGGTAAGCCTGATGTTACACCTTACAAGGACATAGTTAAAGTCTTAAAGGACCACTATTCACCTAAACTTTTGATTATTGCTGAGAGGTTTAGATTTCATAAAAGGAATCAAGAGGAAGTCAAGTTTATTTCGCAGCTTGTGGTGGCGCTGAAGCAATTGTCTGAACACTGATTCTGAGCAGTCACTGAATATCACGAGACATGAGGGACTCATACTGTATGTAGTCTGTGCAGTGAGGCAATTCAGAAATACTTGCTTACAGAAGACAGTCTAGCATTACAGAAGGCAATAGAGGTAAGTTCATCTATAGAGAGGACAGCTAAAAGATCTATTTAGTGCATCTCTTCAAGTTAAACTAATTTGGCAGGGAGATGGGAACCGGAGTGATAGTGCTGAGGATAGGGTAGCTGGTTTACAAACAAAGACCGTGTGTAGTGAGTCTGCTAGCAAGGAGAGGCTGATGATAGGGAAAAATTACAAACAAAGGGATGAGTTGCAATGTAAAAGAGATACAAAATACAAAAGGTTGATGAATACAGGATTGAAGGTGCTATGTCTAAATGCAATATACAGAATAAGATATATGAATTTGTCGCACAGTTACAGACTGGCATGTATGATGTGGGCATCACTGAGTCGTGGCTGAAAGAAGATTATAGCTGGGAGCTTAATGTCCAAGGATACACGTTGTATCAAAAGGAGAGGCGGGTAGGCAGAGGGGATGGGGTGGCTCTGTTGATAAAAAATGAAATCAAATCATTAGAAAGAGGCTACATAGTATCAGCAGGTGTAGAATCGTTAGAGGTATAGCTAAGAAACTGCAAGAGAAAGAAGACTGTGATGGGAGTTATGTACAGATTTCCAAAAAAGTAAAGATATGGTCTACAAATTAGAAAGGGAGATAGAAAATGCAAGTCAAAAAGGCAATGCCACAATAGTGTATGGAGGATTTCAATATGAGGTAGATTAGGAAAAGCAGGTCAGTGTGGATCCCAAGAGAGGGAATTTGTAGAATGCCTATGAGATGGCTTTTTAGTGGAACTTGTGATTGAGCCCACTAGGGAGTCGGCTATTCTGGATTGGGTGTTGTGCAATGAACCAAAATTGATTAAAGAGCTTAAAGTAATGGAACCCTCAGGGGCATTTGAGCATAATAAAATATAATTAACCCTGCAATTTGAGAGGATGGAACTACAGTCAGATGTATCAGTATTACAGTGGAGTACTGTAAAGGGATTTTGTGGAGGCGTGAGAAAATAGCCAGCCAAAGTTGACTGGAAGGGAACACTAGCAAGGATGATGGCAGAGCAGCAATGGCTGGAATTTCCGGGAGCAATTCGGAAGGCGCAGGATAGATACATCCTAAAGACGAAGTATTCTAAAGACAGGATAACACAACCATGGCTGACAAGAGAAGTTAAAGTCAACATAAAAGCAAAAGAGAGTGCATATAATAGAGCAAAAATTAGAACTGGGAAGATTTTAAAAACCAACAGAAGGCAAAAATGTCATAAAGGAGGAAAAGATGGAAGATGAAGATAAGCTAGCCAAGAGTATTAAAGAGGATACTCAAAGTTTCTTCATATAGATAAAATGGAGAGTAGTTAAAGGACCGCTGGAAAATGATACTGGAGAGATAGTAGTGGGGGACAAGGAAATGGCAGACAAACTGAATAAGTATTTTGCATCAGTTTTCACTATGGAGGATACTAGCAGTATGGTGGAAGTTAAAGAGTGTCAGGGGCAGAAGTGAGTGCAGTTGTGAAAGAGGTGGCTGAAGAGATTGTGAAGGCACTATTAAGGATCTTTCAAGAATCAATGGATTCTGGCATGGTTCCAGAGCACTGGAAATTTTCAGAGGTCATTTCACTCTAAGAAGGGAGAGGGGCAAAAGACAGGAAATTCTAGGCCATTCGTCTGAATTCAGTGGTTGGGAAGATGTTAGAGTCGATTATTAAGGCTATGGTTTCGGGGCACACAATAAAATAGGTCATAGTCAGCATGGTTTCCTTAGGGAAAAATTTAGCCTGATAAATGTGTTGGGATTCTTTGAAGGAATAAGAAGCAGGATAAACAAAGGAAAATTGGTGGATGTTGTGTACTTGGATTTTCATAAGGCCTTTGACGAGTTGCCACATATGAGGCTCCTTAACAGGCTAAGAGCCCATGGAAAGATACTAGCATGAATAGAGTATTGGCTGGTTGGCAGGAGGCAAAGAATGGAAATAAAGGGAGCCTTTTCTGGTTGGCTGCCAGTGACTAGACACAGATGTTTATGTTGGGACTGCTTCTTTTTACATTATATGCCAATGATTTGGATGATCAAATTAATGGCTTTGTGGCCAAATTTGCGGGCAACATGAAGGCAGGCAGAGGGGCAGATAGTTTTGAGGAAGAGAGGTTACAGAAGGACTTAGACAGATGAGGAGAATCAGCAAGGAAGTGGCAGATAGAATACAGTGTCGGGAAGTGTTTGGTCATGCATTTTGGTAGAAGCGAAGACTATTTTCCAAATGGAGAGAAAATTCAAAAATCTGAGGTGCAAAGAGACATTGCTCTCCATTTTTCTTTTATTCATGTGCCCTTCTAAGAGTCTCTTAAATATTAATATATCTCTCCACCTCCTCACACAGTGTAAAAAAACTCCTAGCTCAGACATCCCTCCTATACTTTTCATCAGCTATCTTAAAATTATAGCCCCTCATATTAGCCATTTCTGCCCTGGGGAGAAAAAAAAACTCCCTGGCTGTCCACTCTGCCTATGCTCTTATCATCATACATGACTATATCAAGGCTCCTCTCATCTTCCTAGCTCACTCAACCTTTCTTCATGAGACAAGCTTTCTAATCCGGGCAACATTCTGGTAAATCTCCTCTGCACCCTCCCTGTATGAGCGACCAGAACCAAACATAATTTTCGGAGCATTGTCCAACTGGATTTGGACTACAGATATAATGTGCTCTAAGATGGTGCAAGGTTGAGAAGCAAAGTGCAATGGTTCAGTGGAGTCAAAGTTACATTTGAAGTCTGCAGACTGCAGGGGAGAACATTCACTTACACTGTGGTGTAATGCTGAAAGCAGACACTTGTGTTGCGTATCAGAAATAGGCTGAGAAAGAGTGGAGATGTAGAATGGATAGGGGCAGAACACCAATTAAAGACGTTGATAGCACAAGGCACAGCTAATGGAGGAACTTCTGTCACAGCTGCAGCGACCCTTCGTTCAATCCCGATCTCCAGCACTGCCTGTGGGTGAAATTTCCATGTTTTCCCTGTGACCATGTGAGTCTTCCAACCACCCCCACATCCCAAAGGCTAATTGGGTGCTGTGAGTTGCCCTTTTGTGTGTAGGTGAGAGGTAGGATTGGGGGGGGGGGGGGTCTGTAGAAGAAGTAAGTTGGGGTAGAAATTGCTGTCAAAAATGGGTGCGATGGTGGGTACTGTCTCAATGGGCTGAAGAACTTGTTTCTGAACTCCAACTCTCTCAGAGAGGTGGTCAAACAGCCAAAGAAATAACACAAGGCACAATGTGAGACACTTAGTGCAAGGGTTCAATTCAGGGCAGCTTAGCCTGTGAGAAAGGGTAGCTTAAACACAATTAGTTACCACAGAAGATCACAGAGAAAGGGTACAATTATAAAGATGGGCTGAGAGGAGAGACCACACTCCAGTCACTCAAAGGCTGAGGTTTTGATGAAGAAACTGTGACAAACATCTCTGCTCAGTATTACTCTGCTGCAGATACGTGTGTGCATCTAGCCAGACTTCAGAGACAATCCACCAAGATCAAAGAACATGCTGGAGGAACTCAGAGGGTCAGGCAGCACCTTGTAGGAGGGAAAGGAGAAGTTGACAATTTGAACTGAGGTTTTTGATGGTTCCTTTCCCATGACAGGTGCTGCTTGTCCTGCCGAGTTCCATCAGCACATTGTTTGTTCCGCCAGCACATTGTTAGTTCCGCCAGATTTTAGCATACGCAGTCTATCATGTCTCCGTCAGGATCCAGTATGACTTTTTTCCAAGTCCAGTTCTGTGACTAATGAGGTCATGTTGGACCACGTGGGCTCTTCCACAGTGGGACAGAGGGTGAGTGACAGAACAGGAAAGGTGTTTGGGTAGTTGTAGAGGTGGTGTGTTCCTTCCCTGATATATGTTGGGCTCTTTGCACTCTCAACATACTGATTTGAGTTCAAACTTGCACCCACAGTGGTCTGCTGTTGTGACAATCGAGTCTCTTCAGACCACTGAAATTAAACGTTGAAAATAAAACAATGTTGGTAGATTTGACATTAGGTTGAATGCTACTCTGTACAACTCCCTCATGGATGTCTTCCATGTTTTTAAATGCAGCACCTAATCCAATAGGGTGGTGGGACAGAGAAATATCTCTACCAAAAGAGGTGGGAGGCATTCCTTCCCTCCACTAGCCTACAGGTCACCTGTGGGCAAGGTGTAGCACCTGCTTACCACCCCCCCCCCCACCTTGATCAGGACAACATTAAGCCAAGGGAGCAGATGGTAGTTAGTCGTATGAGCAGCTGGTGCATATCACAAGACCTAGTTATGGCGCCCCTCAGACAACCTCTGAAGAGTATTGATTATGGCAGGAGTCACCCGCCTTGTAAAAACACTGCTCAGAAGAAGGCAATGGCAAGCTACTTCTGTGGAAAAATTTGTCAAGAACAATCAGGGTCATGGAAAGACCATAATCGCCTAACGGGCGCATATGAACAAATCACCCTAATCCAATGCTGCCAGAAATTCAGATGTAAGACAACAGCCTCTCAACATTGGTGAAGTGTGAGATGAATGGTTGTTACAGTCTTTGAACAGCATACAACATTGCCCTTCATAACTCTGATCATATCTTACTGCCTTGATAAACCAACCAATATAATCAAAGACCGACCCACTCTGGACACCCTCTCCATCTCCACCTTCGGGCAGAAGATACAAAAGCCTCTACCCCACTATTTTCAGACTCTTGAATGGACCTCTTTTACAACAAATCAAACTCTTGCCCTCACAAACTACCTTGTTATGACCTTGCACATTATTGTCTACCTGCACTGCACTCTCTCCCTAGCTGTTACACTTTATTCTGCATTCTGTTATTGTTTCACCTTGTACTGTCTCAATACACAATGCAATGATCTGATCCTTATGAACAGTATGCAAGACAAGCTTTTCACTGTATCTTGGTACACATGACAACAATAAGCCAACATCAATGCTTCTAGAAATTCAGATGTCAAACACCAACCTCTCAATGGTGGTGAGGTGTGATACTGAATCATCGCTATAGTCCTTACACAGCTTACATCAGCATTATTCTTTGAAATACGTGTCAGAAATCTGCGTGACACAGCTGCTAAACTTGTTAAGCTAAGATTTGCTGCCAGTATCTTATTGTTCTATCACTTATTTATCTACGTTTTCCCTAGCCTTGGTGACTAAGACTTGATATTACCTGTCAATTCTGCCATCCCTATTGGACAGTGAGGTGTACTGGGTGTTATCATCTCTGAAGATCTATCCTGGGCCCAACATATTGATGCAACTACCAAGAAGGCACGATAGCAGCATTATTTCATTGGGAGTTTGAGGAGACTTTGTATGTCACCAACGACTCTCGTAAATTTCTGCAGATGTACTGTGGAGAGCATTCTAACTGGATGCCACTAAGTAGGGGCCACTGCACAGGATCAGAAAAAGCTGCAGAAAGTTGTACAAGAGCCTGAAAACACAAACTCAGTGTCTTAGGAACAGATTCTTCCCCTCTGCCATCAGATTTCTGAATGGACAATGAACCCATGTACACTACCTCGGTATTTTTTCTCTTTTTTTGCTCTCTTTTTGCACTAATTCAATTAAATTATATATGTGTGTGTGTGTATACCTTATTCTAATTTATAGATTTTTATAATTATGCATTGCAAAATACTGCTGCTGCAAAACAACAAATTTCACACCATATGCCAGTGAAACCTAATTTCACAAAATAAACCTGATTCTAACCAGGGGGCTGAGAGAACAGAGCAGCAATACTGAGCGCAGCACAAAGACCCCACCCACCATAGACATTCTCTCTTCTCACCTCTCCCATCAGGCAAGGTGCCTCGAACCTTATTGTCTACCTGCACTGCACTTTCTCTGTAACTGCTATACTTTATTCTACTTTCAGTTACTGTTTTACCTTATATGACCTCTACGTACTGTGTAATGATCTGATCTGTATGAACAGAATATAAGACAAGCTTTTCACTCTACTTCTGTACTTCTGACACTAATAAACTCATTAACCAATTTATTCTAGATCTGAGGCACAAAAGGAAATTATGAGGCAAATAACCTTCACAGTTCCCACACAGAAGAACCTCATCTCTGTTCTCTCAATCCTTGTCGAGTGCCCTTGCACGTAGCCCAATTGAACCTTGGAAACACACCAGAACGACTGTAGTGATTGGGAGTGGTGACTCAACATGGATAATTAAAACTGGGTGATAATGCTGGCACACTACAACACTCAGATCCTGAAAAGGAAAGGGAAAAAATGTTCCATTCTCTCTGCTGGGGTATTCTATTGCTCCCAATGTGACCTCCTCTGCATTGGTGAGACACATTGTGAAATGAGGAACCTCTGCTCCATCCACCACAAGCAGGACTTCCCAGTGGCAAACTTTGTAATTCCCATTCCCATTTCCATTCCGATGTGTCGGTCTTTGGCCTCGTCTCATGCCCAGATGAGGCCACCCTCAGGGTACAGGAGCAACACTTCTGGGTAGCCTCCAACCTGATGGCATGAATATCAATTTCTCCTTTCAGTAAACAAATCCCCCCCCTCATTCCCCACTCTGACCTTTTACCTCTTCTCATCTGCCTATGACTTCCCCTGGATCCCCTTCTCCAATGGCCCACTCTCCTCTTCTATCGGATTCCTTCCTCTCCAGCCCTTCCCACCTTCCACTTGGTTTCACCGATCACCTTCCAGCTAGCCTCCTTCCCCTCCACTCCCCCCCCCCTTTACCTTTTTATTCTGGCATCTTCCCCTTTCCTTCTCAGTCCTGACAAAGGCCCAAAATGTCAACTATCTCTTCATTTCCATAGATACTGCCTGGCCTGCTGAGTTCCTCCAGCACTTTGTATGTGTTGCTTAAATCATTGCAGGATTTGATTGATTTTCAGTTCTGAGTGCATTACTCGCAGATAGGAGGTGCTCTTGCAGATAGAACTGACAGCACACAAGTTGGCCATTCAACAGTGGGCTGGTGCCAACCCTCAAGTTTTACACACCTTTCCTCCTACTCTACTCCACCTCACCCCATTCCCAAATCCTGCACCTTCTTCATCTGTGTCTGTATCCAGCTTCCTGCTTAATACTCCAACATTCGCCTCAACCTCTGAACATGGCAGCGAGCTCCAGAGCAACCCCACTCTCTGTGCAAAGGTATCTCTCCTGCTGATAGTTGTTATAGCCATTCCACTCCCATAATTTCTCTTGTGCTTCTTCTTAGCACAAACTGGCACTTGTGAGATTTGAAATCTTCATAAATAAGGAAATATGATCCTCTGAAGTTTAAACTGGAAGGGCAGTAATCTGTTCCTTAATGAATGTTCAATGGCTGGCTCTTTAATTAGACACTGACATGGTTTCTTCAAATTATTGCTCTACTATTAACCTGCAGGTCATGGGTATAGTAATTATTTAAAGGAGAAAGCCCCTACTGCATTATTTAAAGATGGTCAGTACATCATTAATTATTCAAAGACATTGGTTGCTGGCACTGAAATTACTTATAGGTGGCAGACTGATTAATAATTTACTGAACGCAGTCTTGCAGCCATTTAAAAAATTATTGGATTTGTGACTTGCAGCTCAAATCGGCAGTAATTAATGCAGGTCACTTCTAATTCTTTAACGGAGCACTCCTTGGTACCTCATTTTGAAATGCAAGTCACCAGCACAGTTATTATTTAAAGCAGCGACTATGACGGACTATTTCCCTTCAGGAAGTAATTCCTACCCCAGTGAGGTCACTGGAATAGAAATAACACGAGTGGCTGATCGACAAAACACACGCACCGCCATCACCCCCTGTTCCTCTCGTTGTTCAGCAGTTGGAGATGGCTGCTTGTGCTGTGATAACCACAGTGGACCAGCTCAGCATTACAGCAAGACCCTGCCGCCTGATACTTCTCCAGTGCTCAGGACAAATAACAAAAGCCCAAAAGCTCATGGGCTTTCTGGCCCGTTGACCTTGGCATTCAGTGAGCGCAGGCATCGGAGGCAATAGCGAGAGGCAAGAGGTTCAGGAGTGCATTTCTATGGAAAGTACCACCGGCCATGAAACGCTCAGCTCTACATTCAGCCTCAGTCCTGTCCCCCACAGCACACAGCACAGGCAGGCTGGTGAATGGCTCCTCAGGGACCGAGGCATTTTCACAGTTACACTCTTTATTATAATCACTCTCTGACCATTTGTCTCCTGGAGAAAGCAGGAATCCAGGGAAGTGACCCTCACCCTGAATACAGAATCATATAGTGACTGGTACACTGTATGAATACATAAGGCAGACTGCACAGTAACCCTTCCTCTCTGATCTCTGCCACATCCTCCTTTTTCTTTCAGTGACCAAAGGAAAGAAATGCTATTAAATTACACTTAGATGATTTTAAGAATACCGTTTTCTGGTTAGGAATACTGGTTTGATATTGAATAAACTAAATTTCACTTATATTACATGGGATTCCTCCTGGTATGTTGTAAAATATAATTTATTTCCCCAATTTTCATGCCCCCCCCCAGAACAACGTCCTTGACTATAATATTAAAACCCACATGAGCTACCAACATGCGTGAAAGCACATTGCTTTTGAAATCAAAGCCACAGAAAGCATTCGGCACTTGGCTTTTATTTGAATAGCCATCATTCTGCTTTTGCCCGGGATAATTTTATAATCCTTGATCCAACAGCACTCTAGTGAGAATCATCATGGCTGCGGGTAATGCTGGTTCACAGGTTCAGTGAGCCGGGTTTGATCCTGGTCTCCGGTGCTGACTCTGTGTACGTGCTCTTCCTCTGAGTGATCTGTTTTGCACTCACATCCCTGAGACCCGCCAGCATGCTATACACCACACACAGGTCACAGAGAAGCAGCTTCACCTCGCCTCCTCCAGCCCAGAGTGTCAAGTAACACAGGAATGGGCTTGAGGGAGACAGACTCTGTATTGTGATCTGGAGCTCCTTGTCACCTGGAAGGGCACCAGTTCTTACATCGGGCGCTCGGCGTACAGGCACCAGAGCGCGGCCACAAAGCTGGGTCCTGAGGCAGTCTACAGCACCTGTCATGTAACCAAGGAAGATCATTCACCTCCGCTGAACACTCCATTGTCTTTCTGGAGTGAGGGTGAAGCAAAGGAAGTTGGTGACTGCAGAGACAGGCTGTCACATAATGTGCCTTCAGCCCACAGACTCTGCTGTTAGCCCACGGACTCTGCCCTCTTAACAGCCCTCAGTGATCAGAGCCAAGAACTGAGCACTACAGTTAATGTCATCTCACTCCAGGATCTCAGCTAACCATCCCCATCATATCCAAGGCTCTTCGCATCCCTTGGACAGTCACCACAGTTATCACCCTCCCGGGAATCAGCATTGTCCAAGAACAGACTCTGGCCCAGGTATTGGATAATGCGAGGGCTCTATGTAGTCATTCTCATCGTAAATACATAGGGACTGTGCAGATTCAGGTACAGGAATCTGAAGACACACACTCAACGTTTCAGGAACAGGTTCTTCCCCTGCACCATCAGATTTCTGAATGGTCCATGAATTCATGAACACTATCTTGCTACTCCTTTTTTGCACTGTTTATTTATGCTATGTTTTATTGTAACTTCCAGTAATTCTTTATGCCTAGCACAAAACAACAAATTTCATCATGCATTCTATGTGAGTGGTAGTAAACCTGATCTGATTCACTCAAGGACCTGCACATTAACGCCAACCTTCAATATGCCGTTTATGCACAGTAACCCTCTTCCTAAAGTCTGTACCTAACAGTGAGAATGCAGGGACCCTGGTTGGGAGCAAATAGCTGATTATTTACATCTATTAAAATCACACTTATTTAAAAGACGTTTGATAGGTACAAGGACAGAACAGTTTGGATATGAGCCGAACATGGGCAAATGGGACTAGCTTGGATGGATATCTTGGTCGTCCTGCACAAGATGGGCTGAAGAGCCTGTTTCTGGGATGTACAACTCCATGACTCCGCTTGCTCCACACCTCCCCAAGACACGCTCCCCAAGACAGCGCGTTGTCCCTAGGTAGACGAGAATGACAGTTCTGCATAAGATGAAAATTGGGAGACTTTCTACTGCTTTGTAGATCAGTTCATTTCCAGTTCAAGGAGGAACGGAGAGCTATTTGATTTAGGTCTGGGAAATGAAGTGCAGCAAATAACTAAGACAGCAGACCAATTGGGAAATAATGAGCACCGCTTCAATAGGAAGCTACAATGAAGAGTCAAAACCTGTGAATTACTTGTCTATGTTTGTAGATTGCTAGCTCAGTAATATAAGCACCATATTACTATCTTGTTAAGCAAAAAGGATGGCATTTCAGATTGGAAGTGCTGGATTCGCCCTCCGACAATGAATGATTTGAATGTCTCTAAGGAATACAAGTGGTCAAATTACTGGTGACACAAAGTAGGGACTCCAGTCATCAAGGAGAATGTTACAACAAATAAACAGGTCTGTGGAAGAGGTGGGCAGGTGGCAGATGCAATTCAAGGCAAAGTCAAAGTAAAGAATTGGAAGGGAAATGTGTCGAAACCTGCGGATCAGCGGAAGGAAGACCCAGCCTCCAAAAATGCTGCCTCTGCTAATGTCAGCAGATTCAGCAAAGGCAAACTAGAGTTCACAGTCTACGTGACAATGGGAGTTTGCCACAGATGCAGAGAAAACAAGAGGAATCTTCTCATCTTTTGAGTTCAGGGTTAATGAAGAAAAAAATCGATCCCTCTGGATGGGGAGTAAGTCACACAGAACGGTCAGCAGAGTGCCAAACAGCCAAGTGCCTACATGCAATGCGTCCTTAAGACCAAGGACAGTTTCACCACAGGGAATCACTGCAGTGACAGGAATGCGAGTAAGAACAGGGTAGCAACAAAGACACAAGAGCAGTAATCATCATACATACATTCTACACTGAGTCACAAGCAGGTAGTTTTTAGACCACAAGAATTAGGCCATTTGGCCCATTGAGACTGCTCCACCATTCCATCATGTCTGATCCGTTTCTCCCCTCCTCAGTCCCACTCCCCGACTTCCTCCCTGTAACGTTTGGTGCCATCAACATCCATTCAGCCTGAATGTTGAAATCTCCCATGACTATCACAACATTGCCCTTTTGATACACCTTTGCTATTTCCTGTGGTCTACATCCTAGCAACTGCTGGGATGACTGTATAAAACTGCTGTTAGGGTCCTTTTATCCTTGCAGTTTCTTAACTCACACAGATTGCACATCTTACGATCCTATGTCACATCTTTCTACTGATTTGATGCCATTCTTTACCAGCAAAGCCAAGCCACTCCCTCTGCCTACCTTCCTAACCCTCCTTTACAATGTGTAATCTTGGACATTCAGCTCCCAACTATAACCATCCCATTTTAAAGGTCCAAAAGTGAAAAAGAAAGGGTTGCTTAAGAAGGACAAGCCACAGGTGAAGGCGCAGTTGTCAGGACAGCGGCAAGGGGAACAGGGGACACAGAGAGCCCAAAAGCTGAAGATCTCAGAGAATGAGAAGGAGTGGGATAGAGCTATGGAGGGAGATATAAGCATGGCAGTTGTAGGATTCATTTTAAATTCTCTTGTCAGGAGTTAATTATTATACAGACCTTGTTCTCTGTCCCTTCTAGACATGCCACTTTACCAAGTCAATGGAGTTCTGGAAGCAGGGGGCAGGGCATTAATAATTTCATCTGCCACATCTTTAAAAATCTTTGATTTCTGTCTTCCTCGTCCTATTACTTGTTGAGTGCTTCCTGGATTTCTCTCCATTGTCACCAATCCCATTCGTCAACATACCCTTACCCATTTATCACAATCCCTACCTGACCTCAGCCAACCCCTCCAAGAACAGGCCCAGCACCATCAAAAGCTCTTCATATGACATGCTGTTTAATCCTGGAATCATTGTAGACAATACTCTGGTATCATCAATATAAAATCTTCCTGATCTTCAATTCCCTCCGCAGTAAATGATGACATTCAGTCGTGTTTTCTGATTATCTGCTGTACCTTCTCTGAGCAGACAGGGTGATGAAGCAGGCTTTCAGCACACTGTCCTTTATCAGTTAGGACACTGAGTATAGAAGTTGGTATGTTCTGTTGCAATTTTTCAATATGTTGGTGAGGCCACATTTGGAATAATGTGTCCAGTTTTGGACACCCTGCTATAGGAAAGATGCCATTAAGCTGGAAAGAATGCAGAGGAAATTTCCAAGAACTTTAAGGACTGAGTTATGGAGAGGGGTTGAGCAAGTTGGGACTTTTTCATTGGAGTGCAGGAGAAGAAGGGGTGATTTTAGAGTGGTGTATAAAGTCATAAGGGGCATTGGTAGGGTGAATGTGCACAATCTTTTATCCAGGGTTGGGGAATCAAAGACTCGAGGGCTTAGTTTAAGAGATTTAACGGGATCTGAAGATGGTCATTATATGGAAAAAGCTGATAAAGTTAGTGGTTGAGAAAGATACATGAACAACATTTAAAAAGCACTTGGGCAAGTATGTGCATAGAAAAGGTTTACGGATATGGGCCAAGCGTGGAAAAATGGGACAGGCTTAGATGGGAATCTTGGCCAGCATGGACCAGTTGGACTGAAGGGCCTGTTTTCACACTGTACAACTCTATGAATCAGGCTCTAGGAAGCCCCTAACCACCTTGCTGTGTTTTGCTCCCTGATCAATGTCTCATTTCCTCGCCAGTTCCTGAAGGAGTTGCTCTCTGGATATATAGCCCACTCCCACTGTTACCAAGACGGGTTTTCAACCTTCTTCCCCAGGAAGTTTACCTCCTCCACACACCCCCAGAGAAGCGTACTTCTACTCCCAGACTCTCTGAAACCAATGAAACGAAGGGCTTGAGATAAGAACCTCACAAGTTTGGTTTAAAAATCAATGCACTGAATGAGCAGCACAGAGCTCACAGAGCAGACACAGAATGCATCTGTTGTATTGCGTGATGTTTTGTGGGACACTGTCAAGCAAGGTGTCATTGAATACCACAGCACAGAAATACGCCCTTCTCCCATCTAGTCTGTGCTGAACCATTAATCTGCCTAGTCCCATCGATCTGCACACTGATCATAGCCCAACAGACCCCTCTATCCATGTACCTATTCAAATTTCCCTTAAATATTGAAATTGACCCTGTAGCCACCACGTGTGATGGCAGCTCATTCCACACTCTCACCGCCCTCGGAATGAAGAGGTTCCCCCTCCTGTTCCCCTTAAACATTTCACCTTTCACCCTTAACCTTTATAGGAGTTGAATTAGGCCACTCAATGGGCTTAATTCTGCTCCTATATCTTATGGTCTTAACCCACGACCTCTAGTTCTAGGCTCACCCAACTTCAGTGCGAAAAGCCTGCTTGCTTTTACCCTGATAATTTCGTACACCTCTTTTAAATCTCTCCTCAATCATCTGCTTTCTAGGGGACAAAGTCTTAACCTATTCAACCTTTCCCTATAACTTAGGTCCTCAAGTCCCAGCAACATCCTTGCAAATTTTCTCTGCTCTCTCTCAACCTTGTTTACATCTTTCCTGGAGGTAGATGACCAGAAGTACACACAATATTCCATATTAGGCCTCACCAATGTTTTATACAACTTCAACATAACCTCCCAACTCCTGAACTCAAAACACTGATTTATGAAGGCTAATATGCCAGAAGCTTTCATTACGATCCTGTCTACCTGTGATGACACTTTTAATGAATTATAGATCTGTATTCCCAGATTCCTCTTCTACCACACTCCTCAGTGCCCTGCCACTCACTGTGTGAGACCTACCTGGTTGGTCCTCCCAAAGTGCAACATCTCACGATTGTCTGCATTAAGTACCATCTGCCATTTTTCAGCCCATTTTGTCAGATGGTCCAGATCCCACTGCAAGCTTCGACAGCCTTCCTTGCTATCCACTACACCCCCAATCTTGGTGTCATCCGCAAATTTGCTGATCCAGTTAACCACATTATCACCCAGATCATTGACATAGGTGACAAATATCAATTGGCTCAGCAACAATCCCTACGGCACACCACTAGTCAGAGGCCTCCAGTCAGTTGTAGAGGCAACCATCTACAACCACTCTCTGGCTTCTTCTGCAAAGCCAATGTCTAATCTGATTTTCTACCTCATCTTGAATGCCGAACAACTCAACCTTCTTGACCAACCTCCCAGCTAAAGTCCATGTAGACAACATCCCTGCCCTTCATCAAGTTTCCTGGTATCTTTCTCAAAAAACTTTATAAGTTTGGTTATATATGACCTACCACACACAAAATCATGTTGATTATCTCTAAACAATCCCCATTCATCCAATACTTATATATCTGGTCCCATTGTACACCTTCCAATAAGCTTTTCCACTACCAATTTCAGGCTCACAGTCTAATAATTTCCTGACTTATTCTTAGAGCCTTTCTTAAACAACAGAACAACATTAGCTATCCTCCAACACCTCACGTGTGGCTAAGGAAGTTTTAAATATCTCTGCTAGCAACGTGTAATTTCTGCACTTGCCTTACACATGATCCAAGGGAACATCTTCTCAGGCCCTAGGGATTTATCCATCCTAATATGCCTCAAGACAGAAAATGCCTTCTCTTTAGTAATCTGTATAGGATCCTCACTGCTGCACAGCCTCACATCTATAGACTCTGCATCCATCTGCCGAGTAAACACAGATGCAAAAAAATCTTTTTAAGACCTCTCTCATCTCTTTCAGCTCCATGCATAGACTACCACATTGATCTTTCAGCAGACCAGTACATAGAAGTCCCAACGAGAGAGTGTCTCTCTCTCAATAAATTATAGATCTGTATTCCCAGATTCCTCTGTTCTACTGTATTCCACAGTGCCCTACCACTGTCCTACCAAGACCTACATTGGTGGGTCCTCCCAAAGTACCTTAAGAGAGGCCTTGATCTAATAGGGAATGTAACAGGGCAGGTGACAGAAGTTTGTGCTGGGGATCATTTTGCATCTAGCGATCATAATGCCATTAGTTTCAAGGTCATGATGGAAAAGGAGAGGTCTGGTCCTTGGGTTGAGATTCTAAATTGGAGAAAGGTCAACTTTGAAGATATCAGAAAGAACCTGGCAAAGGTGATAAGTGGGAGGCCTTCAAAAGTGAAATTTTGAGAGTACAAAGCTAGTATGTGCGTAGCAGAATAAAAAGGTAAAGATAACAAATGTGGGGAACCTTGGTTTTTCAAGAGGTGTTGAGGTCCTGGTTAAGAAAAAAGAGGAGGTGCGTTGCAGGTAGGAACAAATGAGGTGCTTATGGAGTACAAGAAATGCAAGAGAACACTTAAGAATGAAACCAGGAGACTAAAAGAAGTTGCTCTAACAGACAAGGTGAAGGAGAATCCTAAATGCTTCTACAGATATATTAAGAGCAAAATTGGTCTTCTAGAAGATCTGAATGGAATGAAGATCTGAATCTACATGTGGAGCTGAAAGAGATGAGGGGGAGCTTAAAGGGACTTTTTGCATCTGTACTTACTTGGGAGACAGACACAGGGTGTATGGAAGTGAGGAGGCAGAGCAACAGTAGGATCATGGACCCGAGACAGATTACAGAGGAGGAGGAGATTGCTATCTTGAGGCAAATTAGGGTGGGCAAACTCCCAGGGCCTGACAAGATGTTCCCTTGAACCCTGTGGGAGGCAAGTGCAGAAATTGCACAGGCCCTAGCAGAGACATTTAAACCAGCCTTAGCAACAGGTGAGGTGCCGGAGGATTGGAGAATAGCCAATGTTGTTCCACTGTTTAAGAAAGGCTCTAAGAATAAGCCAGGAAATTACAGACTGGTGAGCCAAACATCAGTAGTAGGAAGTTATTAGAAGGTATTCTCAGGGCCAGATATGTAAGTATACATATATGAGCATGACATAGGGATAATCAGCATGGCTTTGCACATGTTAGGTCATGTCTAACCAATCTTACAGAGTTTTTTAAGGAAATTACCAGGAAAGTGGATGAAGGCAAGGTAGCGGATGCTGTCTACGTGGACTTTAGCAAGACATTTGACAAGGTCCCACATGAGAGATTGGTCAAGAAGGATTAGTTGCTTGGAATTCAAGATGAGGTAGTAAATTGGATTAGACATTTGCTTTGCGGGAGAAGCCAGAGAGTTTTAGTAGATGGTTGCCTCTCTGACTGGAGGGCTGTGATTAGCGGAGTGCCACAGGAATTGGTTGCTGGGTCTGTTGTTGTTTGTCATCTGTATCAACAATCTGGATGACAATGCGGTTAACTGGATCTGTAATCTTGCAAATGATGCCAACACTGTAGGTGTAGTGGACAACGAGCCTGCAGCAAGATCTGTACCAGCTGGAAAAATGGACTAAAAAGTGGCATATGGAATTCAATGCAGACAAGTGCGAGGTGATGCATCAAGGTAGGTCTTACATAGTGAATGATAGGGCACTGGGAAGTGCTGTAGAACAAAAGGATCTGGGAATACAGGTCCATAATTCATTGAAAGTGGTGTCACAGGTAGATAGGGTTGCAAAGAAAGCTTCTGGCACATTGGCCTTCATAAATCAAAATATTGAGTACAAGAGATGAGATGTCATGTTGAAATCGTATAAGGTGTTGATGAGGCCTAATTTGGAGTATTGTGTGCAGTTTTGGACACCTACCTAGAGAAAAGATGTAAATAAGGTTGAAACAATACAAAGAAAATATACAAGGACGTTGCCAGGTCTGGATGGCCTGAGTTATAAGGAAAGATTGAATAGGTTGGGACTGTATTCTTTAGAACCTAGAAGATTGAGAGGAGATTTGATAGAGATATACAAAATTATGAGGGTATAGATAGGGTAAACGCAAGCAGGTTTTTTTCCACTGAGGTTAGGTAGGACTACAACTAGAGATCATGGGTTAAGGGTGAAAGATGAAAAGTTTAGGGGGAACTTGAGAAGAAACTTCTTTACTCAGAGGGTCATGAGAGTGTGGAATGAGCTGTCAGGGCAAGGAATACATGTGAGCTTGATTTCAATGTTTAAGAGATGTTTCGATAGGTACATGGGTGGTAGGAGTATGGAGGGTTATGGTCCCAGTGCAAGTCAGTGGGAGTAGGCAGTTTAAATGGTTCAGCATGGAATAGATGGGCCGATGGGCCTGTTTCTGTGCTGCAGTTTTCTATGACTCTATGACTAAGACCAAGTTTGTCCCTTGATATCCTTTTCCTTCAACATATCTGTAGAAGCTCTTGCGGTTTTCCTTCGCCTTGGCTGCTAGATCAACCTCCTGTCTTCTCTTAGCCATCCTGATTTCCTTCCTAAATGTTCTCTTACATTTCTTATACTTCCCAAGTACCTCATTTGTTCCTGCCTGCCTATACCTGCCATGCACCTCCTTCTTTTTCTTAACCAGGGCCTCAATATCTCTCAAAAACCAACTGCCTTTTAGTCTGACAGGAACATGCCAATGCTGTACTCTCATGATTCCACTTTCCTGAGAATACCTTTGCCAGAAAACAACCTGTCCCAATCCACACTTGCCAGATCTCTTCTGATACCATCAAAATTGGCCTTACTCCAATTTAGAATCTCAACCCAAGGACCAGATCTATCTCTTTTCTATACGTACTTTGAAACTGATGGTATTATGATCACTAGATGCAAAGTGTTCCCCTATACAAACTTTTGTCACCTGCCCAGTCTCACTCCCTAATAGGAGGTCCAGTATCGCACTCTCTCTAGTTGGGATTCCATGTTCTGATTAAGGAAACTTTCCTGAACACATTTGACAAATTCTTTCCCTTCCAGCCCTTTTACAGCACATTTACAAAATGTGGAAAGTTAAGTCACCTACAATCATAACCTTACATTTCTTAGAACGGTCTAAGATCTCTCTACAGATTTGTTCCTCTAAATCCCATAGACTGTTGGGTGGTCCATAATATAATCCCATTAAAGTGGTCATAACTTTCTTATTCTTCAGTTCTATCCATAAAGCCTGACTAGACGAGCTCTCTAGTCTGTCCTGACTGTGCGGGATAGGTGAGGGTTGCAATGGGATGGAAGAGTTAAGGGCAAAAGTGAAAGGAGGATCCAGAGTGAGAGCCAGGGCATGATAGCTGTAAGAATGTACCCAGCAGGGTGCTCCCTGTACCCAGGGTAGGAGGGATGAGGGGATGCAGACAACAGCTGGAAGAATGTACCCCAGGAGGTGAGGGACCTGTATCCAAGGTAAGGGAGAGTGATGAGGGGGGTGGAAGTGTGTGGGGAGTCAATAGTTGATGGGATGTTCCTGAGGGGGAGTGAGGTTAGTACCGGGAGTGAGAGAGGTGCTGGGACTGATGGTTGGGGTCAACAACAGCGGACATCGGTAGGACCCATCCCGGGAGAGGGCGGCATTTACAGGGACTGAGATGCCCTTCCCCCCCAGCTGCTGCAGCCAAAAGGATTGCTTCATCTATTGATCAGGTTTCTGTAATCGATTTCTCTTCCAGTGCTGCTGCAGCTCTCCTTACTGCCCCCTCCCTGATCTTTGGCAGCAACACCAGAGTTAACCACACTCCCCCTCTCTCCCCCAGCCCTGTCAGGAGGTGGGGGCCTTGGTGGAAGAAAGCAATAGCCGGCTGGCTCCCTGAGAGGGCCGGGAGGGGGGGTCGGCCCCGCACACACTCGCTCTGTCCTGATTTGATCATCACTACGATGCGGTAAGCACTTTGGATATTGCACCTATTTTTCACTGTGCTGCAGTCAATGAGAAGAGAAAGAGAGGGAGGAAGGGAGAGTGCAGGGGGGGCGGGGAGAGAGAGGGGGAGAGTGAGAGGGAGAGAGAGGGAGGGGAGAGAGGGAGAGAGAGAAGGAGAGGGAGAGAGAGAGAATGGGGAGAGAGAGAGGGCGGGAGGGAGAGAGAGAAATGGGTTTCAGGGAAAACTCATGGGTAAAATGACACTTAGAAGCTGAAAGATATATAGAGAGATATATATAAATAGGAAAAAGGGGAATAAAATCTGGCACAGAGAGAATGAGTTGAGATACACTAATTTAGCAGGTGATGATTTAGTTTGAGGTCTGTGTGCTTGTGCATGAGGCTTGGTCTGTCACTGTACATATGAGAGGTGTGTGGCAGGTCTGCCAGGTCAACAGCCACACAATATGACGATGAATGTTTATGCAATGACCACTGTGTGTGTGAGTATGAGAGAGAGAGAGAGAGAGAGAGAGAGAGAGAGGAGTGAGGGGGGAGAGAGAGAGAGCAAAGAGAGAGTATGCGAGTGGGAGAGGGAGTGTGAGAGAGAGGGAGTGGGAAAGAGAGGGGGAGAGTGGGAGAGAGAGGTGGGGAGAGTGGGAGAGAGAGGGGGGAGAGTGGGAGAGAGAGGGGGGAGAGTGGGAAAGAGAGGGGGAGACTGGGAGAGAGAGGTGGGGAGAGTGGGAGAGAGAGGGGGGAGAGTGGAAGGGGGAGAATGGGAGAGAGCGAGAGAAAGGGAGAATGGGGGAGAGAGAGAGAGACAGAGAGTGTGAGACAGATAGTATGAGTGGGACAGGGAGAGGGTGCGAGACAGAGGGAGAGAGTGCGAGTGGGGGAGGGAGAGGGAGTGGTCCCAGCCTCAGATGCTCTCTGTGTGAGAGCATCTATGCTCCCGACTTCATGGGTTTCTCCTAAGTGCTCCCCTACCCCCCACAGTCCAGAATCCTGTGTGTGTGGATAGGTTAATGAACTGGGGGGGGGGGTAGCAGCTAGGAGTAGGAATATGGTACATAGGGGGGACTTTCTGTGACATGGAAAGGGGCTAAAAGACGTGTTCTGAGAACCTGTATGGGCCAAATGGCTTTCTGCCTCATGGCAAAATAAATTCACTGCATGCAGGTGGTGAGGGAAGTGCATTGACATGTGTTCAGGTCATAGGGACCAAAGTCCGTATGTATTTTACTGGGGAAAACTGCAGAAAGCGCTTTGTGATATTTTAAGTCAAGAACGGAGTTGAGGATGATAATGGCGAACGATCCATTCTCTTCCACAGTGTTACACTGATAGATGCTGGAATTTTATTTACATTTGTAAAGTTTACCAGGTTACAGGATACTAACCTTCACTGGGGGAATGTGCCCTCTGATATGACACTCTCCATGTCCGAGCCCAGTTAGCGAGTGGATCACCTCCTGCCTGTTGTACATGCACTCAGCTACTAAGAGTTCTCCCTGCAGTGGTGACCCAGGCTGGTCTCTATTGGGCAGCTAGCAGAGTCACTGTCTAACAGCGAGAGAGACCTGGTACCCTCCTGACCAGTCTGTGTGTGGAATTTACATATTCTGCCTGTGACCGTGTGGGTTTTCACGACTTCCCCACACCCCAAGGGTATGCTGGTTCATAGGTTAACCAGCCACAGCAATTGCCCCCAATGTATGGATGAATGGGACAAACTGGAGGGAACTGATGGGCAATTGTCAGGGCAATAAAATAGGATCAGTGTAAATTGGCACCTGACGTTTGGTGTGGCCTCTATGGCTAAAGGCTTGTTTCCACACTCTTTGGCTCCGTATTCCCTGAGATACTGAAGATAGTCTGTATTAATTTGGTATTTTGCAACAACTGCCAAGACATACCAATGTTTAATGATAAGTAACAGGAACATGAGTCAGACTCTCAACCTCTCGAGCTCACTGCACCATTCAGTGCTAATAGCTGATCTAGCCTTCGCCTCAGCATCACTCTCCCAGTCTGTCTTCATACTCCTCAGCTCCCTTTCCTGAGTATAGAGTCATAGAACGGTACAGCACTGAAACAGGCCCTGCAGCCCAACCAGCCCATAATGACCTTGGCGCCCACCCATCTAGTCCCAATTTCCTGTGTTTGGCCCAGATCTCTCCAGGACCCAGCCCTCTATGCACCAGTTCAAATGCTTCTTAAATGGCACTATTGTACTTGCCTTAACAATTTCCTCATCCATAAATTCACCAATCTCTGCATGAAGAAATTGACCCTCAAGTCCCTTTTAAATCCTTCCCCTCCTACCCTGAACCTATGCCCCTAGATTTAGACTCCTCTACCCTAGGGAAAAGATCCGACCTGCGCACTTCCCTTGGTAGAGCAATCAAGTCATGAACCTATGAGAGAAGAAATTCATCTTCAACTGTGTGAAATTGGCTACCCCATATTTAGAAAAGACATTCCTCTTTCTAGGTCCCCCACTGGTGGGACATTCTCTTGCCAGACTGCAATCTACCCCACCCAGTATGTTGTACATTTCAATAAGATCACCTCTCCTTCTTCTAAACCCAATATCAATACAAACTTCCTTTAAATGTCAATCCTTTCCTTGCAGGGATCTTCTCTACCTGCCTCTAATGCAAACACATCCATCCTTAAAACGAGAGAGCAAATGTGGGTGTAGAGTTCCAGCAGATGGTTCACTGGCCTTCTGTAAGGTTGGATCAGAACTCCCTTACTTTTGTATTCCACATATCTTGCAATAAGAGCCCTTCATCAGGACTGAAAAGAAAGAGAGCAGGCGACTGGTATAAAAGGTTGGGTGGACAGACATGTAGGTGTGGGAGTGGGAAGTGGAATTAAAATGGCCAACCACTGTTGATCCGACTGTTACAAACAACATAGTAAAGATGCTCAGCTTTTCTTTTACTTTAGAGTCAATGAAACATACTGCAAGACATAGCCCTACAGTACACCCAGTCTATGCTGACCATCATAGTTACACTACTCCTAGACTAGTTCCATTTTATTCTCCGCACATTCCTACCAACACCTATTATCTGCAAAACACAATTAACTGACTAACTCACATGGGTTCAGGATGTGAGAGAAAACGGGATCATCCGGAGGAAGCCCATAAATTACAGCTGAACTCCCCACAGGAGCCCTGGAATCCAGGACTGAATCCAGGTCACTGGAACTGCTCTACTTCGCTTTTACATGCCTGCTCAAGTCTTATTGCCCATTTTACATTACCTGCTTGTTGATTCTTGTAACTATTTCCTCCCTTTGTAATTTTTATGGTCACATTGCCAATCTTTAAAAATTCCCCAATCCTCAGATTTTCCTGAATCTTCACAACATTTGGTGCCTGTTCTTTCAATCTGATCTCATCTTAGTGAGCCAAAGAGATTTAATGTTCTCATAGAAATGTTCTTGCTCAATACAACATGCTAAGACTTTTGAAACATCTCTTTAAATACTTACCCTTTTAAAGTACTTTCCAAGTCCACTTTAGACACCTTTGTCCTCATATCCTTAACCTTTGTGTATAGCCTTTGTATAAATTTCAAATGTTATTTTCAGACCCATGTTTTTCATTCTCAACCTTAATTTGAAACTCTTCCAATCCATTTCTTCCTTGGGCAAATTCTTACTACGAAATCATTAATTAATTCTATTTCATTACACGATAATGGATCTAAAATAGCTCTGTCCCTGCTTGGTTCTTCAGTGCTTACTCAAAGAGACCATCCAAGAACTAATCCTCCAGGCTACCGTTACCAAATCGAATTGTCAAAATCACCTCTGATTATTGCAGTATCTTTCTTGCAAGCCCATCATATTTCTTGATTTGTACTGTATCTGATAGTATAGCTGCTATTTGGAGGCCCATATACCAGTCCAGCCAGTGATTTCTTGCCCTAATTGTTTTGTAGTTCCACTCATACTGTGGGTTGAATTTTCCAAACCGCTGTCATGCCTTCCCACTGCAGACTGTACAGACTTTGTGAACAGAACCATCCTTCCCCAAATAACCCCAAAAATCTAGTTCCCAAGATCAATCGCTGCCATGAACATCAAATCGGGCCAGTTGTTTCTATTTGTGCAGTCAGCTTAGTACTGGCAGCATGAATTTGCATGGTCACCTGCTGTGCTCTGTCTCTTCCACTCTCCCTTCCTGAAGCTCTCCAGTTACCATTATAAGAGAAAAAGAATCCCTGTCATTGTCTAATCACAAACAAGAGAAAATCTTCAGATGCTGGAAATCCAAGCAATACACATGAAGTGCCGGAGGAACTCAGCAGACCAGGCATCTTCTATGGAAAGGAGTACACAGTTGACATTTCGGGCCGAGACCTTTCATCAGGACTGGACAGAACTGTCTGGTAGACTAACCTCTACTTTGTTGAGGACAGGTGACAATTGTCAGATACCTTCCCTTATTTACCCCTTGTACAAGACCCCACTAAGGAGCACCAGGCCATTGTCTTCCACACATCTCCTATCTATTGCCGTCAACCTCATAGTTCCCTCACCCTGCACCTCCCGTTTCTACTTCCTACCCAAGATCCATAAACCTGCCTGTCCAGGCAGACCCATTGATTTTGCCCCACCAAACTTATATCTGCATACCTCGACTCAGCTTTATTCCCCCCACCCCTCGGTTCAGTCCCTTCCTACCTACATCTGTGACACTTCAAACACTCTTGATCTTTTCAATGATTTCAAGTTCCTTGGCCCTGATCATCTAATTTTCACTACGGATGCCTAGTCCCTATACACCTCCATTCCCCAGGAAGGCCTCAAAGCCCGCTGTTTCTTTCTGGACACTAGACCCAACCAGTTCCTCTCCACCACCATTCTCCACAGCCCTGAGAACTCACAAGGTTCACAGCTATGCCTGCCTTTTTATTGGCTACGTGGAACAGTTTATGTTCCAAGCTACACTGGTGTCACTCCCTAACTTATCCAACATTATGTCGACGACTCCATTGGTGCTGCTTCCTGCACCCATATGGAGCCTGTCGATTTCATCAACTTTGCCTCCAACTCCCCACCCTGCTCTCAAATTTCTGACACATCCCTCCTCTTGCTCGATCTCTCTTTCTCTATCCGGGGAAGGCTTATCTACTGATATCTTTTACAAACCCACTGATTCTCACAGCTACCTGAACTATATCTCTTCCCACCCTGTTACTTGTAAAAATGGCATCCCCCTTCTCTCAGTTCCTCCGTCTCTGCCACATCTGCTCTCAGGATGAGGCTTGTTATTCCAAAACTAAGGAGATGACTCCTTCTTCAAAGAAAGGGGCTTCCCTCAACCACATCTCTTCCATTTCGCACACATCTGCCCTCACCTGTCCACCTGCCACCCCACCAGTCATAGGGTTCCTCTTTTCCTCACCTACCACCCCACAAGCCTCCGTGTCCAACAAATAATTCTCCATAATTCTGCCATCTCCAACAGGATCCCATCACCAAGCACATTTTTCTCTCTCCCCCCCCCCCCAAGTTTCTGCTTTCCTCAGGGATTGCTCCCTATGCCACTCCCTTGTCCATTCTTCCCTCCCCACTTATCTCCCTCCTGGCACTTATCCTTGCAAGCGGAACAAGTGCCACAACTGCCCCTACACCTCCTCCCTCACTCCCATTCAGGGCCAAATGGTCCTTCCAGGTGAGGCGGCATTTCATCTGTGAGTCTTCTGAGGTCATCCACTATTTCTGGTGCCAGTGTGGCCTCCTGTATATCGCTGACGTAGATTGGGAGACTGCTTCACCAAGTACCTATGCTCCATCTGCCAGAAAAAGCAAGATCACCCAGTGGCCACCCATTTTAATTCAACTTCCCATTCCAATATGTCCATCCATGACCTCCTCTACTTTTGCGAGGAGGCCACACTCAAGTTGGAGGAGCAACACCTTATATTCTGTCTGGGTAGCCTCCAACCTGATGGGATGAACATTAATTTGTAGAACTTCTGGTAATGTCACCCCTTTACCATTCCCCATTCCCACTTTATCTCTTTACCTGCCCATCACCTCCCTCTGGTGCTCCTCCCCCTTCCCTTTCTTCCATGGTCTTCTGTCCTCTCCTTTCAGATTTCCCCTTCCCAGTCCTTTATCTCTTTCACCAATCAACTTCCCAGCTCTTTACTTCACCCCTCCCCATCTCCCAGTTTCACCTATCTACTTTGTATTTCTTCTTCCCCCCTCACCTTGCTACTCTGACTTTTCAACTTTTTTTCTCCAGTCCTGACGAAGGGTTTTGGCCCGAAACGTCAATTGTACTCTTTCCCAATGATGCTGCCTGGCCTGCTGAGTTCCTCCCAGCATCTTGTGTGTGTGTTTCCTGTCATTGTCTTATCTTTACCACTTCCCTTTCCAAATACCACTTCTCTCCTTTCAACTTGACTTAATCTCTTATCTAATTCACTTCTGGGGTCCCTATCTATTGCCCAACAGGTTTCAACCTGCCCTCCAGTTTGCAAGAGGACCCTCCTCCACTGAAACAGTAGCGGAATTTTTCTTCCCTCTGATTATTCTTAGCTGGAGTCGAGGGAAGCTCTCAACCAGCATTTGATGAACAGACGCAGTAGGTGCTGGGGACACTGATTCTTAAACCATCTGTATGACAATTCCTATTTTTGTGCTGACAAACAATCTCATTAGTACAGAATTAATATAGGTCCCTCCCACACATAGGGAAATTTCTCTGCAAGTGAACCACTTGCACTGCCCATGATATCCACGTCTTTCTCTACACAGCTGCATGCTTCATCTCGACCCCCATGAAGGGTAAAGACACTGACGGAGGCTTGGGAAAAAGGCCAGAGCACAGAAGGTCAGGACCTCACCATTTTTTAACAGAAAAGAAGAATAATTTTGATTTTAATTTGTTAGTGAGGGAAACCGTGAATATGCAACCAGCGGTGGGCAAAGAAATGAGGACAGAAACACACAGGGGATGGGGAATGGTGAAGGAGATGGGAGGAGGGGAATGATTACCGGTGCTCGTTCCGCCAGAAGAAACAGGATCTCCCACTGACCACCCATTTTAATTCTACTTCCCATTCCCACCCACTCCAGGGATATGTCAATCCATGGCTTCCCCTACTGTCACAATGAGGTCACATTCGGGTTTAAGGAACAACACCTTATATTCTGTCCAGGTAGCCTCAAACCTGATAGCTTGAACATCAATTTCTCATACTGCTGTTATCATTCCCCAGCCCCTTTTCTCTCTCTCTCACCTTATCTCCTTGCCCACCCATCACCTCCCTCTGGTGCTCCTCCCCTGTCTTCTTTCTTCCATGGCTTTCTTGTCCTTTTCTATCAGACTCTCCCTTCTCCAGCTCTGTATCTCTTTCACCAATCAATTTCCCAGCTCTTTAGTTCAACACTCGCCCCTCCTGGTTTTGCCTATTACCTTGTGTTTCTCTCTCTCCTCCCCCCACCTTTTAAATCTATTCCTCATCTCTTTTTCTCCAGTCCTGATAAAGGGTCTTGGCCCAAAACATCGGCTGTTCTCTTTTCCATAGATGCCTGGCCTCCTCCAACATCTTAAGTGTGTTGTTGTAAATGTAATGACGTTGTTTTGAAGTGCCTAAGCGTTCTGAAAGCAAAAACCAGGTTACTCTGAGAAAAGCAAGTTCTTGAAAAATGGAGGCGCACTGATCAACATGCACATGAAGACAAATGTGTGGCAGCCAGCAAGGGTCGCTGGCTGGAAGTGAGCAAAAGGCAGGCAGAGAGACACTTCGTGTGTATTGTACGAGGAGGAAGTAAACACAGAGTAGGGGAAACAAAGGGAGACACTCCCATAAAAATTCAGAACCAGGAAGACAGGTGATAGTATGAGTGTGAAAAAGGGAGAAGGGATTCCACCTGTATTCAGCAGAACCTGTTCAAGCCATTGCAGCAGGTTTAAAGATGTCAGCTGAAAACCACAGCTCTGTTAGGAACGCCCAGGTATACAAAAGGTGAACAGCAATAGGTGGTTTTTGCCCTCTTTGCCTGAGGAGCACTGTCTATGGCCTGAATCTCCCCTCCCCTGCACTGTCTATGGGCCATCTCTCCCCCCCCCCACACTGTCTATGGACCATCTCTCCTCTCACTGCACTGTCTATGGGCCGTCTCTCCCCTCCCTTGCACTGTCTATGGGCTGTCTCTACCCTCCCCTGCACTGTCTATGGGCCGTCTCTCCCCTCCCTTGCACTGTCTATGGGCTGTCTCTACCCTCCCCTGCACTGTCTATGGGCCATCTCTCCCCCCCCTGCACTGTCTATGGGCCGTCTCTCCCCTCCCTTGCACTGTCTATGGGCTGTCTCTACCCTCCCCTGCACTGTCTATGGGCCATCTCTCCCCCCCTGCACTGTCTATGGGCCGTCTCTCCCCTCCCCTGCACTGTCTATGAGCTGTCTCTCCCCTCCCCTGCACTGTCTATGGGCCATCTCTCCCCCCCCCGCACTGTCTATGGGTCATCTCTCCCCCCCTGCACTGTCTATGGACTGTCTCTCCCCTCCCCTGCACTGTCTATGGGCCGTCTCTCCCCTCCCCTGCACTGTCTATGGGCCATCTCTCCCCCCCCCACACTGTCTATGGACCATCTCTCCTCTCACTGCACTGTCTATGGGCCGTCTCTCCCCTCCCTTGCACTGTCTATGGGCTGTCTCTACCCTCCCCTGCACTGTCTATGGGCCATCTCTCCCCCCCTGCACTGTCTATGGACTGTCTCTCCCCCCCCCACACTGTCTATGGGCCATCTCTCCCCTCCTCTGCACTGTCTATGGGTCATCTCTCCCCTCCCCTGCACTGACTACGGGCCGTCTCTCCCCTCCTCTGCACTGTCTATAGGTCATCTGTCCATCTCCTGCACTGTCTGTGGGTCATCTCTCCCCTCCCCTGCACTGTCTCTGGGTCATCTCTCCCCTCCCCTGCACTGACTACGGGCCGTCTCTCCCCTCCTCTGCACTGTCTATAGGTCATCTGTCCATCTCCTGCACTGTCTATGGGTCGTTTGACCCCTCCCCTGCACTGTCTGTGGGTCATCTCTCCCCTCCCCTGCACTGTCTATGGGCCGTCTCTCCCCTCCCCTGCACTGACTATGGGTCATCTCTCCCCTTCCCTGCACTGACTACGGGCCGTCTCTCCCCTCCCCTGCACTGTCTATGGGCTGTCTCTCCCCTCCCCTGCACTGTCTACAGGCCGTCTCTCCCCTCCCCTGCACTGACTACAAGCCGTCTCTCCCCTCCCCTGCACTGTCTATGGGTCGTCTCTCCCCTCCCCTGCACTGTCTATGGGTCATCTCTTCCCTCCCCTGCACTGACTACTGGCCGTCTCTCCCCTCCTCTGCACTGTCTATGGGCCATCTCTCCCCCCCCCACACTGTCTATGGGCCATCTCTCCCCTCCTCTGCACTGTCTATGGGTCATCTCTCCTCTCCCCTACACTGTCTATGGGTCGTCTGTCCATCTCCTGCACTGTCTGTGGGTCATCTCTCCCCTCCCCTGCACTGTCTCTGGGTCATCACGCTCCTCCCCTGCACTGTCTCTGGGTCATCTCTCCCCTCCCCTGCACTGACTACGGGCCGTCTCTCCCCTCCCCTGCACTGTCTATGGGCCGTCTCTCCCCACCCCTGCACTGCCTATGAGCTGTCTCTCCCCTCCCCTGCACTGTCTATGGGCCATTCTCCCCCCCACCTGCACTGTCTATGGGTCATCTCTCCCCCCCTGCACTGTCTATGGACTGTCTCTCCCCTCCCCTGCACTGACTACGGGCCGTCTCTCCCCACCCCTGCACTGTCTACGGGCCGTCTCTCCCCTCCCCTGCACTGACTACGGGCCGTCTCTCCCCTCCCCTGCACTGTCTATGGGTCGTTTGTCCCCTGCCCTGCACAGTCTATGGCTCGTTTGTCCCCTCTCCTGCACTCTCTATGGGTCGTTTGACCCCTCCCCTGCACTGTCTGTGGGTCATCTCTCCCCTCCCCTGCACTGTCTATGAGCTGTCTCTCCCCTCCCCCACACTGTCTATGGGCTGTCTCTCCCCTCCTCTGCACTGTCTATGGGTCATCTCTCCTCTCCCCTGCACTGTCTATGGGTCGTCTGTCCATCTCCTGCACTGTCTGTGGGTCATCTCTCCCCTCCCCTGCACTGTCTCTGGGTCATCTCTCCCCTCCCCTGCACTGACTACGGGCCGTCTCTCCCCTCCCCTGCACTGTCTATGGGCCGTCTCTCCCCTCCCCTGCACTGTCTATGGGCCGTCTCTCCCCCCCCCTTGCACTGTCTATGGGCCATTCTCCCCCCCACCTGCACTGTCTATGGGTCATCTCTCCCCTCCCCTGCACTGTCTATGGACTGTCTCTCCCCTCCCCTGCACTGACTACGGGCCGTCTCTCCCCTCCCCTGCACTGTCTATGGGTCGTTTGTCCCCTCCCCTGCACAGTCTATGGCTCGTTTGTCCCCTCTCCTGCACTCTCTATGGGTCGTTTGACCCCTCCCCTGTACTGTCTGTGGGTCATCTCTCCCCTCCCCTGCACTGTCTGTGGGTCATCTCTCCCCTCCCCTGCACTGACTACAGGCCGTCTCTCCCCTCCCCTGCACTGTCTATGGGCCGTCACTACCCTCCTCTGCACTGTCTATGGGCCGTCTCTCCCCTCCCCTGCGCTGTCTATGGGTCGTTTGACCCCTCCCCTGCACTGTCTATGGGTCATCTCTTCCCTCCCCTGCACTGTCTATGAGCTGTCTCTCCCCTCCCCTGCACGGTCTATGAGCTGTCTCTCCCCTCCCCTGCACTGTCTATGGGCTGTCTCTCCCCTCCCCTGCACTGTCTATGGGCCATCTCTCCCCTCCCCTGCACTGTCTATGGGCCGTCTCTCCCCTCCCCTACACTTTATGGGCCATCTTTCCCCTCCCCTGCACTGTCTATGAGCTGTCTCTCCCCTCCCCATCACTCTATGAGCTGTCTCTCCCCTCCCCTGCACTGTCTATGGGCCGTCTCTCCCCTCCCCTGCACTGTCTGTGGGTCATCTCTCCCCTCCCCTGCACTGACTACGGGCCATCTCTCCCCTCCCCTGCACTGTCTATGGGCTGTCTCTCCCCTCCCCTGCACTGTCTATGGGCCATCTCTCCCCTCCCCTGCACTGTCTATGGGCCGTCTCTCCCCTCCCCTACACTTTATGGGCCATCTTTCCCCTCCCCTGCACTGTCTATGAGCTGTCTTTCCCCTCCCCATCACTCTATGGGCCGACTCTCCCCTCCCCTGCATTGTCTATGAGCTGTCTCTTCCCTCCCCTGCACTGTCTATGAGCTGTCTCTCCCCTCCCCTGCACTGTCTATGGACTGTCTCTCCCCTCCCCTGCACTGTCTATGAGCCGTCTCTCCCCTCCCCTGCACTGTCTATGGGCCGTCTCTCCCCTCCCCTGCACTGTCTATGGGTCGTCTCTCCCCCCCTGCACTGTCTGTGGGTCCCCTGCACTGACTACGGGCCGTCTCTCCCCTCCCCTGCACTGTCTATGGGCCGTCTCTCCCCTCCCCTGCACTGTCTATGGGTCGTCTCTCCCCTCCCCTGCACTGTCTATGGGCCGTCTCTCCCCTCCCCTGCACTGTCTATGGGTCGTCTCTCCCCTCCCCTGCACTGACTATGGGCCGTCTCTCCCCTCCCCTGCACTGTCTATGGGTCGTCTCTCCCCTCCCCTGCACTGACTATGGGCCGTCTCTCCCCTCCCCTGCACTGTCTATGGACTGTCTCTCCCCTCCCCTGCACTGTCTATGGGTCGTCTCTCCCCTCCCCTGCACTGACTATGGGTCGTCTCTCCCCTCCCCTGCACTGACTATGGGCCGTCTCTCCCCTCCCCTGCACTGTCTATGGGTCATCTCTCCCCTCCCCTGCACTATCTGTGGGTCTTCTCTCCCCTCCCCTGCACTGACTACAGGCCATCTCTCCCCTCCCCTGCACTGTCTATGAGCCGAGTCTCCTCTCTGCTCCTTAGAAAGCCCAACTGCAAGAGTGGAAATTAGAAATAATATTTACAACCGAAGCAGTTGTTCCCTTCTGTCCTCAGTAACTTAGGAGAGGTCATCCATAGTACAATGAACTGCAACAAATTGGCGAGATGCACTCTGGGCTTGACCTTCCTGAGAGAGAGAGAGAGAGACTGAGATGGAGATAGTGAGAGAGAGTGAGATAGAGAGTGAGGTAAAGAGAGATAGAGAGAAGAGAGACAGAGATGAAGAGAGAAAAGCAAAGGAAAGAAAGACAAATGTGGAGTACTGTGTTTCTCAGACGATGATGAGGGAATTTGAATTCCCTGTCTGGTCTGATTAAAAGAGCGTGAATACTCCCCATAGAGGGATTACTAAATATGTTCTTTGCTGCGTAATCAAATATCACAAAAATAATTAATCCAGTCAAATTAAGGCCTCCCAAGGTGTTTGCAGGCACATGGAGACCGAGTGCACAGTAAGATAATGAAACACATCAGTCGTGCTCGACAGCTGCTGTGCCTCAGACAAGACGGGTTTAGAAATATTAACCGGAGCTGCACATCTTTGGCCACCCTTCCAGCCATACAAGGTGCCCAGTGTTAACTCTCATGTTTAGTGCATAGGTCAGACAGAGCACCTCCATCCCCTGGTACCACCTGTGCCTTGGCAATCTCACATACACTACAGTGTGATATATCTACTGTCACATACTCCTCTTCTCATGACACCTTCCTGTACATTTTGAACCTCTCCCTTTGCACAGACCAGTGGCATAAGCATTCCTCCCTCATGTAATTTGAGTTTGCTCACATTGTTTTCAGTGTTGTATCTTGCATTATACACTGGAGAGATATATCTCCGGTTGGCCGTGGGCTTTGTAGAATGTCTCCATCCAGAACTCAGGCTCCTCGGTGTTTGTAACATGCCGTTTCACTGCTGCCCTGACTTCTCTTTCCTGCCTTCTCTTGCTGTGCAAATGAAGCTCAACACTACAGCCCTCCAAGACAGACAGTACTCTTATTCTAGGTGACCAGCATTTCTTCCATATTCCCTCAATTATTTCAGATAATATAGTCACAGGTGGACAGAGCAGTGAAACAAGCTCTTCAGCTAACTGAGTTTATGTGACTAAGCAGCTGCCCATTTTGATACTAATCTTGTTCTAATACATCACATCCCCCCACATTTTCATTGCCCAACCCCTGCACCCTCAGATTCTACACTCATCAGCATACTGGGGAAAATATAAAGTGGCCAGTTAACCCTATGTTGTCTAAGAAACCTATGTAGTCGAGTGTAAACTCTGCACCCCCAGCACCAATGGTCAGGTTTGATGCTGGTTCACTGGAGCTCTGAGACGGTGTGGTGGGGGACTGCTCCACCAGCTGTGCTTCTGTGTTGCCCCTTCATTCTGCATTCTCCTGTCTTATGGTCTGTCATTGTTTAGCACTGTTACTCTTTCCATCCATTACTTCCATTTGTCTTCTAATCCCACTTCTCTCCACCCTTGCTCTAAACCGTTATTTTTCTTTGTCATTTTCCAGTTTGGATGAAAGGTTTTTGACCTAAAATATTTACTCTATTACTTTCTCCAAGGTATGAACAGACTTCCTGGACATTTTGTACATTTTCTGTTTTCATTTCAGATTATTATTAATGTTTTAGTCAGACAGAGTTAATAACTATCAGGCCTCTTTTCTCCAGAAAGAGCTGGTGGTAACAGATGTCTCCAAAATTATAATACAGGGAAGAATAATGGGAAAATAGAAAACATAGACACTTAAGGAGGCTAAATGGCCCATCCTGACTGCTCCTCAGGAAGAACAATCTAGTCTGATGCTAAAATCTGGCTCCTAGTCCACAGCTCTACATGACCCGGCTCTTCAAATAAACTGAAGACTCCTTAAATATGAAGAGGGTTAGGGAAATGAAACTGGAGAAATTACTGTGACAGAAAGCCAATAAATCCCAAGCGGCTGATGGATTTCCTCCCTGGGCTTTGAAAGAGAAAGCTTCAGAGACACTACTTACCATCTTCCAAAGTTCTATAAATCCCTGTATAGTGTCCATCCACTAAAAGGTAGCAAATGTAACTCCACTATTTAAGGAAGGAGAGGGAAAACAGGGTACTAAGACTGATTAGCCTAACATCTGTAAAATGGAAAATTCTAAATCCTAATCAAGGGATCGTAATAGGGTACTTGGAAAATGATTGGATAGAGTTTATGTGAATTATGAAAGGGAGATTATGTTTAACAAATCAGTCTGAGGTTTTTTAGTTGTAACTAACAAAATAGATATGGTTCAATGATTCCATTTAATATCAGATAAAGCATGCAATATACAATCTGGGTGAACAAGTTGATGTGGAATATTTGGAGTTCAAAAGTCATTCCATAAGGTGCCACACAAGAGGTTATTAAAAAGAGTTAGAGCTCACTTGGGGTAAGATACGACAAGGATGTACAGAAGCCTGAAGACCCACACTCACCAATTCAGAAACAGCTTCTTCCCCTCCACCATTATATTTCTGAAAGGTCCATGAATCCATGAATATTGCCTCATTATTCCTCTTTCTTGAACTATTTATTTAGATTTGTAATTTATGGTAAATTTAATATGAAGATGACTAGAGTGAGGTAGGTCCAATTACGGATAGAACAGGAAACATATGCATTGGCAATGGAGAGGGTTAGAAGGCCCTTAATGAAAAAGACCTTAACACATTGGAGCAGGATTAGACCATTTGGCCCATCAAATCTGCTCCACCATTCAATAATGGCTTTTTTCCCTTCTCAGCCCCACTCCCTGGCCTTCTCCTTGATGCCATGTCCAATCAAGAATCTATCAAGCTCTGCCTTAAATACACCCAACAATCTGGCCTTCACAGCTGCCTGTGGTAACAAATTCACCACTGTTTGCTAAAGAAATTGCTCAGCACCTCTGTTTTAAATGGAAACCCTGAGGCTGTGCCCTCTTGTCCTAGACTCTCCCACCATGGGAAATATGCTTTCCACATCTACACTGTCAAGGCCTTTCAACATTCAAAAGGTTTCAATGAAATCCCCCCTCATCCTTCTGAATTCCAGCAAGTACAGACCCAGAGCTATCAAATGTTCCTTGTATGATAACCCTTTCATTTCCAGATTCATCCTTGTGAACCACATCTGGACCCTCTCCGATGTCAGCATATCGTTTCTAAGATGAGGGGCCCAAAACTGTTCACAATACTCAAGGTGAGGCCTCACTATTGCCTTATTAAGCCTCAGCATCACATCTTTCTCTTGTATTCTAGACCTCTATTAATGAATGCAAACATGGCATCTGCCTTCCTCACCACTGACTCAAACTGCAAGTTCACATTTAGGGTGTTCTGCACAAGGACTCCCAAGTCCCTTTGCATCTCAGATTTTTGGATTTTCTCCCCATTTAGAAAATAGTCTGCACATTTATTTCTACTACCAAAGTGCATGACCATGCACTTTGCTTCAGTGAGAGGGGTCATGATGTTTGTGCGGAAGAAGTAAAACAAGCTGATACACTAGAACATATCAACATAAAGAAAGAAAATGTGCTGAAACTTTTGAAAACCATTAGGATAGATAAGTCCCTGGGGCCAGATATGATATATCCTTTTTTACTACAGGAAGTGAGAGAAGAGAACGTTGCACCTTTGGGAATGATCTTTGCACCCTCACTGGCCACAAGAGTAGTGCCAGCTGATTAATGATGGCAAACATTATTCCTTTGCTCAAGAAAGAGAGGAAGGATAGCCCTGGGAATTATAGACCAGTGAGACTGACTTGAGTGGTGAGCATATTATTGGGGAACATTCTAAGGGACAGGAGTATTTGGGAAAATGTCATCTGATTAGTGAGAGTCTACATGACTTTGTGAGGGGGAGGTTATGTCTAATGAGCCTGAATGAATTCTTTGTAGATATTGATAAATGTGGAGCAGTGGATGTGGTGTATATGGATTTTATTAAGGCAGTTCACAAGATTCCCCATGGCAGGCATATTGAGAGGCATGGGGATCCAGGGAATCTTGGCTATGAGGATAGAGGATTGGCTTGGACATAGGAGGCAAGAGGGAGCATATTCTGCCTGAAGGTAGATAACCAGTTGTGATCCACAGGGATCCTGTCTGGGACTCCTGCTTTTTGTAATTTTTATAAATGACTTGGATGAGGAAGTGGAGAGGTTGGGTTAATAAGATAAAATAAAGGTTGGTAAAGATGTGGATAGTGGAATTTTAGTATTGCAATGGGACATTGACAGGATGCAAAGCTGGGTTGATAGAAGTAGCAAATAGAGTTGAACCCAAAAAAATGTTAAGTGATATACTCTGGAAAGTCAAATTTGAAGGCAGTCTACAGGATTAATGGCAGGATTCTTAGCAGTGTGGAGGAACAGAGAGATCTTGGGGATCACATCCAAAGATCGCTCAAAGTTCTATAGTGTGATGACCAGCATTAGTCAGGGGAACAAGTTCAAGAGCTGTGAGGTAATGTTACAGCTCTAGTTACCTGGTCCATTTCTGACACCTCCCTCCCCTTTCTTGATCTTTCTGTCTCCATCTCTGGAGACGGCTTATCTACTAATATCTACTATAAGCCTACAGACTCTCACAGCTACCTGGACTATTCCTCTTCCCACCCTGTGTCTTACAAAAATGCTATCCCCTTCTCACAATTCCTCCATCTCCACTGCATCTGCTCTCAGGATGAGGCTTTTCATTCCAGGATGAAGGAGATGCCTTCCTTTTTTAAACAAAGGTGCTTCCCTTCTTCCACCATCAACTCTGCTCTCAAATACATCTCTCCCATTTCCCGCACATCTGCCCTCACCCCATCCGCCCACCACCCCACTTGGGATAGGGTTCCCCTTGTCCTCACCTATCACCCCACCAGCCTCCGGGTCCAACATATAATTCTCCGTAACTTCCGCCACCACCAACGGGATCCCACTACCAAGCACATCTTTCCCTCCCCTCCTCTTTCTGCTTTCCACAGGGATCGCTCCCTGTGCGACTCCCTTGTCCACTCGTCCCCCCCATCCCTTCCCACCAATCTCCCTCCTGGCACTTATCCTTGTAAGCGGAACAAATGCTACACCTGCCCTTACACTTCCTCCCTCACCACCAATCAGCCCCAGGTGAGGCGACACTTCACCTGTGAGTCAGCTGGTGTGGTATATTGCGTCCGGTGCTCCCGGTGTGGCCTTTTATATATTGGTGAGACCCGACGCAGACTGGGAGACTACTTCGCTGAACACCTACGCTCGGTCCACCAGAGAAAGCAGGATCTCCAGTGGCCACACATTTTAATTCCACGTCCCATTCCCATTCTGATATGTCTATCCATGGCCTCCTCTACTGTCAAAATGAGTCCAAACTCAGGTTGGAGGAACAATACCTTATATACCGGCTGAGTAGCCTCCAACCGGATGGCATGAACATTGACTTCTCTAACTTCCATTAATGCCCCTCCTCCCCTTCCTACCCCATCCCTAACATATTTAGTTGTTTGTTTTTTTTCTCTCTCTCTCTGTCCATCACTCTGCCTGTTCTCCATCTCCCTCTGGTACTTCCCCCCCTCCCCCTTTCTTTCTCCTGAGGCCTCCCGTCCCATGATCCTTTCCCTTCTCCAGCTCTGTATCACTTTCGCCAATCACCTTTCCAGATCTTAGCTTCATCCCACCCCCTCCGGTCTTCTCCTATCATTTCACATTTCCCCCTCCCCCCACTACTTTCAAATCTCTTACTATCTTTCCCTTCAGTTAGTCCTGACGAAGGGTCTCGGCCCGAAACGTCGACAGTGCTTCTCCTTATAGATGCTGCCTGGCCTGCTGTGTTCCATCAGCATTTTGTGTGTGTTGTTTGAATTTCCAGCATCTGCAGATTTCCTCGTGTTAGCTCTAGAAAACCATGGTTAGATCACACTCAGAATATTGTGTTCAGATCTGGTCACCTCATTATAGGAAGGATGTGGAAGCTTTAGAGAGGGTGCAGAGGAGAATCACTAGGGTGTTCCCTGGACTAGAGAGAACATCTCATGAGGATAGGTTGAGTGAGCTAGGGATTTTCTCTTTACAGCAAAGGATGTAAGGTGACTTGATAGATGTACAAGATAATGAGTGGATGACCAGAGATTTTTTTCCCATGGTAGTATGAGGAGACATAATTTTAAGGTGATTGGAGGGAAATTTTTTAAACAGAGTGGTAAGTGCATGGAACACCCTGCCAGGGGTGGTGATAGTGGCAGATACATTAGGGGCATTTAGCAAAACTCTCAGAAGGGGACATGGATGATAGAAAAATGAAGAGCTATGTAAAAGGGAAGGGTTGGATTGATATTAGATTAGGCTAAAAGATCGGCACATCATAGATTGTGCTGTAATGTTCTACGTCTGAAATGAGCTGCTGCTGCAAAGCTACGATTTTCACATCATATAATTCAGTGATAATAATTCTAATTCTAATGAATTGAGGATCAAAGGGTCGCAATGAGCAAGTTATTTTTTAAGTCCTAAGGTCCTAGAAACCCTTCAGACCAACTTGTTGGTGACAACCAAGTGCCTTTCTGAGATTTCTGTGCCTGTATTTACCCATAACCCCAACATCTATCCCATTCATATTGGTCCAAATGACTAAAACATTTCAATTTTACTCACTATTCCATACACCCACCACCCTCTTTGTGAAAAACTTTCCCCTTTAAATCCCCTATCACCCTAAACCTGTGTCCTCTAGACTTAGACTCCCCTGCTCTGCAAAAAAGACTGTGACCATTCACTTCATCCATGTCCCATATGAGTTAAAAATCTCTAAAAGGTCAACCCTCAGCCTCCCATGTTTCAAGGAAAACAGTCCCAGCCTGTCCTCTAGAGACACGAGAGACTACAGACACCAGCATCTAGAGCAACAAACAAGAAGCTGAAGAAACTCATTGGGTCAGGCGCCATCGGTGGAGGGAAATGGACAGTTTTGTTTCGGGTCGGGACCCTTCGTCTGGACTGAAAGATAGAGAGGAGATAGACAGTACAGAGGGGAGGAAAAGGGTTGAAGCAAGAACTGGCAAGTGGTAGGTGGATCCGGCGAGGAAGGGTAGCAGGTAGGTGGAAGGTGTAACTCTCTAGATGGAAGCTGTAACTGGTCAGTGTCAGAGGGATCATTGCTGGTTCCCCAACTGTTCACAGTGAGTGCTGATGACTTGGATAAAGAGTCTAAGTGTACCATATCCAAGTTTGGACAATGGTACAAGATGGCATGGCAGAATGAGTTGTGAAAAGCATACAGAGGGGCTTCAAGGTGATGCAGACAGGGACGACAACAAGGTGATGTGAACAGGTGGGGACAAGGTGATGCCGACAGGTGGGGACAAGGTGATATGGACAGGTGGGGACAAGGTGATGCCAACAGGTGGGGACAAGGTGATATGGACAGGTGAGGACAAGGCGATGTAGAAAGGTGGGGACAAGCCAATGTGGACAGGTGGGGACGAGGTGATATGAACAGGTGGGGACATGGCAGATTTAGTAAAGTGAGGGTAAATATAGTCATCCACTGGTATAAAAATGCAAAAGCAGATATTTCATAATCATTAGAGGTTGAAAAACTGGTGTACAGATGCAGCAACAATTAGGAAGGCAAACAGTAGGAAGGTGTGTATTGTAAGAGGATTTTAGTGCACGAAGAAACTGATCTCACTGTAGTCTAGAGAGCTCTGGCACAACCACAACAGGAACATCTAGCTTCCCACACAAAAAA
The DNA here is from genome assembly GCF_030144855.1 of Hypanus sabinus. Taxonomy (NCBI): domain Eukaryota; kingdom Metazoa; phylum Chordata; class Chondrichthyes; order Myliobatiformes; family Dasyatidae; genus Hypanus; species Hypanus sabinus. The sequence goes on along the minus strand of NC_082706.1, from coordinate 38,150,583 downwards.
CATATACTTGCAATAGATGGAGTGCAGTGAGGATTTGCCAGATGGTTCCCGGGACAGGAAGAGATATACGTACATTGCAATTGTCTAAGTCATTGTTGAACCTCACTTGGACTACTACGTACAGTTTTGGTCACCTTGTTATATGAAAGATGCAGTTAAACTAGGAAAAGTGCGGAGAAGATTTGAAAGGATATTGCAGGATTAGGAGAGCTGAGTTACAGAGACAGCTTTACAGGCTAGGTCTTCATTCCTTGGAGCGCAGAAGAATGAGAAGGGAACTTCAGGGGGTTTATACAATCGTAAGGGGCCAGATAAGGTGGATGATAGCAGAGTCCTTTCCCCAGTATAGAGAAGTCCAAAACTAGGGGACATGGCAGATTAGTAAAGTGAGGGTAAATATAGTCCTCTATTTTAGTATAAAAATGCAGAAGTAGATTGAAGGTGATGGGAAAGGATCTAAAGGGGATTTGAAGGGCAACTTTCTCTTGCAGAGATGGTGAGTATATGGAACAAGCTGCCAGAGGAAGTGGTTGAAGCAGGTAGAAATATTGTCATTTAGGAAGGACTTGGATAAGGACATGCAGGGATGGTGCTTGGAGAGGCATGGGCTGAATACAGGAATTTGAGACTAGATGGATGAGCACCATGGTTGTCACAGACTAGCTTGTTGTTTGACTTTATAGGACAGTCTGAGCGTACTTTCGCTGTAGTTTGGAAGAGTAAAAGATGCTCTCATTGAAACACACAAAATTTCTATGGCAGCCAGTGGGATGATGTTTCCACTGGCTGGGAGATCCAGAACCAAGCACCCATCTCAGTCAAGGAGGAGAGATGATGAATCCTTAGCATCTCAGGCTCTGTCGCTGAGTGTAATCCAGATAAAGATCAACAGGTTTCTGGGTTTTAAGAAAACCAGTGTGTAAGGGAATAGTAGGGAAAAGTAGAATAAAAGATCAACCATGCTAGCAGAGGAAACACGGGGAGGAAAGCAGCCTACACTTGTTTCTATTTCATGTTCGCGTCTCCCCATTAATTACTTTATGCCCCCTAGCATTTGATCACTCTGCTGAAGGAAATAGATCCTACTTCTCAGAACTTTACTCACCCCAGTTACATCTTCCTTCATCCTCCACTCTCCTATAACAAAATGACCCAAGCATTGCAACAACTTGCTAGATGAGCTCAGCAAGCTGAGCAGAACCGATCTGAACTGTCCGAGTTCCTCCGTGGATGCTGCCCGGCTGGAGAAACTCAGCATGCCAGGCAGCATCCATGGAGGAAATTGGACAGCTGATGTTTCAGGTTGACTTCCTGGCAACTGACTTAACATCCTTCCTTCAGAACTAGGAAAAGTTACAAATTGAGCATATTTTAAGTTATGCAGTAAAGGAAGGAATGGAGAGAACAGAAGTAATATGTGTGACAGGCTGGAGATGTTGGCTGGGATCGCTCGTTAATCACAGGAGTACTCAGTTGGGATAGAATGTAAATAGAAAGGGACAAAAGAGGAGAGGGGGTAAAAAGAGAAAGAAGTGCAGGAATATTCAGGATACTGTGATGAGAGCGTGCAGGAAATACCTGGCAAGTCAGCCAGATTCTATTTAGAGAGGAAAACTGAGATGACTATCTTTCATTGGAACTGGGATGGCAGAACTCACCAACTTCAGATCACCAGTGTTGAGTCCCAAGGGCTCTAATGTGTCTTGTCAGAAGATCAGCTGAGCAGATTTACTGAGACAACCTTAAGAATCTGGAATAGAGCAAGATCAGAGTGGGAATGGGATGGGGAGATTAAATGACAGACAAGTGGAAGGTCAGGGTCACCCTTGCAGATCGAATGGAGGCGTTACACAAAATAGTCACTCAAAATGAACTTGTTTTCTCCAATATACAGGCACTGTTGATGCCTTTTAATCACTGTTGACCTCTCCTGCCACCACTAAGGTCTGTGGACAGAGCCAGAAAAATAAGCAGCTATTATTAAATCAAACGGGAATTGTAGGAGATACAGAACCTCTGTAGAATACAATACTTACCAGCACGCACAGTGACCTAAGCAATGGCTTGGTTGCAGTCAAGGGGGTATCTAGATAGGTACTTGAGAGAGAGAGGGGCAAATGGTATCCTGAGTACGCAAAAACATTCAGATGGACCACAAATACCAGTCTGATTGAGCTTTCAAGTCATTCATTCACAACAAATAATCGCCATGTGGATTTTGCGATAACTAGAGGTGCTGTTTGCCACTGGGAATCAAATAATTTTGTCTGACAAATGTATCAGCTGGAATGATGTGATGTCTGTGATGGTGCAATCATAGCGAAATCAATAAATCCATCAAAACAAGAAATGGCATTTCAAGCTTAGACTCTTCTCAACTCTCCAACTAGAGACCGGCTTCGCACTGTCTCCCAACACAGTCAGCGAGGAAATGGCTCCAGTACCTTGAGTGACGTTTCTCCATGTGGAATCCACCTCTGTACATGTCAGCCCGATAGACAAGACAGGAATCATCACTAACCCCAATGCCCTCAGGCAACACTCCCCCCCTCCCCCACCTCCACACGCACACATACAGGAGCATCCCTGCACTGAGACTAGACCTCCATGAAATCTTACATTATCATCAGAATCTGTACTGGGGTTCCTGGAAATCTCCTCCTCACCCACGTTGGTGCAGGGCCTACATCAGAAAAGATCAGGAGAAGCAGCACTTCCCAGACTAGATGAGCCAAAGAACGACGAGAAAATAGGGAGCACTGTAGGTCAACATTCAATCAAAAGCAGTTACTGACCCCAAAACACAATATCTGAACCAGGCAGGCCTAGCAATACCAACAGAAATTCAGCACCCAGACATTGAGGCACATTAAATATGCTCAGCATCTATTGCTTCAAAATAGGTAAACAATTCTGGCTACTCTTTAGGTGAGACAGGAGGCAGGTAAAATCATCGATTCAGGGTGGGAAAGGGACAAGATTACAGTAGTGATTAACACAGAGAGGAAAATGAGAAGGGACGGAACTTCAAATGCAAATCCCAGTCAAAATTCCCCCAGGCACTTTATGAGAAGACTGAGGTATTACTAAGGTCACAAAGATGTAGCTTGTGGGCAGGACGCACAAGAGGGTAGTTACAATCTCTTAAAGAGGCAACACAGATAAAGCGTAATGACATGGATCGGGGCCTAGAATATAAAGATTGGGATGTTAAGTTATATCTTTCCATATCACTTGTGTGCTGTTCCGATTGTCACACTGTAGGAAAAGTGCACATGCTGGAGAGAATACAGAGGAGATTCTCCAGGATGTTGACACGAGGAAATTCTCCAGGACATTGTCTGTTTTGGAGAAATTAGCTGTTGGGAGAGATTTGATAGGCTGAGCTTGTTTTCTGTAGAGGGAAGAAAGCTAAGGAGTGAGTTGATAGAGGTATACAAATTGATAAGAGGCATAAATAGGGTAGATAGAATAACACAGACAGAGTGTTGGAGGATCTCAGCAGGTCAGGCAGTATCTACAAACATTCAACATTTCGGGCCAAGACACTTCATCAGGACTGGAAAGGAAGAGGGAAAGTGCCAGAATAAAAAGGCGAAGGGAGGGGAAGGAGGACAAGCTAGAAGGTGATAGGTGAAGCCAGGTGGGTAAAGAGCTGGAGAAGAAGGAATCTGAGAGGAGAGGAGAGTGGACCATAGGAGAAAGGGAAGGAGGGGTACTAGAGGGAGTGATTGGCAGGTGAGGAGAAGAGGTAGGAGGCCAGTGTGGGGAATAGAAGAAGAGGGAAGGGAAGGAGAAAAGAAAAACAGAGAAAAAAAGATTACCTGAAGGAGAAATTGATGTTCATGCCATCAGGTTGGAAGCTATCTCAACAGAACATAAGGTGCTGTTCCTCCACCCTGAGAGTGGCAGAAGAGGAGGCCAAGGACTGACATATTGGAAGGGGAATGGGGATTGGAATTAAAATGGTTGACCACCGGGAAATTCCACTTTTGGCAGATTGAGTGGAGGTGCTTGACAAAGCAGTCTGCCAATTTATGTCAAAGTTTTTAGTCAGAAACTTTTCCCCACGGTAGACATATCAAAACCAGGAGGGCATGGATTTGTGAAAGGAAAGGGGCATTAAATGGGATCTGAGGGGTAAGTTTCTTACACAGAGCATGGTGATGGTGCAGTGACACACAATTATTACATTTAAGTAGCAATTAGAAATAAACCCAAACTGGCAAGACATAGACCAGTGGTGGCACAAGTACATAAGTGGTCAAGAAGGTGATGAAGGCTTGCCTCATTGTGTTATAGACCGTAACTGGAGTATTCAGTCCAGTTCCAGTTGCCATACTACAGGAAGGATGTGATTCTGCTAGAAAGGGTGCAGAAGAGATTCAGAAGGATGTTGTCAGGCCTGGAGAGCTTGAATTAAAAGGAGAGACTAGATAGGCAGGGGCTGTTTTCACTGGAACGAAGGAAGCTGAGGAATGACTTTGCCGACACGTGAAAAATCACAAGGGGGCATAGATACGGTGAATAGTGTTTTTCAGGGTTGGGAAGTCCAAAACTAGAGGGCACAGGTTCAAGGTGAGAGGAAAACAATTTAAATGGGACCTGAGGGACTGGTTTTTCATGCAAAGAGGGGGGTTTATGGAAGGAGGTGCCAGAGGAAGTTGTAGAGGCAGGTACATTTCAATGTTTTGAAGGTACTTGGACAGGTTCATGGATAGGAAAGGATGAGAGGGAGTAAGGCCAGTTGTAAGTCAGTGGTGTTGGCTCAAGAAGGCACCATGGTTGTCATGGAAGAGTTGGGCTGAAAAACTTGTGTCTGTTCTGTATAATTCTGTGATGTTGTGAACACAATCTTAATTCACCAATCCAACCTAATTCTCATAGAGCTCAGATTTATATAGCATAGAAATGGCCCCTTTGGCTCAAGTGCAATGTTTGCTTACACTATTCCCATGTGGCTACATTGGGCCCTAATCACTCTAATCCCTTCCATCCATAAATTGCCAGAAGTTTCTTTTAAACATTGTAATTGTACCCGCTTCTGGCATTTCTTTCAGCAGCTTGTTCCACACATCCACACCCGCTGTGTGAAAATGTTGCCATTCAGACCCCTTCTAAATCCTTCCTTTCTCCTACTAAACCTATCACCTCTAGTTTTAGAATCCCAAGTTTGGATAAAAAGATTATTCTATCAATGCCCCTCATAATGTTATAAACCTCTATAACGTCACCCCTCAGCCTCCCATATTCCAGTGAGAATGAAGCCAACCTATGCAATCTCTCTTTATAACCGCACTCCCGCATCAAATACAACACCTGGTGAATCTTGTTTCAACTTGTTCAGATGCTCCCACATCTGTCCCACATGTTTTGCACATTTCTCTCTGCCTCTCCTAAAAGCTGGCATGATTTCGGCATTGAGTACTGACTCTCAGGAGGCACCCAGCAGCTTAATGTTAGGAAAGGG